>NC_060155.1:3769761-3894966 GCF_021292245.1 Micropterus dolomieu | reverse complement strand
TCTGGCAGACACTGTTGTCTCTTTTAAAAAGGATCTGAAAACATGTCTATTTAAGAAGGCTTTTGGTTGATGGGTTTTCACTAGTGTCATTTTAATTTGATATATTTATATACATTTTATACTGTTTGTTTTTACTTACTCTTTTGTACAGCACTTTGTGATTTTATCTGAGAAAAGCGCTTTATAAATAAACTTTACTTACTTACTTTACTTACTTACTAACGCAAGTGCATCTGGAGCAAGAAAATTACATTTTATAAGTGACATGATTTCTGAGTTCATTGTTTAAATTAGATAACAGTGATTTCTGTGTTGGATGGAGGGAGAGCGACACAGAAAAGGTGCAAAAAAGGTGCTACTTTGTGTCATTAAATTATCCTCCAGTGTGTGTATGGCGTGTGGAGGACAACTAACACTACAGTTTCTGACAAATTATCGTTTAAGGGGCAATTAAGGCAGGGTTGTTCTGCATCCAAAGGTTGTTTGACTTGCCAGAGAGACACACAACTTGTTTTTACTTTCCTTTCAACAATCGTTGTTTCTTTTAATAATCTTTCTCTAACCTGAACCAAGACCACCATTTTTCTACATTTTACTTTCCTTAACCTTGACCGTAGAGGTGGCAGATCAGAAAAGTCATATATGGATTGTTTTGGAAGACACTGGCAAATAATCTGATTCGTCATTTTGGTAGGAGAGCTTGTATAAAATCATATTGTTGTACAAATCATATAAGATGGAACTCAGAGCTGCAATGAATAAATTTAAACCACTGTTTTATGACAATCTTAACATAAGCCATTTCTATTGCAAATCAGCTGTAGACAAAACAGTCATGAAATTAACCTGTACACACCATTATTACTTAATTGTCTTGTTACAATTCTACAAAAAAAAGATTCCATATTTTCAGACTATTTACTCTAAAATGCATACTACATTATATAGTCGCAATGTATTTCATCAGATGTTGCTGCACAGATCACAAATGACGTCACTGTTACAGCATGCCCTCTCAAAGATATCATTTATTTTCAGCCACTGGGCATGTTAGCATCAAGGCTCCAGACTTATTTCAACAACTCGATCTGACCAGTTCATGGCAGAGTGTGTCTGCCACCTGGCAGAGAAAGCAATGACATTTTGAAAGAGCCGGCTTTTGTCTGGAAGCACAGAGAAATGTTTCCTGTCTCCCTGCCTCCTCCTCACACATCAAATGGAGTCTTTTCTTTAGCAGAGGCAGGTTGCAGCGATGGAGGGAGGGAAGGAGGGAAGGAGGGAAGGAGGGATGGATGGATCCCCCTCAACCATCACCTTTATCAGCCATCTCCTCTGCTGTGAGAAGGATGCCTCAGAGCTCAGCAAAATAAATTGAGGGTTATTTTCTTATGAGACGCAGGCTGAGGGGAAGGTGATAACGATGACTTTTCTCACGTCATTAAAGCCGTTTTACATCTGCTTGTGGGTCCCAGTGGATTGTTTTCTTCCCTCCGTGTGACAAATAAATATCTAATAGATGTGCGGTGCTACCACACACTGTGCTGTACAGCAGCAAGTCTGCAGCCAACATGCAGGGTTACTGTCACGGTTATAAAAGTGCTTTTAAGGAGTTTTCATAAAAGGACATTTAGGACTTTCTTCAGAGGGTTCTTATCTGCAGTATCCCAACATTGTCTTGTTTCATCTTCATTTGTATCCTGTTCCTGTTTTAGGGTGTCCTCCTGCCAACATTTAAAATATGACCCTGATCGTTTCCTAAGCTTAACCAAGTAGCCACATATATGTCTGCTCACAAATCTGTTCGCAATCCATCGTGACTTTCATGGGCTACATGCAAATCAGGGTACTGCTCATAAAGCTGTTAGAAATGAAAAGAAAAACCTATGCAACACTTACAGCAACCTAAAAACTATAAATCCATAAGTCCAATCCAATTACATGGATGACTCAAATCGATGGACGGCAATCATTTTTCTTGACTTCACTGCTTTCTCACCCACACATATCATTCGGCCTAAGTATGTATGGCCTTATGTGATGAAAACACCGGAGGACCAAGACAACTGACTAACTGTAGTGTCACTTCAGCGGCCATCATCACGGCAACTGATACCTCCACCAGACCTCTTCCTGAAGCGTTTAGATTTTGGAGGAGTTAACATAACATACAGTATCTCTAAGAAATGAATAGATTTACATCTTTTCAATTTCTGGCCATAATGAGTCTCAAACCACCTCCAGGTTGTTTGAATAATTGGATTTCATTCAAGCCTACATGCTCCTTGATTACATTTACACTTTTTTAATATCAGATAGTTAACCAAGACACATGAAGAATACAAGTGGTCCTTTTGTGGGCTAAACTTGACCATAAGTACACCAAGCAAATAAAATAACATTGTGACTGATTGTGTCCATGATGTGTTCAACCAAAACTGCATGAAGAACCAACATAAAATACAATGCTTTTAAATTTCACTGTTCTATTTGCACATTATTATTTGTATATTCATATCAGTCGTCCGTACAGAAGAATTCACAACGGGAAAACATTTAAGATAATTATCTATTTACTCAAGTACTGTACTTTTGTACCACTTTCTACTTCTACCACATCTCTGAGGGAAATGTTTTTACTGTACTACATTTATCTGACAGCTTACTAGTTACTAGTGACTTTACAGATTTAGAAGATTTTTACATAGACACACTTTCTACAAGTACAGCTGAAATGATTAGCAGATTAATCAATTAGTCAGTTGACAGGAAATTTACTGGCAACTACTTTGATCATAAATTAATTTAAGTCATTTTCCATGTTAAAACATTTCATGGCACATTGCTGTTTTTACTAATAATAATTTTAATGATTTTAATTTAATTGTAATAATGTTGAGGTTTGGACTGTAGGCTGGACAAAACAAGCTATGTGAAGGTGTCACTTTGGGCTCAGGGTAACTGCGACGGCATTTCAGAATTTTTATAAAACAAACAATCAGTTGATTAACAGAGAAATTAGTCACGAATCTATAATGAAAATAATCATATAATAATAATAATAATAATCCTTATTTGTAGAGCACTTTTCAAAAACAAGTTACAAAGTGCTTTAACAAGTGTAAAGAATAATACAAAAAAAAACAAAAAACAAAAAACAAAAAAATAAAATAAAATGATCGTAGTTATGTATCGTAGTAGTTGCATACAAAGAAGTTCAAAATGGGCCCACCTCAAGCAAATACAGCAGTAAAATCTTTTTTCCATTTTTACACTAACGCATGAGTAATAATAATAATCAAATGATATAATTACAGTTACGGGAGATACTTTTTCTGCATTGACAACTTTTAATACTAAGTACCTTTTCCTGATTATATCTTTACTGCAGAACTTTACTTGTAATATATTATTTTTAATAGTGTGATATTAGCATTTTTACTTACAGTTACTAAATGATCTGAATGCATCCACCACTGAGTCGGTCTCATTTTGCTTCTAATACATTCAACCACGAACCAAATGTGTCAAGAGTGGCCCTCCCCAACAAAAACCAGACAAACCTACACATACATGCACATACCCACATGCACAGAGCCTCAAAATGCAGTAACATTTTGTGTGTGTGTGTGTGTGTGTGTGTGTGTGTGTGTGTGTGTGTGTGTAGTCACAGTGTGTTGCCGTTGACTTTCTGCCCAGATTAGCTTGTTAAAATAGAGCAGCAGCGTTAGCATGCACTGCGCTTCAAAGCCGAGAAAAGGCTGTTGATCAAGGTGAATGCTACGCTTGTCGTCTCGCCTCTCCCTCACATTCAATCACCCACATGTCCGCCTGCTGGCTGCCAGTGTGTGTAAGTGTGTGTAGGTGTTTGTGTGTGTATTCATATGTGCAAGGGTTAGGAGTTGATTAGGAAGTGTGTGTTAGGGGTGAATACATGTGCATGGCTGTTCTGCACTTCGTCTGTGCATGTGTGTGTATCTACGTGGAGCATGTTTTCCTGTACGTATTTCCCTTTTCAACGTTCAGCTCAGCAGCAGTGATGTATTTTCAAAAACCGTAAGGCTGATAGTGAAAAGGGAGTGGCTCGGAAACTCTTTCAGGTAGCGTTTGAGGGATTCATGCACTTAAGAGCTGAAAGAAAGCAAACCCTTGAGGTTAAATGAGCAGCAACCAAATAAGATGACTGTTTGTGGCTTCACACCAGCATTACGTTAGAGAGATAGAGAGAGTGAAAGAGGGAGGGCGCTGAATGCACAAAGCTTCACTAGACTGCAGACACCTAAGACTAGTTGTCATCATTTTTGTTTTTCATAAAAGAAAATCATATGGGAATTCATTTACAGTTTAATCCTTAGCAAAATTTCAGGTTAATCCATTCAGTATTTGTTGAGATGTTTCACTGTGGGACAGAATGTTGGACATGGAGACCAAAACACTGCTAACAGTTTAGTGTGGCTAAAAAGCAGTGATTGTGGTTTTGGTTACAGTTGTTTTGTACTGTACACAGCTAGTACAGCAGAAGTGCCCACTAGAAATATACATTTGTCTAGTGTACTGTATAGTCAACACATAAATATTTTTAAAAGTTTTTAAATTAAATGTGTGTGCCTTGTGATATTAGTGGTAATTTTTTTTTAAACGTTCATTGTTATTTAATCCTTAAAACAAAAGGCTGGTGATATTCTATATTGTTCTTTTTGTCAGAAGATCCCCAGAAAGGTCCACAAACCAGCAACTGATCTTACTAAGAGGAATTGTCCCAAGCTCAAGATATCCTATTACTCTGTGCCATAGAGCTCCATTATTGTCCAGATATGATTAAAAACATTAATTACTCAATAGACATACTCACATACACCATCATGCTGCCCCAAATACTCACTATAGCACCAAATATGGATTAATCCGCTGCTGAAAATAGTCCCCATCACATGCATTATTTCCTCCTGTTTGAGTAATGTTAGTTAAAAACTACAGTGTACAGCTGTTTTAGTATATTAAAGAGTCATTTTAACAATTGTGTTTCGTAAGATTACGTCTTCAGTGGGGACCAATGGACTCGGGGTGCTCAGGGTGAGTGCCTGAGACAGAGTAGGGAAGTCAGAAAGTATTTACAGAAACAAATTGTCACCACAGAAAATTAGGATTGGATCACAAGATTAGGAACTACTTCTTCAGTAGACTTCTAATAAAAGTTCACAGTAAGAGATGAGGACACTTTGGATAAAAATTTGGGCAAATTCAACTAAATGCATCTGCAAGGACAGATAATCAATGTAATGTAATTTGGGCGAAGTCCCCATTCACATCCAAATGATTCAAAGACCCCTTCTAGAAATTAGTGGTATCAAAACGTCCTAGTTTTAGTTGTAGACAGATTAGAGAAGGCAACAAAACACAGCCACACACATACATGGACAACAATCAATTATTCCAAAGATGTAAATGCTATTTAACACTTCAGACAGCAGGTGCATTGCTTGTTTTCTCTCGGACACTCCCGCAGTCATACATGCGCTCTCTTACGTCAATTCAAACACCCAACAAAAAGTTTAGCCTTCAGGTTTAGATCACCTTCATTAGCTGATTGATTATGTTCCGAATGTGGGCTTCTTCTTTGGCTTAATGCTTGTTAACTGCAACCTCCCTGCTATAGTGTGTGCTTAAATTCATCAACAGAGCTTGGCACTGGCAGTAATGCACCGTGCACAAGCTAGCACAGTGCCATTAGCTGCACTTGGCAAGGCTGCAAACAGCCAGCCGTGGAATATTAAATACATATGACCCGGAGAGCACATATTACAAAATGGCAGCGACCCTGCCTGAGGGGAGTGTTGTTTCCGCAGTGAACAGGATTCTCTGCAACACCATTTAGACTCCATTCATCAAAGTCATTTCTTGTTTTCTAAACACCAGGAAATCAGGGGCGAGGTCACAATTTTCACAACAGGAGGAGGGGGAAAAAGAAAAACAATATTAAA
This sequence comes from Micropterus dolomieu, assembly GCF_021292245.1. NCBI lineage: Eukaryota > Metazoa > Chordata > Actinopteri > Centrarchiformes > Centrarchidae > Micropterus > Micropterus dolomieu. Next base: position 3,888,988 of record NC_060155.1, on the reverse strand, counting down.
AAAACCTTGCATAATTATTCATCATTAGCTGCACCCCATCGGTCCAGACCCATGTCATCGTCATGACAACGACCCCCTGGGCCCGAATCCCCCATATTTTCCCCTCACCTCCCACTGCATCCCACACGTCCCTCAAATGCACAACTCCATCGGGATGGCCTCCTGACTAAACATGGCCGCCAGGCTCTGGCGTGCAGGAGCGCTGCTTCAAACTCACTGGTCTTCCTCGGCTGAAACACTAAAAAATATGGCCTCACTGCTGTCCTTACACTCTCACTAGGACCCATCAAGTCACTCTTAATAAACTAAATGAAACTGAAATTCAAATAATAATAATAAAAACCTGAACTGAAAAGCTGTATGATATATTTTTGCCATGATCCAGTCCCCCCCAGGTCCTTGGAGGTTGACAGAATGTCAACTGAGGCAAGAACAACAGAACGAATCAAAAACCAAATAAGCGACATGAACAGTTACCTGTTAAGATACAGTGTACTGTACCCCACATATTCAGTGGGCAGAACGAAAGAGAATTTAATCTGGATCCATAACAATATTTCAATGCAACCTGGCCTGGACTCTCCAGCGAGAACACATTGCTATCACGTCCCCTCACCTGTCATCTTTCAGGCTGCTAGCCGCATTTGACTTGCGAACAAATGTTGACTTATTATTTTAACCCAAACCATGATCTTTTCTTAAACCTAACCAAGGTACGACTGATTCACAACTTTAACCACATGTTAGAAAGGTTTTCTGGCAGAAAGGCCTGAGGGCATCTCCCATGTAAACTCCCATGTATCGCATGGGTCAGGTGCATGTAAACTTCTGAGTACTGCACAGATTGATATTATGCAACGTCTCTATTCTAAGCCAAGGGACATTTTGGGATATTTACTAATTGGTATAAACAAACAAAAAATTCCCAGTGTGAATCAATATATTTTGTATTAGAAAATGGTCAGTGGGCCACCCGGCACCCTATTGGGCTGTAAGTTGAGTATCACTGTTCTCTAGAATGTTACTGCATTTTCTCAAGTGAACTGTTTACCTGAGACCAACACATTGCAGAGAGAGAGAAAGAGAAACACAAAGGATGACAAACAGTGACCCAAAATGACATCAATCCTCAGCCAGGAGGAGACTGGAGCAAAAACAACAGAATGCATCAAAAACCAAGTAAGGGACATGAACTCAGAAGTATAATTTGTTCAAAGCGAATGCACAGGGGAAGATTATGAACAACCTAATACTGAGGGAAAAAAAGGTGGTTTCTGCCACACAGAAATGTACTGGATGTTGCAATATGTTTGTTACACAGAAATTGCATCATGAAGCCAGGACGTGACTTGTAAACTGGGATGTGTAGAACGACTGGGAAGCATGACAATGAAATAAGGTATTAAAAAACAACCAATCAATTGACTTAATGCAACATTAACACCACTGAATCCATAAGGAGAGACCATTGATTCTGAGAAGCCAGAGAAAATTGCCTGCACTTCATTAGCATTGCTTGATGTATGAAACCCTAATTTGTTTGGGATGTTTTCAGGTGTTTTAGTTAACAGGTTTAAGGACGAATCTTATGTTCCATCAAATAAAGTCAATCAAGATAAATAGAAATCACAAATACTCCAGCTTGACAGAACCAATTATATATTAACTAAATATTCTCTTATATAATTAATCTCATGTGGGCAAACTCAGGGTCAACGTAATTTAAAGCAGTATTTAAAGCAAGAGTTACTAGTGCTTAAGAGTAGGGAGAAAAGAAAGAGAGAAAATAAAAGTTACTGATAAGACGTAAAAAAATATGGACAGAAAGTGTTCCTGTTAACTAGCTAGAATCCAGAGGCTGTGCCAACAGCAGACAGTGACTTCCCCTGGCTACAGTAAAAGGGTTAAAAACAGGCACACAATGCTGAAACTTGGACCAGGCCACTCACTGGAAATCCCTATTTCATGACCTGGCCAACTGAAAGCAGAGAGGAGGACCGGTGGCAGCGAGCCAGGATGCCCCCACTGCCCCACCCCCCCACCCCCAGCGTCCCGCCCGGAGCTGTCACCAAGCTCATGGTGTCCTCGCCGTGTCCTGACTTAAGGTAACGGCTCCAATTTCACAGTTTAATTATGGCTAATCTGAGGAAACCGGGCCAATGCTAATGAGACGCCGTGTGCTGGCGGCCAACACTCTCTGGGAGCAAAGTGTCTGGACAAGGTGCTGAGGATTTACAACCTGAGTATGTGGTGAGGACAGAAGTAGGAGCTGCAAATTTGTTGTGAACTTCAACAAAAAAATGGATGATATTCAGAGATCTTTACTATTTGGTTGTTAATGCTGATGAACCCATATTTTAGTGTAGGACAAACATTAAGTTCTGATGAGAAGTGTTGAAATATTGGGCTAAATCCGCACCTGTCCCTGAGCTGTAATGACTATCAGTATGAAAGTGGGAATATCTCTCTTGATATAACTTGCTTTCGGCAATATGAAGAAAGGACATGATTGAAAACACGTGTTATATAAGAATAAATTATTGTAATGTCATCCAATGAAAAGCCTTGTCTGTCTTTGTTTCGTATTAAAATCTCTTCCTGTGGCAAACAATTTTTCAACTGAAATGATGCAGGTTTTCTTCTTCATCTTCTTTCCAATGTAGACTCAAGAGTTTTAGGTTAAAGAACATGGTTCCTTGTGAGTTCAGTGTGGAATTTGACCGTCTATATCTACAAAGAACAAAATTATAAACACAACAGTTGTATTTACCCCCATTCACCATGAGCATAACAAAGATCTAAGATTTTCTCTATGTACACAAAAGGCCTATTTCTCTCAAATATTTCTCACAAATCTATCAAAAATCTGTGTTAGTGAGCACTTCTCCTTTGCCGAGATAATCCATCCACCTCACAGGTGTGGCATATCAAGATGCTGATCAGACAGCATGGGGATTGCACAGGTGTGCCTTAGGCTGGCCACAATAAAAGGCCTTAGGCTGGCCACAATAAAAGGCCACTCGAAAAGGTGCAGTTCCATCACACAGCACAATGCCACAGATGTCGCAGGTTTTGAGGGAGCGTGCAATTGGCATTCTGACTGAAGGCATGTCCACCAGAGTTGTTGGCCGTGAATTGAATGTTCATTTCTCTACCATAAGCGAATCTGGCAGCCAACTGGTTATGTAAACCGATTGTTGCAGGAGCTGTCCGGGTGGCTGGACAAGCTTGGAGGTGAAGATTCTGGATGTGGAGGTCCTGGGCTGGTGTGGTTACACATGGTGAGGCCGGCTGTGAGACCGGTTGGATGTGGTGCCAAATTCTCTGAAACGCTTTTGGAGAGGGCTGGATGGATGGATGTTTGTGATTTTCACTGATTGTCTATTTTACTCTGCATTTATTAGGAGAACACTCAAACAGCCAAAGGCATTTGCGCAAACTTGACAACAGGATTGTTTTTGAAGTTTATATCCATTACAAATAAGGCCCAGTCAATAACCATCCAGCTCTGAGCAAGCTAGCAATGCACACAGCAAAAGTGTGTATTTGCAGTGTGTTTGAATTTGCAGTTTCAGATTCTGACTGATTTCAAAATATTTTTAGGAGCCATAGTTCTGTTATTTTCCTCTTATCTCCCTCCAGAGAGCACTCTTTTTATTACTTGATTCACCATTTTTATGAATAGCGACTCAGGAAAATCACACATTTTCGCTCAAGTTTTCAACTCGTAAATTCTTTCAACTTCGTAGTCAACCCAAGTACATCGTCATCGTCAACCACTTATCCTGCGCACAGGGTCGCGGGGGGCTGGAGCCAATCCCAGCTGACGTCGGGCGAAAGGCGGGGTACACCCTGGACAAGTCGCCAATCCATCGCAGGGCCACACATAGACAAACATCCAGTCACTCAACCTGAGGACACCTTTATAAAATGTAGAATCTTGATGCTGGAGGCTTTTCTTGGTTATGAATGACTTGTCTTTGGACTCTATACATTACACACTGTGTGTCAGTCAGATGATTACTTAATTTCTTTGGCATCTGTGAGCCAGCACCTTGCTAGAATAGATGCTTTTTCCTTCAAGTCTTAATTTAAAAGTAGCACAAACTAGATGCACACGTGTTAAAATTAGTCAATCGACATTTTATGGTATCATGGTATCTGATAAACAAGAAGCATCTCCACCATGTTCTATTTTCAATGCAGTGAACGCTCTAATCAACATTCCATCATGGCATTTTCTAATAGATTGGCAATCAGCCACTCGTGACAGACACCTAGAAGACAGGTATTCATCCATTACAGTCAGCGTCACTCTCATTTCATGGTGGGTGCATGTTAAACATTGGCTGTTTATAAGTATTATCAAAACACAGACAATTTAATTAGTCTCCCTCTGAAACATCTCGGGTCTACAAAGTGAAGTCGAACTCTCTCAGGACCTGCGATTTTAAGGGGGGGGGGGGGGGGGGGGGGGGGGGCTCAGATGTCCTTTCAGCGATAACAGATAAAATTCCATCAACATTCATATTTTTTTTCCAAACCAGGATGGAATGATCAATTTGCTGAAATCTACAATCGGGCATTATCTTTTTTTATTTTTCCTTTTAGCTTTAAGGTAGAGAGGATTGCAGTGTTTGGAGGCTGGCTAAAAAGCAGTGGTACTGGCCTGGAAAACAATGCAATCTTTTCAAAGTATTCATCACCTGATAAAAGCTGCCAAGGTCAGACCTATGGGAGATTGCTCGATCGAAAACATTATTTGTGCACCGGGTTGTTTGTCTGGAGAGCACTTTTAAAGGAGCAAAACTGCTTTGGAACACCAGTAGTGGTGGCTGAAGTGCAATAATGTCTGGTACATTAAAGTTTCTTTAAAAATGTTTCCTATTAAAGGGTGTTGTGATGGTGTAGTGGGCTAAGAAAACCACAAAAAAAGAATTCTCAAGTTTCCTTTTCCCAGTCTTTCGCGCTTCACTCTGAACTCTTAATGAAGGCAGAAATGGTAGTCAAAAGATGACACATAACAGTCTCACCAGTGTTATTCACAACCAACTAAAACAGGATTAGATTGAGAGCTAAAATTGTACCCACTCTAGGTCAGTTTCTGTTCCACAAGTGTCTGTGCACCATGTTATTTCTCATAGTTTCTCATGGACACTTCGACACGCATGTTTTAAATGTGTTCCTAATAATTAACTTAATAAAAGAAGAGAAATATGTTAATAATGTATACTGTATTTTCTCATAATCTTATCCACTTTGTAATCTACATTACAAAGTGGATGACTACCAATTATTCAGTGGGGACAAAGATAACAATTAAAGGTGTGTTCAGATAAAGTGGAAGCAAATTTCTTTTGCACTTGCACTCATTTCTCCATTGGAGTGATTTACAGTGTGTGTTTATTCTCCACTATCAGCAAATCTACTGACTTTGCAGGTGTCAGCTGTAGGTAATGTACACATTACTGTGTGGGTTGGAACTGCTGTGTGTGTGTGTGTGTGTGTGTGTGTGTGTGTGTGTGTGTGTGTGTGTGTTTGTGTGTGTGTAGCGTGTGTTTGAGTGACATCTCGGACTGATCTCAAAACCCTTTTGTCTCTGTATGTTTACAAAGTGGAGCCAAAAGGCCTCGGCTTAAGTACCAAGTTTTTGTTTCAGTTGAAACATTTCTAACTTGCACAGACACATATTTGCCTCAATTTTCTTTCCATCTATTTGTATGCTATTGTACCACTCAACTTTAATCCTACATCTAACACCCAAGGGAATTTTATATATGTATATAAAAAATTACACATATATGTATATATACATATATGTCAAAAATAAGGCTTGATTTAAGGTGATTCATACCCTGTGCTTTCTTTCAATAACTTTTGCGGTAAAGTGCTACTTTACATCAATTACAGTATGTCCAGAATTTTAAAGTCAATCCATGTGGTTTCTTTCATACGTTTCAGGAAACTATATTTTCCAATGCTCTGATTTACTTCTGACGTCTCACAAAGCTAACAGCTCAACAGTTGCAAGGTATTGTTGAGGGTTGTGTTGACTTCCCTTCTACTTCCTGGTGGGTGACTCCGTCATCATCAGCATAGAAATGTATTCCCTACTGTTTGTGATCAGCACAGAAACACAGGAGCTAAGCAGTGATATGACAAAGGGGGGATTAATTTGTGCTAATTGCTCACCACACAGCACATGCTGTGATTTAGAACAGCTACATTAGCCAACACGAAGAAGACAAACAACAGTAATAAGAATTAAATAGTCCGATAAATGCACACAAAACAACCAAATGGTGAGTAACAACTGCACAAATGAGTCGGGTTTGCTGCTGTGACTGTAAATGTGAGGTGACTGTAAAACACAGAGGAAATTTAACTCTAAACTGTAATAATTATCTCATCAATCAATGTGGTATTGTTGATCACTAATCAAAGCAATAAACATCTAATTTTGACGAAGTTTGTGTATCATGTTTAAAACATGTTGCAGAACTTCACAGCAAATAAATGAGAAAATGTTAACATAAAAATTAAATAGTTACCCAGTATGTGTTGAAAGTTTAAAATGCTAATATATAAAGTGTTTCCTTTTCAAAAAAAGTACAGTTAAGCGTTAAAGTTTATTCTTGAAATTGGGAATAGTAATATGACAACACAATCCCAAAGTCAACATCCACTAACTAGCTTTCTCAGGAGTGTTCAACCTGATCCATCTCTATAACAACACAGCAAATTCCATCTGTTGATGAAATCTACGTGACATGTAATAAAAAAATCTAAAAATGGGACCTTAGGTTGGATTATAATGTTAAAATCCTGTTTTCAAGGTCAGTAAAATACTTTTGTGCTTAACTTGTAAGCCCTGGTGTGATATGGATGAACAGTTACTGAGCTGACATGTCAACAGATCCATGAAAACCGAACAAATTCCATCCCTAGATGAAAACCCTATGACACGGTCGAAAGTCACTGTGAAAACTATTTCGTGGTCCTTGAGTTAGGATTATTTTGTCAAACTTTGGAATTTATACCTTTCTACACTGTATCTGTGGGGTAGAAAAATCAAAATTATGATCCATGACTTTGAAGCAGATATTTTGAATTTTCACTATATTATACAAAATGAAATGGTATTTATGATACAAATGTATTAAAGAGTGTGAGGTAAGTATGGGATAATGCCAGACAAGGTGTCCATCATAAGGAAAAATTACAGACCTGACCAATCCTGGCTTCTCGGCCATCCATTAATTCCTGAATTCCTTAACTAGTCACAAAAAATTAGGACCATTCATTGAATTTTCATGATTTTTTTTTTTTTTTAAGAGATTAATGGCCGATCTGAATTGAGTATTCACCCCAGACCATGGTATAATATGGGTTATTCATGTTATTTTCACACAATAATTACATTATACAGGAACATGACCGCATAATTTCTGTTAAGAATCCAATTATATGTTGTTGTGATTAAGTATCACAAATCAGAACTATTCCTAATTCCTTTTTCACTGTAACTCATAATCTTTCAATATACAGTGGCTGTGGCACAAGTTTTGAACAGTAAAATTGCTTGTTGTACCTGTTGCAGACAACAAAAGCCTCTGTATACATGTAGTGATATATGGCAAAGGTGACAAGCCAAACAGTTCTAGTTTAAATCGCTTCAAATACTGCTATATGGGAAATTACACTTTTTCTACTGTTCATTTCAAACTAGAGCATCAGCTGAATGATTTGAGTGCAAATGTAGCCACATCCCAGTATGCTGTGTCCTTTGCGCCAAAGAAGTTGCTGCATTTAGTTTGAGTTTTAGACTGTTGTTTTTTTAATTCCTTTTACCCAATAGTCTTTACCTGTCATACATCATTCCAGCAATGGAGATATTTTATTACCTTCATCATCACATGATGCTTTATTGAGTTGTTGTGGTCACCGGCAGTCTCTCTGGATAAACAGCATCTGCTTAATGCCTCAAACGTACATTTAAATATTTGTAATCACTTGGCCTGCTGCCCAATCTGCAAAGCCAACAAAAATTATAATGTCAGTGAACAGCAGTTAATCACCAAAAGCGTCATTTTGTGATTTCCAACTCCATATCTCAGAGAATTAAGTCTGTATTGAAGAGTTTATATTTAACAAAATTTTAACACTTTTGATTTTATGTTTTTGGGGGAGAAAGTGGAGGCTATCTTGTTCCTTCTGTAGTGAGGCCTACTACTACACAGATGGTACATGCTAGCAAACTGAAGAGATACAATTGTTGTGCCTTTTTAGGCAGAACAGAAAATAACATAACCTAGATACCAAGAGTATAATGTCAGTGTTTCATAGAAAAGTGGATTTCCATTCAGTGAGTGAGTATGGCTGCATCTGAGGTACTGTGGCTAAGCCGTGGTGTTCGTTGGTACAATGGAATGCAAGGCCATCAGTGATGAGGTGGAGGAACACTCTCACTCTGTTTGACATTCATCTGTTGCCACTGAACAAAGACGAAACTTCTGTGAGAATACATTTGTGCTTTTGTGAGTTGGTGTCAGTTTTTGAAATCTTGCCTGACTATGTGTGTGTGTAAGCGTCCATGAAGGTATGGTTCAGATGGTTACTTGAAGGACACAGCCTTGCAACTATACTCAGTGCTGTGCATACTATTTACTCAGAGCACCTGATGATCTCAAATATTCCTTTTGTAGATTTTTTTTTACGCTAACCAGCCTAGTTGTAATTTCTATGTAAGTTGTTATTTATTTCTATTTTTTGATATTTGATTTTATTGTTGTTATTTCTTCAACACTGGTTGCACAAGCTGTTCTTAAGTTCACGTGTTTACAAAGTAGAGATGTACACATGACTAAATTAAAAGAGGCTGCATCCCACAAACTATGTCTTATATGAGTTATTACTAAATATTTACACCTAACTGCACAGTGTAAAGTGTAACATTGCTAACTGAACTGGCTAGCCGAGTGAATTAACACACATGTTAACTTGCTAATATATGATTAATTTAGCTTAGCTCAGTTTTATCAGATATTTCCCTCATGCTCTTAACTACACGAATACTATCTCTATATGCTCTATGTATTCATATTTGAACAAGGCAAAGTCATCCCAAAGTCTTTAGTCCAAACTAGGACAGTTTTGGCAGTTATGTTGCAGCTTGTGATCGCGACCTCCTGTTTACTGCAGTTGATTTATTTTCATCGGATAGTTCTACAGATCTTTCCTAGTTTCCTAGCTTTGTTTGAAACAAGCTGGAAGCTAATAAGAACGGAGGAAGAACATCAGACACAAACACAGTCATATAGTAGATTTACAAATCTAGATGGATTCCAACGTCTTTGCTGTCTTTACAATAACATAGAAATAAGCCTTGGAATTAAATGTCACCCTTGATTTCTTAATTAAACTTAACAGTCAATTAAGGCTGCAGAAAGTTAACTAATCACCTCTGTTTAATGTCTCCAAATCCAATGTTTTTTCAAACCAACAGTCCAAAATTCAAAGATAGCCTATTCAATTTATGATGAATATAGAAAGGCAATGAATCGTTACATTATGGAGGTTGGAACAAGTCAATTATTGGATTTTTAGCTTGATAAATGACTTATACAATGAATTAATCATCAAAATGTTGATTGACAAATTGATTTATTGACTAATTATTTCAGTTGATTTATGGAGCGTGTATATTCCTCTTCAGGTTTGTGTGTAATTCTATAAATGCTCATGAAGGCTCGGTGACTCAAGTATGTATGTATGTAATTATGTGCATGCATGCAATTTGCATTCTTGCAGGCACGCCGCCTGCACACACACCCACAACACAGCTGTACAAACAGATCAGTCCACCATCGCACATTAGTTCCGTCAGCTGCCGGTCTGCAGTGTACATCAGCCAGGCCTCTTATGCATTCTGCTAACCCCATGGAGGGAGGGAGTAACATTCTGGGTAGCTTGTAATGGTTGCCGTGGTGGGAGCGAGTAATTATGGCTGAGCCTCCAGGCCGTGACAGTCCTCTCTGTGCCCACCTGGGGAGTGCTGTGCCTGGCTAACAGCGTCTCTGAGCCTGCCTGTCAGTGTCCAGTAGGCTTCACAGACGACCAGCCAGCCTCCCAGCTAACGAAAACCTTTAGCTGCAGATGCCACGCGGTGTGTGGTACCGCTGTTCCTATCTCCAGGAGGAGAAGGGATTTGGGGAAGGCAAAAGTCTCTCTCTCTCTCTCTCTCCCCTTAAATTATTCCTTTAGTAGCTATGACGTTAGAAAAATCCTTTTATTCCACTGTATTTGGCAGTATCACATATATTCTATGTCAGCTTGTTACTAACTCTTTTTGAAGCTATATTATATTTTAAATTAAATTCTGAGTAAAACATTCAAACTTAAACGCAATTTTAATCTGAAATCTGATTATCAATCTAAAGTGCTCTAAAAACAAGCTATTAACTGGGTCTTGAGGTCAGATTTTTTTTTTGTCAAGCTGCTGTTTCCAACGTCAAGAATTCAGTCAGTGTTTTTATGCTGCTCCTTCTGACTTGCTAAAGCTAGCCACTGGTAAATCTGCATTCAGCAATCAGTTGAGTATGTTCTGAGTACTGGAGTACTACATGAAGTTACAACAGGGTTAAATCATAATGTCTTATTTTCTATTTTTGCATGTCTTAAATACAGAAGATGCAACATGTACTGTAGATGCGGAGGTGTTAGAGTTGTCAGAGGACATCTTTAACCAAGCTGGATAAGTAAAGTAACATAGTGTAACAAATAATGTACGAATAAATTCTGCTGTTGAGTTAGTAGAACAGAGAAGTAATTTATGAGTACCGTAAAACTTCAATTAATGGCCCGGGATCTTTTTTGCTTCAGTCACTGAACTTACCCTGCCTATATTTGGGACGGGCTTCTACATGGGACAGGCCTTTAATTCCCTTTGCACAAAACTCTTGCTCAGCAAAGATGGCTAATAGGCATCTTTCAAATTGTAAATTTCAATCAGTATGAATATTACTTGTATAAAAATGTGGCTTTTTCATCTCTCGTTTACCATACCAGTAAATCTGAATTGGTTCTGTAAAATTTTACGATGTGTAGCATGTCCATATTGACAAAGGGTTAAACATTTATATTTGTATGTGTAATCTAAGCAGCTTTGAAGTAGCTCAAGCAGCTTTAAGAGGTTTAATCCATCCAGAGAACTTCTATTAAAACCAGACCAGACATATAATTGAGACCTGCGTTTATGTGTCAGAATGTGTAGCCACACCAGGCCAGTGAAAAGGACAAGCATCTAATTGGGACTAAGCTTTTAATTTAAGTTTTATGGTAATTGTGTCAAATAACATGCATAACACTGGTGTGTTTCTGTTGATATGAGGCTGTGTAGGTTTGATTTGGGATTATTATTGTTTGTGTTTTTGTCTCTTAATAAAAACACACACACACACACACACAGACACACTCTAATCTTTTTCTTCATTTGCCAATATTGTTTATGTTAACGAGTGATTGGACAACATCGCCACCTATTATCATACCAAGATGCCACTGGTAAATCAAGCGTGAGACATAGTTAATGAGACAGGCCATTGCAGAGTATCAGGCCATTTGTGCAATGATGTGTACAGACAACAGCGTTGCAGTATTGTCCAGTCTAAATTACAGCACAGTATTCAGGACGTTAGACTGAGCCTACAGTTGCATAAAACCAGGTTTCATGCTGTTGTCCTTCCACACAGCAGCACCTTGTAGTGGGCAGAGCCTCTCGGGAGTGCATTTTGTCTGAGAGAAAAAGAGATCCAGACTGTCGAGGTGCTTTAAAATTCTAGGCTTTCCTACCTTTTTTTTCTGGATGACCTCAACTGTACCTAACAGCCCATTTAGCGCCTCGGGAAAACAGGAGAGGGGGTGTGAGCCTTGTATGCCAGCTGTCTGTAGTGCCATGCTGTTTGCCAGAAAGCCCAGTGGGTGTCCACAGCCCCTGTAAGCAGCCTGCCAGTCTGCTAAAGTGTAGCTCGGAGAACAATGTGCGTTGCCTATAAGTACAGCACAGAGAACAATCCAGACCAGGTATGGGGCAGTGTTGGCTGAACACAGATATGCTAATCTGTAGTGACAAACTTGGATAACAAGGAAAACACACAGTATGTGCAGCAGTTCAAATACGTTACATCAACATTCATTTTGCTCTTAATTTCTAATAAACCAACAGGACCATTGTTGTGCAGGCTGTCAGCCGCTAGCAGCCTCTTCTCTGCAACTACCCAAATGGATTTGGGCGGGACATCAAAGACTAGAAAAACATGAATGTAGCATCTATGACGTCACTCGCAGGCTACTGAAGCAACAAGTGTTGTAGGGTAGGTCATAGCCACATATGTACAACTGGGAAAAGACTTGGTGACCTCAGTGTCTTTAGAAACAACTATTAAGCTCTAGTTGACAGCCATTACTTTGTGCAGATATTCAATATATTTAAAGTACTACCAGTGTTTTCACGAAGGTTTCACTGGTGAAAACAGTGATCATGGTGGGAAAGTCTCCTCATAGCCTGAAACTCTCCAGCAAGGCTACTATTCAGTGATGTAAGGGCCACTATAGAAGCCTATAGCTTCTTCACCTCTCCTGTCACACCTATCATATTTCTGTTCTCTAAACTAAACTAAACTATTGACAGAAAAACCTAGGACCCTTGTACTATCAAGTGTATATCACTGCAGTACTAGCTTAAATGAAATACTTAATTATAAAAACTTGATTGATTGATTGAGAGAGAAAATTAGTTTATCTGCAGCTACAGTCAGGGTGGAACCAGGAGTCAGTGTTCAATACCGTCTAATGAAAGGTCAATATTGACTCAACAAACTGTTATACTGCTATAACTAGAAAGCTTATAGTACTAACAAGCCTTCACAATCCTCTATATCTGTCATTTTAACAACAGATATAAAATATAACAAAGCAAAAAATAAAATAAACAAAATATAAATTACTTTTTGCTTGGTCCATAGCCTAACTTTAACAAAAATGTCACTGAAATCTGCTAGATAGCCTATTTGAACAGGACCAAAAACATGATAATAATAAATACATTGACGTCCATGGCAGAGGTAATTAACCCTGTTGATTTCTATTAAGCAAACTGTCTTGTGCAACCAGGTAGACCAGAGACTATGTCTGACACCTGGGATATATCCTAGCATGCATCTGGCCCTTAGGGCCCCCGCAGTGAGCTGTCATTACCATATCAAAGGCCATTTGGGCGCCGTGTCTCAGCCAGAGAGAAAGAAGAGCCAGCACTTCAATAGGCTCTCGATTCAATTTTTCACATGGATCCATTTGAATATCCATGGCAGGAGATGCAGCTGAATACACGGGTATATGCACACAAACACACACAAGCAGACGTATACCCACTCAGTTGTACATGCAGATTAATACTGTATGCATGTATGTATACGAGCTCACACAAACGGCATTGTTCTGATCGCCTATGATTTATTTTCCTCTTTGTGATGAAAATTACAGGTAGAACAGGGCATCATGGTGAACAGACAACCTTGATCCAGTGTGTGTGTGTGTGTGTGTGTCTGTCTGTCTGTCTGTCTGTCTGTCTGCTTCATGAATATTCTCTTTCAAATCCAGCTCTGTTTTCAGGCACCTGGGCAGGCAGCAAACAACAATACTGTGTCATTACGAGCGATGCTATCACTCTGCTCTCCTCTAACCACAGGAACCAGACATGAATATATTCTCTGCGAAATCATCATGAAAGCCATTCATTGGGGCTCAGTGGAGGTTCTATTCGACATCATCCCCTGCAATATTGTGAAATCCAGATTATCTGTTGTGGATATGGATTATGTGGAGATTACATTCCTCCACCATGCAGTGGACAATGTGACATAAACCAACATGAGCACATATTGGACAGACCGTTTTTTATCTGTTTGTTGCATGAAAAGATTAACTAACAGTTATGTTTAAACAAGTAAAACCGTTTTATTTTACAGGCATCTACTTTATATTTTATATACTACGGTTGGGATTGGGCAACTGAAGCATCCACCATATTTTAGTGTCAGATATCGAACTCTTCCCTACCTCCTGCCCTTTACTAGTACACTTTTGTGCAGAAAAATCCATTTTATTTAAGATTATCGAACTGGTTACATTTCTGCTCAAACTCATAATGCATGCAGGCTCTAGTCTGAGCATTACAGGCAGAATCAAGCCGTTCAAGACACTTCATGCTTATATTGTTCTGGCATCATTAAGGGTTTCTAAGCTTACAAAGTGCCCCAATACAACTGATATCTCCTCATACCTGAACGACAAAATAGGTCTATTGCCAGACTCTCAGGAGTGCATGAACTATGTATGCCAGACCATCCACTTCAACCCCCTCCCTAAGATGGAGACAGTCAACGGCATATGTGAGCTACTTTTCAGAAGCCTTGCTAAGAGGCTAGTAGTGCCAATAGAGAAGCTTGGACTAGTACTATAGCTTTTTGACAGACAGCAGAAAATTTGATGACATATCTACTTTTTCAGCAGATATGTTTCTAAATAATTTGAATTCCATTCCACCCTTTTTCCTCCACCCTCCAAATTTCTCTCTCACTGCTGTCACTTTGATAAGCATGCTGTGTAGTGTAGTGACTGCATTCGGAATCAGTTTTATTGTAAAGTAGGTTTAAATATACAAGGAATTTGCTTTGGTGTCTTGTTGCACAACAATAAACATCCAATATATAAAATTAAAATTGAGTATAATATGTAGAAGAATATGTATAATAATGAAGTTCCACATGTACACCTGCATTAACGTGTTTTTTTAATTAACACGTTAATGCAGGTGCACTGCAGGTGTAATGTAAATGGCACGTAAAATAATATTCCAACAGTTTGGCATTGCACTTCCATAATGATGGAGGATTTACAAGAGAGATTAAAAAACAGAATGGCCAGTTGCAGCGGAAACTGAGATATTCAGACTTTTAGTCCACAGTTCAGCTGAAACTGCTCCCTGTCTGGTAAACACCCACATCTTTCAAACTCAACAGCCTAGTTTGTAACACTTAACACTCTGTGATGACTTTCTAATCTCTAACCCTGTTTTAACGTTTCTCAAGTTAAGACAGGGTTGCCCTTTAAGGCTCAAGAATCTAAAAGTCTGCAGTCCAACCAGCCAAAAACTGCAACAGCTGATTTCACTGATGATTCACACCACTCCAGCTCAAATCAGTGAAATCATTTGCTGTAATTTTTAATACTTCAATCAATCTGAAGCAACAAGCTAGTCTGTGTTTGTGTAAATGTGAGTGTTCTAAAGAGTGTGTTGCGTGGTGATGCAAAGGACAATCTACTGTTGTTTTGGTTTTGTTTTTTGTTTCATTAGCTCCTTCCCTCCTCCCTGCCTACCTCTATTTGTGAAATCGCTCTTTCAGACAGATTGGAAGCGCCTTGATTTGTGGTGAGCAAAACGAGCTGGACGGGGTGGAGGGGGATTAGTGCCACTCCAGGACAATTATAATCTGGTTGCTGCTACGGCAACCTTATCTCTTCCTCCCTCCCCAACACACACACATTTTCTTAATTGGACGCAAGTCTCAGTGTGGAAACAACAGTGCTGAGTTCTCCGTGGCCTCGATGAGGCCGTGTTCAGTCGTGAAGCCACGTGAGGTACTGGTGGTCAGACCGGAGGAAAATAGAGAGGGCCTGAAGTCATTTCGCAAGCAGCAGTGTGTCGTATGAACATTTATAAAGGACTTAAATGAGGATTTTTGAGATTTTAATGAAGGCTTGTAATCTATCAGAGCCACTGAGTAGTCACTGTGTGAGCAATCAATCTCCCCCACCCAAAAAAAAACATGTTTATCTCCTGATCCAACAAAAGCACTGCTGGGCCAGAAACAGCCTGCAACGTTTATGGAATATATGCTCAGTGGCTACTTTATAGGTACATTGTCGTAATGTAATGACATTCAATACACTGCCATGAATTCTTCTATTATTAACTTACACATCTTCAGTGTCAGCAGATGATGTCAAATATACTTTTTCAGCTACTCTTGTAATATAGCAGATATTTCAATAGTATAAACTATGTGAGTGTCTCTCTGAGAAGTTTGGAGTATTTGAATTGTTTTCAGACATCTTGCTAATAAACCTATATTTCCCGCTCTCAGTGTATTTCGCAACCCAGATTTATTCACGGGTTTCATTTATTTTGTAAATTGACTGCACGTAGATTTAGAAAATTTCCACTAAACACATCACATCAACATGCTTACTGAAGCTTCAATGCATTTGCTTTCCTGAATTCCAAAGACCAAAAAAAGCATCAATGAGAAAAGACAAATTGCTGCCTCAATTTCTCAGAAACAGGATACATGAGGAATTTGTAAGTGTGGTCACGAATCATGAATGACCCACGACGAATGAGCAGCAGGGTATGTGCTGATTCACTCGGAGACAATTGGGCAGGACCTGAAGGCTGGTGAAGGACGGCGCTTTGGCTGCTGCGGGGACTGAACCTGTAAGACTCTTTAATGCTCCCTGGTTTCTCAGCCTTATCCGCATCACATGGTAATGATGCCTATAAGCAGTTTTCAATTTCTGAGCTCAAAGTGAAAACAAAACCCTACACCTGATGAAATATTTTTAAATAAATGCAAATATATAACATAAAATTATGTATAGAAATAAACCTTTCTGCAGATGCAAAAAAATACTTTTAAACTGTGTTTATTCCTGCTTAAATAGACATACTTTTTCCATATAATTCCTACACATCAATTGCACTTGACGTGCCGGATTGTCAGATGCATCAACTTATACAAGCTGGTGATAATTTATGTTCTATTTTACGGTTTGACTGTTTTGTCTTTATTGGTTTTATTGCATGCTATGTTCCCCCGTTACCTTTGCTGCTGCAACAACTTAATTTCCCCACAGGGATCAATAAACTTTCATGTTATCTTTGTTCCAAATATACGCAGGCATCAGTGAGAAAATGAGAATTCATTTCTCTGCCTGCCAAATAAACCCAACACTCAAACCTGCAGGCCTGTTCAAAATTTCCTCACAGAATCTAGCTTGGATGTCCACGAGAAAACAAATCGTCTCCTCTGCACTCTTGAGAAACAAACTTCTTTTTTTCTATTTTTAAGCTGTCAGCAATGATGTAGTATGCTAATATTCTTATTTTACAGTGTATGATAAAAGTATAATAAACACTGCATGGGGAGATGATGGATGTTTTGTTGTAGGTTGTGACTCACCACCAGCTTTTTGCTATTCCTCTATCTGGCAGCTTGTGATGGAGGGTTTTTCTCTGCTGCTCTCCCTCTCTCTCTCTCTCTCTCTTACAACTGAGGTTCGATTGGCCGTAATTGGCTCCTGTTTGCAGTTAGGTATTGATCACCCTGAGAGACCCTCCATTCCACCCTTTTTCCTCCACCCGCCAAATTTCTCTCTCCCTCATTCTCCTTACCCCCCGCCCCAACCATTTCTCTCTCACTGCTGCCACTTTGATAAGCATGGTGAATGGCGTGCCGTCATCGGTGCAGACTAACTCTTGAATCAATAGGCGAGTGCAGACACTCAGCAGTCTATTTCGTGCAGAGATGGTGGAGAATAGCAATGCTAAAAGTTGAAAACCAAGACCAAGAGAGGCTAAGAGAGAAAGAGAGAGGTGGCAGGGATGGATTGGGGGCCAAACATCAGAAATGTTGTTTAGATCTTTTTCTTAAGGTGCTGCTTCCTTATTTTGTGACTTTGTTATTCATTGATTTAAAATCTGAAGGAAAGTAAACGGAATTTATTTCTTCAGAAAGTCAAAACATTTGATTTTCAACAACATGTCTTCCCAGAAAAAAATTACTGCTCTACCTTAGCATAGTTCAGCTACTTTGAAAAAGAACTGAGATTTTAACATAAAAGAGAAATGCATTATCTGAATAGGCATATCTGAAGTTTTTTCCTTGTTAAACACCTTTAAAAAAAACGTTTTCCATGCTAGACTTCATATTTTTGTACACTGTCCACATTCTTTTGTTTCTGTGGCTATCTGTCATGGTTTCATCAAGGTTCCATGATTCCAATGAAGGGATATGCCCCTGCATTCAATGATACTTAAGACAAATATTAGAAATTAAAAATTTCTAATATTTAAAACAAATTTGGCAATTTGGAGAAGCCCCTTTCCTGCTTCAAGATTATCTGCTCAAAGCCAGTTCTATGGAGAAATTGTTTTCCCAGTTTGGAGTGGAAGAGCTTGACTGGCCTGCACAGAGTCACCTTTGGGATGAACTGGAACGCAGACTGTGAGCCTATCATATCCCCCAGCATCAGTGTTGGACCTCACTAATGCGCTTGTGTTTGAATGGGAGTAAATCCCTGCAGTCAGGTAGAGTAGAGGTGGTACAGTATACAGTAGCAGTAGATTAATGGCCATAATTGGTGTTGTCCACATACTTTTGGCCCTTTAGTGTAGGGTAAAATGAAAAGAAAAGTGATAAGTGTAAAATGATGTACTCACATCAGCGACCCCGGCCTCCAGGATGCTGAGCTTGGCTTCCTTCTCCACAGCCACTTTCTGCTGAACTACAGTAAGAAAAGAATGGAGCGGGGAAACAATCATCAATAATCTGAAGAATGTCAAACATATTTATTTTTTAAGCTTTTACAGAAAACAATATGGACAACATTTTTCCAGCCTGTTGTTGTGCAGAAAAAAGCAATAATATACACAGACTACAATAGACAAACTAATTAAAATTAGCTGATAATAATAACAGAAGAAAACAGCAATCTACATTACAGTACTCTTACTCTCCATTCAGATTAAACTGGATACACTTTGATTAATCCCTGGTGTCCTAAATAATGTGCAGTATGCATCCATGTGTGTACAGACGCTACTATTAATCAATGGTACGCATTCTGCCAAACCAGCTTTTAAAGTCTGCGCTCGACTGACTCACAGAAAATCAATGCTTCCTCCTGAGCTTTAAACACACAACGTATATACAGGAGAACCAGAACCTCATTGATCCAAACGCCTCGAAAAGGCAATTTGGTTTAACCAGTGAAACTGTTCATCCTGAATATAAAACATTTCTACCGTGATTAGGATAAGAAACGTATCACGGCAGTTTTGACATTTTTTATATTAGAGCGACATGATCACGTAATTAATAATTTTTCCATGTCCTTCAAGGATGCTTTTTATCCCAAAAAATAACAGAACATAATCAGAAACTACATCACTGTCTTCATTCTACACTTGCAACATAACACTCTGAGACACCATGTTAACGTTATGTAAAGTACCCGCTGGTGTGTCTTTATCCTAATGATTGTGGGCACAAGATCAGCACAACAATCATCGTACTGTTATCTTAATATTCTCAGATTTTTCGTAAGGTGGGCTCATTCCGCAAAACATTACTAACTTCAGATAACTGTAAATTACCTGCGTAAACATGATGAATATCTTCTGTGCGTTCATGAGAATTGCAAATTAGCATAATTACTGCCCCAATAATACCATACAAGGCTATGCGTCCTGCCCCATATTTCAGGAAATGTTCCTTCATGAAAATGACATCAAAGAGTAAAAAGAATTACTTTACAAGTTTGGAGATTGAACTCCTGCTTTCGGACAGCCATAAAGAAAAAAACTATCATTTTTAACAGAGTCGGCAGTGGAATTAAGGAAAAGGGCTGAATCGGTGTGTCTGTTTGCGGAGTTGCAGCTCTAATAAGTTTCACATTTGCCGAAGCACAGCCCATGGTAATCTAAACCACAACAACAAACCATTCATCTGTCTCTGCCAATATATCACCACGCTGTCACTCTCTTCCAAGGGTCTGACGCACGGAGGCATCCAAAAGATTACACTTCTAGCTGACCTTATTATCTACAGAGACAAATTACCCTTCAATTAGTGCATCATATAAGCTGTTTTGTAGTTTGAGATGTTCATATTGATATTGTATTTAGTGTAAAGCCTCAATAACCAATTTAAATGGATGATATAGTTAGGCTATATGAATACATTTTGAATTATATTTTAATTTGAACTGCAGTCAAACAGGATAATGTCAACATAATTATGAAGTGTAATTTATATAGGACTTTCAAACTCAAAATTGCTTCAAAGTATTGAAATATAAAATCCATTAGTGAAAAACCTAGCTTGGGATAACAACAGACTAACTGAACATGACTCCTACAACATGTCTGGACCACTCCTAAATTGTGTTTGCACCTAATAGAAAATTCAAAAGACAAGAAATTGGTGAAAGTTCTCCTAAATGACTTCTATAAGCCCCTTAAGTACAAATCTGTTTGTGTGAGTGGCTCTTGACTGGGGTCCATTGCTTTGGAGGGCAGGAAGGTATGACGGCTTGGTAGTCTACATTAACAGTTGACTCTCAGCCCCCATCCCCCATTTTGGTGTCTGGCCAACTACCTGCAAAAATAATGACATTCTCATCAGCCTCAGCTTTACTTTGCGTAAAGCGGCGTGCTGACAGGTAAGGTGACCGTGGAAAACATTACGTGCTAAACAAAGCTACCAGCAAGTGAGCTTTTCCTATGCATTAAGCTCGAGTGAGTGCATAGGCTCCATTGACAATTGAATTGCAGTGGACAGGTGGCAAAAGCAGCTTCATCATCTGAGCTCCTACCAGATAAAAACAATCTGGTATCAATCACATTTTCAGACATTATCTCCAGCTTGTGAAGCGGTGAGCAGGCAGGACGTAAAAATAAGTTTGTACAATTGGTGAGAGCCATATTGGCTGTTGAGTGGGATATGGACTCTTATGAAGCTTTGATGAAAGTTCATTGAGGAATATTTTTTCACTCACATTGTCTTCTATCGGCAAATTTGCTGTTTCTTTCGTTTTAAATTCAACTTACAACTATCCTTTAAACTAAGGGCAGTGCCTAGCCTACGCTGAAATCTGGATTTTAGAAAACAGATGGTGAAGGTGGTGATGTCAATGGGGTTATAATTTGAGCACTTCCCAGACATTTGCTGAATTAGGCCACACACCTCCACAGGGCTCGACAATAAATTCTGCCGTTCCAGAACCAAATGAGCTATTACTGTAGCATATCTTCACTTTATGAAATATGAATTTTTCACCTGGCCTGCCGCCAGGCAAACATTACAACAAATTTCCACACAAATAGAATTAAACCCTGCACAGAGCTCTCTTTCTTCATCATCTTAAAGGGATACAAATGGAGAGCTACAATTGAAATTCACGGCAGAGCACATATTAAAGCCAGAACAAAGTGTTATGAAAAAAAAAGAAAGGATACATAATTACATTCACTTTACTTTGCATCTGAATACACCGGTGTGGAGACAGAGAGTGAGTCTCCTTTGTTGACACACCAGGCAGATGAAGGATATGCAAATTGCAAGCCTTGACTCTGCCATAGTCCTCCAAATTCACCAACAGCATTTATAATCAGTCTTCTGTCAGAGCACAATTCGCCAGTGTCGCCAAGTGTTGTGTAACCACAGACCTTGACCTAAAACTCGGGGTAGATCTTTACAATGCACAAAGCCACATCATTCACATATAGGCAATGAAATACTCTGCTGGCCCTACATCTCTCGAATACCTTAAAATAACAACATTTGAGAGGCAGACATTAAGGATGTGCATGTTTACTGTGTGGTTAGTGTGTTATATGAGTGTAAGTATTAATACTAATCTAGGTTACAAACAGTAAAGTATACTGTAATAAAACCACAGTGAAGTGTTATTGTTTCCAATAGAGAATTGGCTGACTGGTCGGCGTCCATGTCCCAGACAGAGACGTATGAACACCTTGTCGGCAATAGCCAAGTAGGCTGACATGTCTTAATAATGCTGTCAGCAGGTAGCAACTCCAGGCTCAGCTCCCTTCACTGAGAAATAGAAGCTGAAGTGGCAGAATTGGTATGTCAGCGTCGCCTGTTCCTCTGTTCAGTGAGGAGCATCTGAATAGACTTCTGGTTCAGTGTTACACATGTCTCATGGTGACGTCGGTTGCTTCTTGTTTGGGTTCTCCAACCTCTTCAGCGTCTGTCGACTCAGGTGTTTGTCATCAGTCATTACAGGTAAAACCGTTGGGTTGTGGTCAGAAGAGCAACATGCTTTCATGGTTCGTCCCACTGAGATCAGTGCGTCAGTTGTATGTGATTAGCTGTTGATTTGCTTTTGGAAGATGATTGAATTAATTAATTTTTACTTGCAGTTACATGACCTGCTGTTTTTAAAGGCTGTAGCCACATGACTCTTCTTAGCCGTACTTTCTCCAGGTTATTTAATGTAAATGCCACCTTTCTAAATTACTCCAGCTGTTTTTAGTAACTAATTGTAACCCTTACACTGCCCATAATTAGACTCTTCACTGGTGCAAGGTACATTTCACATTATCCACCATGATCCAGAGCTGTGTGAGGTTTGGCTTAATGTTTGGGCATACAAGAAAGTAGCACAACAAAACCAGTCTCCACTTGATGATGTTTACTTGCTGGTTGAGCCATGCTTGCTGTACCATTAGATGTCGCTAGTTTAGTGAATTTACTTTGCCCCTGCTAGCAAATCCACTGATTCCATTGAAATGAAGTGGTTTTCATCCCAAATGTTTCTGTTAAACATGCTGGTGTGGTGGAGCCCTTACAGCCGGGTTCTACTAGAAAAGCAGTGGTTGTGATTTGTACGATGTGTCCAACCATGTCAAAAATGAATAGTGTTTATACCTGATCTGGACGGCCAAATTCCTGGCTCCTTCCTCACCACTGCACAGTTAGCCAATCACGGAGTCATGAAGTGGGTGTAAAAGTTGTTTTGGAGAGTTAAAGAAATGGCTTAATCTGACGTTGGAAAGGAGTGGGTGGAGGGATTTTCATAGCTATTTGACCGTCCGACAAGCACTATTGACGGAGAATAATGGCCCCTTTAGTCAGACCTCTGGAGTAGTCAGTGGCTATTTATTTAGCAAATACTGTCACAAAAAAACTATGCAAAGCAGCGTACCAGAAAAATCAGCAATCATTTCTGAAAGAACTGAAGAGGACAGGTTTAGGATGATGTCATGCTGCTGGGCAAAACAATTCAGACAGGTCTGGGTTATCACGTATCAATCTGAAAAGAGATTAGGAGGAAGTGGTTTGTTTGAAAGTTTGTTTTGCCGCCTCTGGAGCCATAAACTTCACCCTCTAGCACTAAATAATATATTATTGCAGCTTTATCTTACTTTCATTTTACAGATTAAATCAGTTTTATTTGTTTCAATTTGATGCTGTCAATTCTTTTGTTAGTGCCAATTCTTTCAATTCATTGTCACTTACTTTGAATGAAAGATGTAGTGGTGCCAATGCATTGATTCTTCCAAAATGTTTTAAAGGATTAATTAAGTTCAAATGAAACACAGGCAGATATGGTAAACAGCCGCCAACTTTGGGACCAGACTCAGTGAAACAAGTAAAGACTCTGTTGCTTAAATTGCCTTTGGTAATTGGTGAGGCAAAACCTATTTGACTTGCATCTGCAGGAAAGCCTAATTGACAGGCTCACACACACCCACACATAAAGAGAAACACCTACATGCACACACACACACACACACACACACACACACACACACATTTAATTCCTGATGCAGAATCAGAGTAAAAAGCCTGATATACCCAAACACAAACAAACATGAAAGTGCTCGACATGATTTTCGTTGGGAGGGAATCAGAAAAACAGCAACACGGGCGTCTGTCTGGTTCCCCGGAGTGACTTGCCACGCGGCCAGCGAGCGTGACTACATCACAGGCGGTGAGCTCCCTCTAATTAGTGAACAAGTCTTTGGACCTCCCAACACCGCGGCACTGCGGCCTCTCCGAAATGTAGCCAAGAGCTATCCAGACCATCCATTCCTCTCCTCTCCTGCAGACTACAAATGAGTCCAAGTCGGATGAGAGCACTGCTCGTGAACAGGCAAGCCGAGGTGCCTCATTTGTACCCCAGCGAGCTTTCTTTCCAAAACCCAAATTGGATCCATTTTTAAGAAGCTGCAATGGGCTGAGTGTCGTGATCAGACCGACTGGCGACTTTTCTTTTAGCCAGGCGGCAGGGCAGTGTGAAAATAAGACGTAATGTGACAAAATGGGAATGTAGCAGCAGTGGACTAGAGCGAGTTGAAGGGAAATAATCTATCCTCAGATTATTCTTTTTTTTTTCCATTTCAAGAATATTCCATCTTCCATTGTACCTCTCAGATACACTTGGACTACTGGGGAAAAATGGGCCTGAAGGAATAAACAAGGACCAAATCTCATTTCTACAAAAGGGGCCCCTTTATTTTCCCTCCAAAACACATGGAGGCGCTTCATTTGTCACCCGGGCTGCCCCTGTCCTGAATTTTGCTTTATGTTAACTCAATGTATCTGAGGCGCCTAGAGGGAAACACAGCGAGTGCCGAGGATTCAGAAATGTTTCATTTTTCACTGTTGACAAAAGAGAAAGGCCCAGTCCTGCTCCATGAGTCCTGGACCAACAGAATAGATGCTTTTGCAGCACCGAGAGGTCATTATTTCAACCACTAACCACCCCCACTCCATACCTCTCACTCACCCTCCTGGGTACATTTCAGATGCCGTATAATGAGAAGAAAACAACAGCCATCCTTCAAAACCAACGGCGAGGAGAACAGCGCAGCGGCATGACTGCAGTGACACAGTACAGGGATGTAATCACATTAGTTGATCATGAGAGCTACTTTCCCTGGGCAAATTAAAATATATCACTGGTTGTTTTTTCTGTGCCCCTGCAAGATCTGGTCCAATGCATCCAACCATCACTGAATGTCTTGCAGTACTAAAAACTATATAAAAAAATGTTTCAGCTAGTATAAAAACAACTAAACGAAGCAGCGATTGTGCCGATCATGAAAAAATTGGTTTCAGTGGGTTTCCAGGTAAAAAACCTGTTTTAAAAAGCCATTTGAGGAGTGTTGTGCCGAACTGAGATGTGCACCAACTGAAATACACCACACAACATACGCAACAAGAAATTACATGAAATATGTTTTTCCTTAAACCGCTAAAAACTAAATATCAGAAGAGTGAGGTACAGTATTTTTCCATATGTGTGGCATGATTCGTCTTTTCTTTTTTTTTTCAAGATTAAATTATCTTTATGCAAACAAACATAATAATTATTATAATAAAATACATTTTAGTAAGTACTGAATATAAATTTAGAATTTAAACTACATGCTGAACAGAGCTGCATTACTGTAACAGATTGTATATTCTACAGGTTCACTGTAGACAAAAAAATGTAAACAACTGTTATAATAGCATATACAGTCACAACTGCTGCTCCAACATAGTCATATTGACATATTGGGTGCCAATTAGTATTTTCAGCTATAAAGGCAGGAGTTTTATAGCAATACACTACACTAAATATAGATATATCATATGTATTTTCATACATGACATATATGCAGGGCTGGATTGGTAATCTGGCAGACGCACCTTTGGGGCTGGTGTAAGGTAAATTATTTATTCATTTAACTGTTTTTTAAAAATGGGCCAACGACCGGCCCATAAAGCACATACAGCAGCCCATTGGGTGATTTTCTATACTGAAACTGGGCCAGCCCAATAACATCTCTTACTAGCCCCCACTCCTTCTGCTCTCTGTTCCTTGCGTTATGCCCCCCCACCCCCAAAAAAATATCTTCAGATGGAGGCCACCAAATGCGCGATAACAACCAATATGTTTGCTACCGGGGCTGCAGTAGCTTCAACATCAGCTGCAGTACCCTGAGTAGAGCAGGCACCTGAAGGAGTAAAGGCGAGCTGTGGCCTCTGACAGGCAGAGGAGGAGGCTGTGTTATATTTTCATTATATCTCGTAATATTATATCTCAAATTGTTATTGTCAGAGAACTCAGATATGTGGGAGAGATTTTTAATGTGCAGAAAGTTTTGGACATGAGCAGAAAAACTGCTGAAACATAGAAGCTGTTGCAGGGGCAGGGATTTATAACTGAATTAAAATGAGTTCATTTATCATTGAGGTGAAAAGACTGTAGGTCACTTCAGTCATGGTTGCATGTGTGTTGACTCAGCAGGGGTGAAATAAAATGTGAAACAGAATTCCTGAGAGCCTTCCAGCACTATATTACACTACATTTTTATTTTTTGAATTGTCACCTGAATTTTTTGTTTCCTTTTATATAAATAAAGACATTTCCTCAATGAATTGGTGCAGAAAAATCCACCAGAATGTAGGAAATGAAAATTTAAAGCTCATATTTGTCAGAGGGAGGACCCCCAAACCCCCCTTTTAAATAATTTTTTATTATCATTATAAAAAATCATGTATTTATATGGCCTATGATATTTAATAATTAAAATGTAGCTCAATAACATCAATAAAGTATATTGTTGTCTTGTTTTCATGGCCCCACTATTTCTGCAGTGTAAAATCTCATGGGCTTAAAGTTTTGTCAAACCCCTAATCTAAGCCCTTAAAAGCAAGGATAGTGTTTTGGTGAGGGATTTCTAGCCGATTTGGGTGGGCCGCCTGGACCAAAAATGCCAGGGCCAATTTTTGTCCTGGTCCGGCCTGCATATATGTGTGTGCATTGTCCCTGTCAAACAGAAAAACAAAATCTAATTAAAAAGAGGGTAACTGGTAGGGGGTGTGATGAGATCTCATACCATGATATCTCGCGAAATTAACTTAAGACTCACGCAACTGATATTTTTCACATGCTGTCAAGCTACACATTAATGTTTTCACGCAGTGAAATACAAATATAATTACAACTGATAAGATCACAGAGCGACACTCACAGAGCGAATCAACTCCGCCTACCTGATGCAACATCAGCGTACGCCCTGATAGTAACCAACTGAACCGCTCCGCTCGCACTGTGACTCCAGACAGCTGTGACGAGTGGTAACTAACTGGTAAAGTTTTGCAACATAAACATCTAAAACTGGGACTGTGAGCACTTTATGAGCTGCTGAAGTTAACGTGTGTTTAGATTTGTGGTGAGATTTCTGCCTTTCAGTTACTTTCAGTTTCACATGCAGCATGCAGTCCCAAACTGTGTCGGTCAAACGGTCTGAAGGGGATAACGTTACTTCCAGTGGATCAATAACGTAATGCACAGCAGAGTAAAGGGCAGGAACACTTCTCATTAAATGATGATGTTAGTCTGGTAATATTAGGACTTTTTCCTGGACATGTCAGAGAACACAGATTTGTGGGAAGGATTCTGAATGTGCAGAAAGTTTTCAACATGAACAGAAAAGCTGCTGAAACACAGGAGCTATTAAAGTCCAAGAGTTTCGAAATCTTAAAATTAAATATATTTATTATTGAAGTGAAAAGGTGCCACAGTCACATTTAAAGAAGTTACTTCCCTAAACAAAGACACAAAAGACGAGAGAAGACTAAATCAGCAGGGATGATATTAAATAAGTTGATCTACAGGAGAAACAGATCTGAAAGCAGCACAGAATGACTGAGAGCGGCACTGACTCAGATGACACTGACACAGATTTTTGATTTGTCACCTGCTACTTGAATTTTGTGTTTATCTTTACATAAATAAAAACATTTTCACAATAAACTGGTGAAGAAAGATTCATCAGAATGCAGGAATTAAAGTGTTTATGCTCAAAATTTTCATATAATTCAGCACTAAAGATTTCTTAAAAATAGTGTTGAAATCTCGTCTAAATCTCTTGAACCCAATCTTGAATCCCGTCTCGTCTCGCCTCTTGGGTTAAGTGTCTCGTCACACCACTAGTAACTGGGCAACAGCAAAAAAAGTCAATGGACAAAATGAAAAATGTCACGTAGATAAGTCTGTAAAACTGCGTGAACACAAACTAAGAAAGATGTGATGGACATTGTGATAAGACAGTTTTGACAAATACTTCAAATACTACTAACCTAACATGCCTCACTGCTGTAGCTCTGTGGCGACTTAGTTACTTAAAGGTTAAACTCCTATTCATAAAGGGTTTACATTAGTTTGTATAATTTTAGGTATCAACTGACGAACATAGAAAAGATTCCCCCCCCTAAAATACAGACATTTCTAACATTTTGTAAAAGAACTCTTCATCTCATAACCAACGCCAAGAGTCACAAGTGTTTCTGTCTAAATAGATTTGCCTGTCGTTTTTTCAAAAGCATCTTAATTAGATATGGTTTCGCTCTCACTTGCATTAATTTGATTTCCGATATCAACATTTCAGCCTTCAATCTGTTCCTTGTTGATCCCCCCACTCCCCCACCCCTGGGTGTTATTGCCTGCAGTAATCTAGGATTCAGTATGAACCAGAAGCAGTGGCTTGGGTTGTGTTATGTGTGTGTGTGTATGTGTGTGTGTGTGTATGGGAGGAGGTGGGGAGGGGGACTCCATGAAGACAATGCCATGTGTAATTAAATTCAAAAGCAGGGGGCCGAAATGGCATCCAAGGCCACCTGGGGGACGAGACACCATTAAGGGAGGAGAGAAAGAGACACGGGGAGAGAGAGAGAGATGTGAAGACTGGGAGAAAAGAGGAGGAGAGAGGGTGATAGACAGATGGGGGAGACAAAATGAGAGGTGAGAGACAATTAAGGAAGGGGCGAGGGAGGATGAGGCGAGGAAGAAAGAAAGAAAGACAAGAAGAGGAAGAGGGGGATGGGGCAAAAAGAGATTAAGAAGGAAAGAAAGGAAAGACAAAAAGAGATTTAGAGGAACCAACAATATGACAAAAATAACAATTCAAACAAGAAGTAAAGGAGCACTAAAACTGCAGCTGGGTCATTTTGATCCAGGATCAACTTGCTAATCAATGTAGCTAAAGGAAGTTTGTTCATTTTCAGTCAAACCTGTGACTGTATCACTGATGGTTCTGATGGTAAATATTTCCTTTGCCAGTCCTATAAAAGTTTTGTTGTTTGCTCAATTAGAGCAGGGGTTTCCAAACCTTTTCCAGATGCATTATTAGTCCCAAGACCAACTGAATATTTCATGACGTAAAATAAGACATTACTGGAATTTCTAACTTTGATACAATACCTTGAAAAATATCGATATTCAATACCATTTTGGATACCACAGGGAAAATTGATCAACATTGATTAAATTACTGAAAATAATCAATGAGTTATCTTATCAACTTATCTTAGTCAGTAAAGGTAATAGTATTGTGTGGTATGTAGAACAGCATCAGTTAATTTAGTATTTCCTGAAACTCTGAAACTCTGCTGTCTGACATTCCTCAGGTCTGACAGCAGAGGGGGATCAGCCTAGTTATGAGAAATATAAATGTCTGTTAGGCAAACAACAGGACAACCATCTTATCATTAACAGTTGATAAACTCGCCATCTTGTTTAATACTTTAGTGATGTTGAAAGGGGAGATGTCTCCAACCTTCTGCGGGTTCTTTATAGAGGACGGCGTGTCGGTCCTGCAGGTGCTTGGCTCTTTAACGTCACTTTCATATGGGCTTGCTTGTATCCTCTGCCAGCACCCAATTACAAGGGATGAGTACAAGCCAATTACAGCACAGTAGGGCGGGACTTGTCAAAACTGGCAGGGAAAAAAACGCGGAGCGTGAAAAAACAGAGCGAATGAGACAAGAAGATACCGCTGGGAGCAATTTGGGGTTCAGTATCTTGCCCAAGGACACTTTGACATGCAGACTGCAGCCGGGGTTGAACCACCGAAATTAGATCTGAATTTGCCTCCTACAGTGACATAACCTCAGGGTCGTCGAGTCCACACCTCCCATAAGTGATGTTTAGAACTCAGGCATTATCCAGATGCAATTACACAACAACTATAATGTGTTTGTTTACCTTGTTTTGTTGAACACTGTTCACTGCTTTAATTGATGACATTTAGCTCTGCTCCGTTTGATTCATTCAAATTTTAAAAGGCAGGTATTAAACTGCTCTATTAGTTTACATAAACAATTCATTAAGCTGATATGACACTGGGGACCCCGGCAGGAAAACATATCCCGACCACCCACAACAATTAATGACCTCGCGTCAGCGGACGCCTCACTGCACTGAGACAGGAAGCCCTATTCCACTAACAAGCGTTCATTAGCAGATCACCGCTCACAATATGAAAGATAAGCCCGAATAAGCCAGCAACCTTTTTCTAACCTCTGTTTTCACTGGGAGATTTCTTTTCATCCACTGGCTGTTGGCATTCACACATTATCCAGCCACTCTCCACCGGAGCAGTTGGGCAGTGTGTAAAAGAGGTTTTCTTTCTCAGAGGGAATTGTCATAAAAACTAATATTCCCCAAGTGGCGGTGACCTTTGATAAAGTGAGTTTGAGAAGTAAAACCCAATACTCCACAAATGGAACTGACCTCCAGTATGTGGGGGGGAAATGACATAAAACCAGAAATGTGATGGCAAACTTGATTTGTGCATATTTTGCCTCTAGTCTCAGCTTTTTCCTACACATACGCTTCCTCTCTCCCTTTATTCACTTCACCTTTCTTCCTCGTCACCCCCTTCTTCATTTTCTGTCCCCTTTCCCTCCTTACCTTCCTTCCTACCCACTACGTTTCTTCCTTCTTCCTTCCTACGTTTCAACTAATGACATTGAAACATACCAGGACAATTGTTTTAAAAAACAAACAAAACATCAAAAGTAGTGCAGCAGAGCAGAGATATCGACTTTTGACCATGCAACCCTCTTTCTTTCCAAATTTGGTGCCTACATTACCACAGTTCAACTTGATTGCTAACAGTTTTGCTGGAGATTTAGGTGTGTTATTGCTATGTTGGCTATAGCTAATGAAGCCTCAAGCAGAGACGAGGTATGTTTGATATGTTTTAAGGTGGTATTAGTATGTTTAAGACTGTTCTTTTTACTCCAAACAAACTTGTAGGGCCCTTTCTTGCAACCGGCACAAAGTGCTGCCAAGTGTCATTGCTAGGTCTCCAACCAATGCAGTTGTCATTTTCACGCCCAGCACCCACGTTGTTTAAATAGCAAATGCACTTGCACCCATGGGAGTGTTTGTCTTAAAATGAGGGGAAGTCAGGAAAATTGTTGGTGCATTACTATCTTGAGGCAGCGGAAAGCGATAAATAAAAACACGTCTAGTCAACGGCACAGTATTTGACTTTTTTTAATTTTAGCGGTGCATTACTCCGATGGTAAGAGAGACGCTATGCATATTTAAGCACAAGGCACAGCAGTGTAACTTCATTGATTATTAAACTCTCCCGACACGCCGACAGGATCGGTCAGGATCTAATGTTAATTAATTTTTCTGTGTACTTCTGCACATCCAAAAGGCCTCACACACAGTCCAGGTTCATCCAGTGAAACTGTTTGGAGTGAAGCAGCCGTCCTCCTGATCAATCCTGAGCTCCATCAGAGCGTATAAATTATTTCAGAAGCTAAAAGTTAAATTCTGTTTCCTCTGGAGAATTTTCTCCTTTTGTCATGTCACGTTTATAACTACAGTATTTTTGTTTTGCTGCTTAAATGTCTCACAATATTTGCTGTGACTTTGACAGCAGCCTCTCTAATCATGAAAGTAAATCATTATAGAAAACACTCATACGTCACAAAAAACACAAAATAAATTATCCACTGGAGGAGAGAGCGATGTGACCCTCGGCGCTTTCATTATAGTTTATAATAATGCAGCGCAGTGAGGATAAGGAGACTCCAGACTGCAGTGGAGCTCAGACACTTCACTGTTAAACCACAGAGCTGCAGAGAAACATTAGGCTTCATGATCAGAGACAGCTTTCATATCACAACCACACTTCTGTCCGTGCCTCCCCCCCTCCCGCCCCTCTCTGCTGTAAGTCTGCCATTCAATCAGTCAATTGATGGTTTTAACAATGTGCCAGTCATCCGCCATTATAATAGCAATGTTCCAAGGTACAAGCGCACCTGGCCTTTAAAGGGAATGGGAGATGACACTGGTAGGTGTATTGCATGTTACGCCCAAAATACACCCATGACTAATTCAAAGACTAAGTACAACCCTTTTGAACTATGCGCATGGTACACTGACTTTTTTCAGCCATTACTAGCAGAATTGGATGTGGACACACCCCAAACGCAATTTCGCTTCTCGCTTTACGCCATGTACTTAGATGGTTAAAACAGGGCCTATAGTCTTCAGCCCCAACTGACGGTGAAGTCACTTTAGGCAATTTAGCAGACTTTGCCATGCTTGCTCTGGAGCCACAAAAGGCTTTATTCAACTTTTTTTTTCATCTATGCA
Source organism: Micropterus dolomieu (assembly GCF_021292245.1). Taxonomy (NCBI): domain Eukaryota; kingdom Metazoa; phylum Chordata; class Actinopteri; order Centrarchiformes; family Centrarchidae; genus Micropterus; species Micropterus dolomieu. The sequence goes on along the minus strand of NC_060155.1, from coordinate 3,856,669 downwards.
GTGGTTTTTCACAAGCCCTGAAAACAGACCCTTTAACAAGTCATTTTTGTGCCTAAACCTAACCAAAACTGGCAAACTGCAGATAACATAACGGTAACTGTCATTTGTCACAACTTTGGAAGACAATGTTACCCTGACGAAGGGAGCAGATCAGAAAATGCTGTCATTGGATGGCTGATTAGGTTCAGACAACATTCAATATTTCTTATTCACTTCTTGTGCTCAATGAAAAAAAATTCTGGTACTGCATTAGCATCCAAAAGATTTCAAATGATGCCTAGCCCTGCCTTTGCCTTGTGCTTTATTCTGTCCTCCTTTCCTCCAATTTTCTCACTTTGCTCACTTCTTCCTCCTCCTCTTTTCCCTCCCTTTTTTTTCATTTTCTTCTTTCTTCTTACAAACCTTTTCTTATCCTTTTCCCTCCTTGCCCCTCTTCTCCATACTCTCCTGTCCCTCCAAAGCAAAGTGTTTGTGGGGGGTGTTTATAGGGCTGATAAGTGGCAGATGACGATCGCTTGGCGGGACCGGAGATAAGGCTGCCAAAGCTGGGGACGCCATCTATCAAACCTCCCACAGCCGAGCCAAACATCACCCAGGCGAGGAGGGAGGGAGGGAGGGAGGGAGGACGTGGAAAAGGTAACAACTCTCCGCCCTCAGACACAGGAGGAACTCCCTGACAGACCGACTGGTTGGATAGTTTCTGTAAATAATACTTAGTATTTGTTTTAGCACAAGAAATTTACCTCTTCCGGACGTTTCAGGTCAGGTAAGACACTGACTGCAGATGGGAAAACGTAGTTTAAAAGGTTTTTCTTTGATTAAAAAAGACAAATTGTAGTGCTGATTGTTTTCTGTTGATACTCAACATTCGAAAAGGAGGCACTTCCTTTTCCTTAACCAATAAGTCCCTGATCTGACTGACATGTATCTGCACTTGGGGTGTTTTTTGCTGTCCAGGGTGAGTGAACCCCACCCATTTAATGATCAACAAATACAGCAAAAAATGTGAAAAGTTATCTAAAAATACAATTTGAATTGGTGGACTGCAGTAACTATATGCCCTCTGGATTTGTTAAATGTGCAGTCCAGTTTAACAACATCAAAAAATATCACTGAGAGTGATTCTTTTCTAGTCTACCTTGCGTTCATACTGCAGATGTGCATGGGTGACTCTAGTGAAAGTCAATCCATTACAGGATTCAAGTTTTTAGTTTCAAATGCTTGGTGCTTTCATTCTGAAAGTAAGGAGATGCAGCAGCAGATGTAGTCAGCTTCATTTCATATCTGTACAAATGAATTCTAAAAGCTGACAAGCTGTGTCGGCGTTGGAATCAATCACATTCACTTGGAATTGGAATTAGTCATATTTTTAGTTAAGTATGCTATATCCAAAAAATGGTTGTCCTGTGACCAAAGGAAGGACCCTATGAGCTGCAAATAGAAACAGCATCCAGTCATTTTTTGGTAATAGTTTGATAAAAAAAAAAAGGGTCCAATGGCTAAAACACATCAAACTAAAAACAATGAAACTTCTCTAAAGACTGCTACGGGACAATAACCTAACGTAATAACCTTACTAATGGACAGTAGATAATGCAGGTTTGAAAGGTTTCTATAGTTGCTGTTATACTTTTTCCCTTTGTGACCTTTGTAATTAATCAACATGAATTCAAGATGACTACAGCTGCTGTTCTCTCTGAAGGTAAAAACTCAAACTTTAAACAGCCACCTTTTCAGTATACTCAGGGGGAGTGTTTGATTTTACGTAGTACTTTAAAGCCTCGCTTTTCCCATAGAGCTGCAAAGGACTATATTCGAAGAAGCAGGTTTAAGAAGTAATCAAACTACTGATGTCCATGAGGAAATCTAGCAGGATACAGTTTCTAGGTAAACTGTCAATAGGAAATGTGCGACCTTGCTGCCACAGGGAATAGTGAAAAAGCTCTGCATCATACAGAAAGTCCTTGAGAAACCATTAACACTCACTTTGACATGCTCTGATCTGCAAGCATTGAGTGAGTGGCAGCATGTGATATGTGTGTGATTCTCCATGATTTCTGAATTGTGCAAGCATATAATTACAGGTACTCATGTCACATGTTCATACATATCAGGCTGAATAATGGCTAATGGTATGCTGGTACTTTATGAAATGCATTTACGACTGCAGCTGTTTTCAGAAAAAAAAAAAAATAGCCACCAAACAGCAGACAGAGACAGTTAGGGACTAGCTGGTGAACATAGTGGAGCATTTAGCAGCTTAAGAGCCAGACATTTCCCTCAGGAGCTGGTAGAGACCAAAGGCAGAGCTAAAAGAGAAGGAATACTTGACTTACACCCGTAAGGTCGCCAGAAACACGACTCCAAATAAATGATAACATTGCTCAGTTAATACTGAGCTAAGGCAATCACCTAAATTAGCATAAAGCTCTGGCTCCATATTAATGCACACACATTATATTGATATCAACCTTCTAATGTAACTCTAAGCAAATAAACCTTTTCCAAATACAAACTATTGCTTTAATGAACTCCAAGCAGCTTGTATAAGCAGAGGTTGATGACTGTCAAAAACCAATCAGTGCACCGTCAGTGAAAATGCCTCCCTTTTGTCTGTCACTATTCAGATAAAAAATGTTTTTGCAGGAGTTTTTGTCTAATTTTTCCATATTTCTAATCAGTACAAGATTCTTGCTGATTATGTTAACTACTATAATTACATCAAGTATTTTAAGTAGTAGTATTAAATACATTTTTTTTTTTACTAGTGTTATATAATGAAACTTCTTTCCAAGTAATACTGTTCAACACATTACAGTGAATACAATACAGCCTGTTTACAATAATGTAACTGAATTACATATAAAAATGTCAAGGGAATTATGCCACAGCATACTCCATTAAAACCTAAATGTTAATACCTAAGAAAAATGATTTTGCGTTGGCCCAGTGGCCGTCCTGCTGTCAGGGGTGATATTGCCGAGAAAGAGCGGGAAGAAAAAGCACCAGGAGAAGAAGAAGAAGAGAGGCCCCACTTACTGCTCCTGACAGAGAAATTGACATGGAAAGCTAACACTTAACGCCTCCCTCCTCCATCACTCTCCCCCCTCTATCTGCCTCTCCTGCCTCACTCGCTCTCTCTCTCTGATGGATGACCTTTACAGTACATATGACTCATCTTCTCGGCTGACTGGGTGAGAGAGCATGTTAGAGAGTGAGAGGGAGAGAGCCGACGGCAGCGGCGCTGGCCAGGCAGCCGCTTGCTTTTCTTCGCTGTTGATTAGCAGGTACTACAGCAAGGGGTTGGTTCAGGCAGTACAATGGAGTATTACAAAATGGGAACAGGATAGGTTGACATAGCAAACCTAAAAAATATAATTAGCTGGGACTGCTCAGGAGCAATGCGAGTTTTTGGGTGCCTTTGAATCTGATCCACCATTTGTCTTTGGTAGGTAACCAAACTGATCTACCAAAATGCAGGTTTTGACATATTTACATGTCTCAAAGCTAATATCTTGTTTTCTGCCCATCCATGAGTTCTGATATTTGTTGCTGACATATTTTATTTCTGTGCTTCCAGGAGGATCCATGTGTTTCAATGCATTTCTTTGTGCTGTAGCTCCAATACAAAGATTATCAGCTTTGTTGCCAAAGTCATTTGCGCTTGATTTTGATCTGCTGAGCTGCATTCAGATCACCACACAAAGCATGCCAGTGACAAGTGGAGTGGGGTTTCATGGGACCATCAAATCAGACTGAAAGATGCACTGTGCCCTGGACTGAAACCTGGCAGAAACATCATCTTGCAAGTGTTTCCAAACCTTAAGAACTGAGCCAAGACACAGAGTCTGGAATGTTGAAGCTGGACCAAGCTCAACTTCCAGTGTAAACTCTCAACTTCTCAGAGTACGTGCCTCTGATGAAGCCATCCTTCTCGTCTTCATCCTGCTTCTATCCACCATTTCACATGATTCCCCTTATGTATCCATGAAGATGTGTCCTTTAAGCGACTTGAAGGTCAGACTGAAGCTGATCCTCATCTTTAAAAGAGACAGACTAACCTCACAGAGATAGAAATGGTCCGGATCAAATCTATAGGATTTTGTGTCCAACCAAGTGTGAATATCAAGGGTTAAAAACTAATTCATGATATCTCTGTTTAAAAGAATAACATTGTGTAATTATTACTTGTGTTATTATTTGGCAAGACCCTGTTCTGTATGCCTAGTAAATTTAACACAGACATGTGATATTCCACAAATTCACCATTTGTCAAGGATTACCTGAATCCTTCATAAAAATTAACAATCAACACTTGATTATGGGATGCCAACAGAGGTGGGTTATGTCCTCCAAAGTCAGGCATTAGTCTACAGGCAAGAAACCTACAGTTTGTAACTTTCCGAAATCGACAGCCCAACAATCACTTCAAGCAGCGATTGGTCTAGGTGTTTGAAGGTGTGAAATTACTTTGAACTTCTCTCTCAAGCTCTCTTTTATCAACTTTCATCACTTTTTGTGCCTGAGTGCAACAACATAAACACACTCCAGAAGCAATTGCACCATTGTCCTCATCTCTGTAATTAATTGTGTCAAGCCTACATAGATACGCAACAGACACAAAATGCATGGAGAGAAATCAGAGTGGCAGAGGGATGCAGCTGGGAGGAGGCTATAATGGTATGATTTTCACCTTGCCTTTGTTTGTCGCCAACAGAACACGTCGCATGATTTAGTCTGTGTAGGGCATACTAAGGTTCTCAAAGACATTATAATTCATCTTCGGAATGACATAGCCAGTTCAGTAATATATAGTATCATCTTACAGCTGATCCAAGCAACAAGCAGCAATAAGATATAGTAGTGAAACTTTCCTTTTCCTTCTGCCAATGTTATCTACTGTATATGGGCACTACACTGGCCCTACAATGTGATTTTGTCACATGTGCAGTAAACGATGACATGTGATATATGAGCATGTGCATTCATGTCCTTTTATTGATGGAGGATTGATGCTCTGACTGGCTTTTCCAATTTGCCAATCTCTGCTCTCATACATCCAACAGTGTTTGTGTATGCGCTTGTATTTTCTTTCCCATGCAGCCAAGGCCAGGCGGTTCGGCAGTCAGGCAGCGGGGGCTCTCATGGGGGAATTGCACATGCTTCTCCTCGGCCAAAATTCCACTTAGAGGAAATATTCTCCATTATCGCTGGAGGGAGGACAAGCCGTTCAAACGCTGGAGGAGAAAACCTTGAGTTTTCAATTGTCCCCCCTCCCGCCTCCTCACTTTGCCTGCTCAACGATGTATCTGTAAGACGCTCAAGGTTGTCCATCTTGTTCACATTGCATCTGCTTCTCCTGGATCTGTATAGACTGGAAGTTATTACAAAAAAAGTGCCGCAAGACTGACCCTGGAATAAGACAATAAAGGAGCAGTTAAGAGCTGTACTGGTTTACATGCGTACATGTAATCCATTGTAAATGTGATGATTTCACTCAAAATCAAATACTTATTTTTAATTCTATTCTTTCTTTTTTCTACATTTTCAATGCACCCAATCTGCACCAGGTTACGGGGCTTTCTCTCACTCAAACACATCTCAGTATAAAAAGTGTTAGGCAACTGTACAGAGCTACTTTGTACATATAAAATCCAACTGAAAATAAATTGCTGTCTAACACAGCTCAGTGTTTCAGTGTAACTGTGGCAGACAGCTAATTTCTTATTTCACCATTTTAATTCTACCTAATTCTTCACCTTATTGTAGTTTTTACTTGCAAACTTTAATATACTCACTGTGCTTTCCTTTCAGACACACACACACACACCCCTGTCTCTGTTTCTCTCCCCCTGTATCTGTCTGCACTGTTGACGTTCTTGGTCAGCAGTGTGTTTTATAAAGTCACCCAGAAAAAAAAAACTCGCATTTTGGATTTTTCAATCTGCAATTTCGTTTTCACAGCAGCAGCTGAGACGCGTGTGGAGGAGGCTTGTCGTTATTGATGTCAGCTATGGACTAAAGCGGTACCGAATGACATCTGAACCAACAGGTGTGTTCATATTTGCTTCACCAGGTCCGTCCTTTTACAATATCCACCGTGTCCGAGACTTCTAACATAATACCAGATACCAGATAATACATATCTCTCTGTGCTTCTATGCAAAGTGCTAAAATGTGCCACTAAAGTAGGTGCCATTCATAAACCTGGCCGGTTCACGCAAGTAAATGGTAAATGGTCTTGTCTAGCACCTTTCTAATTTCAAAGCACTTTTATACTACGTCACATTCACCCATTGGCTCAGATGCCAACTGCTCATCAAAACATAAATTAACCAACATTCACATACATTTGGGGTTCAGTGTCTTGCCCAAAGACACTTCAGGATGCAGACTGGCGATCAAACCGCCAATCTTCCGATTAGCAAGCCTGCTCTACTTCCTGAACCACAGCCGCCCCAACTAAAAGCAAAGTAAAATGTATGTGGGGGAAACACAGCTTATTTTGGCCAAACGGGTATTACAAAAATGTCTGCGTGTCTGTGCCGCTGTGTGCATGACAAGAACCGCTGCGCATCACAGCATGCATGGAAATATGATCGGCACAGAATCAGACATGTGAGTTGTGTTCCAGCCATTTAAATATATCATGTGAAGTGTCATCGTGTGGGGGTCATTGAAATATGTTAAAGTACCAAATTTGTAACAACATATGAAGGATGATTTGAAAAATCTAAATGGCAGAAAATCAAAATCAAAATGGCAGAAAACGAACCAATGACAAAAATGAATCATCTCACTTAATTAAATACTTCCTTGGCTCATATCCTAACTTTCCACCACAAACAGGAACAAAAACTTATCCTTTGGCGTTTTTGACCTCTGTAGCTCTAGGGAACAGTTTTTTTGAGTATGGCCCAGTTTTGTGTGTCTCATGCATGCACATGTGCAAACCTAACTTTTATTTGTTTACAAAATAACTCCAAAAGGAATCTTTAACGTCCTTGATGGTGAGAATTATCTTATCATAACAACAACTGCTTTTTTCCCCACTTGCTTTAACATGCACACAACTTCAAGCCTGAATACAGTCTAAGTTACATCCTGAGAGGAAAACATAACAGATCCAGATCAAAAGTCTGCTGTGTTCACATCAGTTGGGGAGCACTTTTATTTAAAGTGACACCCGCCTGGTCGAGCGTGTGGGCATCTTTACAGCAGGATCCCAGAGAGAGAAAGGCTTCACCTCACAGATACTGAAAACCAGGCTCGACAACATGCTCACATTCAAGATGTATTATTGCTCACTTCACTTGGCATGACATAATTATCCAGTGAGCGAAAGAGCAGGAGATCCATATCAGGATACATTTATGCAGTAAAAAACATTGGGTAAAATATTTATAATAATATAATTAAGTCAAGTATGTAGTTGTTACATCTATTCACACCCAGACAGACAAAGATTTTATTAAAGTTAAATCTTTCTACCTGGGAAATGAATGGCAAAACCACTCTTTCATTTATCTTTTTGCTGACAAAATGGTAATTTTTGGTTAACTAATATATGGAGTGATTGTTTGGTTTCTTGGTTGGTTATCAAGAAGTAAGACCACAACTTATATTTTCTTTTCTGAAAATAAAAAAACATCAAATCTGATCTTTTTATGACAGTGTTGACAGGCCCAGTCACATGGAATCTGAACAGAGCAGCTGCTGTCCTTGAAAAAGCTCTGCAAAAGCCATTATTAAACATGTGACTCGCTTTCTGGTCTACCTCTGCTCACAAATTTCCTTTCTTACACCTGAAATCCACCAGACAGCGAGCTCTCTTCTGAGTTATGTGCATGTTACTTGACCATGCACAGCGGGGAGAGAGTGAGAGAGACTGGAACGTTAGTGAGTTGGGCAGATGCGTAGTATAGCGCCAGAAACCGTAACGAAAAGGACAGAAAGTTGCGAACACTTATATTGTAACCTACCTGAATAAAAATAATAATAAAATACGTGAGTTTCCCTTAAAAATTGTGAGGGTTAGCAAGTAGGAGCTAACCGGAGCTAACATCTGTGGCTCCTTGTTGACTTCTCTAGGACGGCGTGCTGCGTGTAACGTCGTGTAATTCTTCTGCGCATGCGGGTCACTTTCAGGCCGCGGACTGTACACACTGGAGTCTGATATGGGCCACATTTAAGTAATAATTTGAACTTTGGATCTGGTGAAAAAATTGGAATTGAGCATTAAGGCCTGCAGTCTGAATGTAGCCTAATTGAAGTTGATCCTTCTTGTTATCGACCAGCCTGTCACCTCAGCCTGACAACATACTGAATATTTCTTTGACCCTCATTTATATGTGCAAGAGTCAGACAAAAAGGTTGGAATTGGGTCACTTTTCAATTCTATATACACATCTCCTGCCTGCAGCACTGCCTGTCACTGCGATGGCCACATCAGACAAACCACTGAGCAAGACGGCAGCAGAGCGCACACATCCTGGTATCAACACAGCCAGAGGGCATGGTGGCCTGATGGGTAAATCCATGATAAGAGAGCTTTTCACATCAAGACGTTATCCTTGACAAACAAACCATCTTGTCCCACGGCTCCTAATTACAAGCCAGGCAGGAAAGAAATCTGGAAAAGTGATAAATAGCCAGCACCGCTGTAAACTGACAATCTACTGTAGCTGTATGTGTCTGTCTTTCTTTGCTGCCTTACAACTACTACTACTACTACTACTAATATTAACAACCACAATATAATAATAATAAACTCTTGCTGGATGGATGGCTCAGCTTTGGAGAAATGCCAGATGACTTTGAGCAGAAAGAGGCAGCAGAAGAGGGAGGTGTTGGGAGGGGTGCTGAACACCGGCGGTCCCCCTCAGGAGCCTGAGCGATAGAGTCTAGATTGTAAATAAAGGGCAGCCTCCAGCATAAAAAAAAAAGATGTCAGAGCCTGGGCTCTTTGCCACGCTAGTAGACTTGAAAAAAAAAAATAAAGCTGGGGAAGTGACCGGTGGGTAAACTGGCATTAGGCTGCCAGCGCCCACTCAGAAGCTACATCTGCAGGACAGATTCAAAGGATAAGATGGAGATATTACTCCTCCCTGGAGCCTACAGTGTATCCAAGGCTGGCTTTTACCTGCAGGGCCAAACAATTTCTGAGGTATCGAGTGTCAACAACAGGTACGAGGATGAAGGAGTTCACCATCATTAATACCTTCTCTCTGTTGAAGGCAGGTAGAGGCTGTCAGGAGATTACGGTACACAGATAGATATAAAGGAAGGAGACAACCTTAAAATGCCTCAAAAACATATATTAGTGATGGGTTTTTTATTCTTGGAATCAGTTTGTTGATTGATGTTGTATTATCTATTGTTCCTCGGTGATAATTCCAAAATATACACTATATTGCCAAAGGTTTTGGTTCGCCTGCCTCTTCATGAACCTGAAGGTTAGGGATATCCCATTCTTAATCCGTAGGGGTTAATATGGAGTTGGCCCACCCTTTGCATCTATAACAGCTTCAACTTTTCTGGGAAGGCTGTCCACAAGGTTTAGGAGAGTGTAAATGGGAATTTTTGACTATTCTTCTAGAAGCGCATTCTTGAGGTCAGGCACAGATGTTGGAAGAGAAGGCCTGGCTCGCAGTCTCCACTCTGATTCTATCGGGCTGGGGTCAGGACTCTGTGCTGGCCAGTCAAGTTCTCCATACCAAACTCGCTCATCTATGTCTTTATGGACCTTGCTTTGTGCACTGGTGTGCATTCATGTTGGAACAGGAAGGGGCCATCCACAAACTGTTTCCACAAGGTTGGGAGCATGACATTGCTAAAGCATACCAAGACAGTTCCTTTCACTGGAACTAAGGGCCGAGCCCAACCCCTGAAAAACAACCCCACCCCATGACCCCCCCTCCAACAAACTTTACACTGGGCACAATGCAGTCAGGCAAGTACCGTTCTCCTGGCGACCGCCAAACTCTGACTCATCTATTGGATTGCCAGACAGAGAAGCGTGATTCGTCACTCCAGAGAACACGTCTCCACTGCACTAGTGTCCAGTGGCGGGGTACTTTACACCACTGTATCCGCCGCTTTGCATTGCATTATAAGGCTCGGATGCAGCTGCTCGGCCATGGAAACCCATTCCATGAAGTTCTCTACGCACTGTTCTTGAGCTAATACGATGTTAGGAGGTCTGTAGCTATTGACTCTGCAGAAAGCTGGTGGCTTCTGCGCACTCTGTGCCTCAGCATGCGCTGACCCCGCGCTGTCATTTTTTCACTGAGCGCTGAGCAGAGAACGACCCATTCTTTCACAAATGTTTGGAGAAGCAGTCTGCTTGCCTAGGTGCTTGATTTTATACACATGTGGCCATGGAAGTGATTGGAACACCTGAATTCAATGATTCGTAGGTATGTACTAAAACTTTTGGCAATATAGCGTATGTAACATTAGAGGTCAAAAGTTGTGTTCAGAATGAATGGGGAGGTTATTCTAGAGGTGGTATGACTGAAAAATAAAAGTCCTTATCACATTTGATGATAAGAGACAACAGTGACATTGGTGTTTTGTGGATTTGGTAATTTATTTCACTGTAAAACTGAAAATTTGGTTTTTAGACTGATGGTCAGACAAAACAATTGGGATATTTAGCATTTGATATTTATCTATTTAATAAAAATATATGCAACTAATCATTGGTTAAGGCCCCAAGTCAAACTTTATTTAAGACTCACAAGAGGATCAATAGCATCATAATGGATGAAAGAAACTGACATCCAAGTATCAAAAATAGTATCACTGACTACAATAATACATATACTTTCATATATACATAATACAAAACCCAAATCCACACTGAAGGTTTGTAATGATATCTGTAATTACTGTGATATGCCTTTTACTGTATCTCCATGTCTCCAAAGCCAGGAACCATGAGCAAGATGTTTTTTGTGCATAAACCTAACCAAATCTATAAAACGGTTTTATTTGTTTATTTCTAACAGTAGAAATGTTGAATCTCAACTAATGAGCTTTTCAAATGTTATAAATACTATTTGTAGGCAGACTATCAAAAATAAAGTGTAAAGTCAAGTAGACGAGGCAACCAAAACACAATCACAGCAGAATTTGCGTAATTTCCCCCGATAATCATGATTGGGACAATATACAAACTGAAGGCAAAAACGACACGTCAGATCTGGATGAAGGAATACTAATTCTAAATCTTTACTGTACATTGCAAAATTTGTTGAGAACAAACTGACGTACCAACATTCAACAGAAACCAAAATCACCAACCGAGTGAGGTCTGGATTCAAAAATAACACTGACTGGGTGGATGGATGAGTCAAGTAAACTCTTGAGAGCGTGAGATGATGTCTTCGAAGTTAAATAACAGTTTGTAGATGACTTACACAAAGTGTCTTACGTTACGTCACGTAACTGAGGTCACATGACTTACGTAACATAATTAACGTCTTATACACCTGTCACTGGACTAGTACTTGCCAACACTTGTAGATATCATTTTGGGAAATGGTCACATACCTGTCGATACACTCGATAATCAACCTATTTTGTCGTTAAGGACGTGTTGAGTAGAGAGTATTATATTATAAGATGTTTCTGTTATTCTGTCCACCCCTCACAAACTTTTGTACTTTTGCAGTTATGAGTATTTCTGTAATTCTTCAATAATTATTGCTGTCTAAATGATATCATGCTTGCATGTTTTGTAAGAATGTAATCGTACTTTTAATTTGAAGGAATGGTGGTTGTTTCGCTCTCTCCTCTGCTGCTTTTTCGGAGCAGACTGTTGTTTGATTCCTGAGAAGCTTTTGGTTTCAATCTGCCTTTCGGCAAGCAAGTCCTCTTATGTGATCTGACACTGAGCTGTGTGCATGAGGTCTGCTCTGTTACACACACACACAAACACACACACACAAACAAGCATGTCACAGCTAAACAGAAACACAAGCATCACGCACCCTTACACAAGGATACACATAATAAACACAAATGGGTATGTGAACACAATCTGATTGGAGAACACTGACACAGATCTGCACACACAAAGACATATTTTCTGAAAAATACACTAGGAAAAGTACAAATGTAATGATTTTATATGAACGTTTTTTTGGAACAGCTTTTGTGACAATTATTACAGCATTATCATTATAAAATCTACAAAATTCATCCGTTGACTTTCCATGCTTGTCATGTTTCGAAGGTCGCAGTTTGATGGAAATGGTTAGTGAAGGTGAGCAAAAGATGAAATGCAAAACCACATCACGCTGCATAGAAATTGTAACCTACTTGATGTAGTTGTGTGTATATCTGGTTTTCTTGTGCTTTAGATAATCTGGCTTTACTGTTGTTTTGTTTACAAGAGGATTGACTGTCTAAAGGCTTGTGCCTCTAGTCTTGCCCCACCAGGCTTGATCTTCACAATGACTTTGGTTAGTTCAATGCTATCACAACCAATTATGATGCCAAAGTTATGATCATAAACTGGGAGTATTCTTTAAAGGTTCCAAAAAATATGATAGAGGTGGATTATGTTGCTTTACTCTATCTACTGTGTTTTTGTATATTATGAACAAAAATATATTCTTTAAAAAGGCAAAAAAAGAAAACTCGTCTTTTTCCTGCATCACAAACGTCTCATTTTCATTCCCATGGATCTGAATGCCTTGTGATTTTCCTCTGGACAATTTGTCTGTGTAGTAGAGAGAGAGAGAGAGAGAGAGAGATCAGGCTTGAAAGTCGGACGCAGACCAGGAGCCCAAGGTGACCTCATTACCGACATTTGTTCCGCTTGTCGCTGCAAATCACACACTGTGTCCGTCAAAATCCAGCAAACACCAAGCAGCCACGGCAGCCGGTAACTCACCCATCCCTGTGGTTGGGGGAGTGTAGAGCTGATGCTTCCTGATCCGTGACCCCGGAGAAAATCGGCAATATCGCATTCACATTTGGACAGGCTCTCGGAAAATCTGAGGGTCTCTGCCGGGCCGGACGGGGACGATGACGGAAATGCAAACGTGACCCAGTGGCTGACCTCATTTAACAGGTTTGATCTCTGGGTATTAAAGGGTAGTTTATGTACCATCTAGGCATTTCCTCCCCAACCCCCTGACCTCTAAACCGTCTGCTGGGCAGAATATGGATGTGACCTGTGCAACTTGCAAACAGTTCACATTTATATCAAGATGCTATAGAAGTGTCAGCAGTGTCAGAGGGTCGGCGTTACACCGTCTGCTATGAGGAAGATAACTCAACCTGATAACTATAACCGTAAATGTATTCCTTACATTCAGGTCATTTAGCTGACACATTTTGGCCACAACCAGGGGCTTAAGGAAACCTGAAAAGAGCAAGTGGCTGATTCTGGGGGAAATTTTGCCTCAATTTGAACTACCCTCGCTGCACAGAAATCCTTCTTCGCAACAAAACCTCAAACTTAAATGACTGGCCAGGTCCTTTGTTGACCCAAGACAGTCCCACAAATTACACATATGTGGGTTTTTTGATTTGCCACCTCAGTGGTTAAAAGTCTGGTGAAGTTTACGCTACAAAAACTACTTGGTTAAGAATAAAAGAGACCAGATCTGACTTCATCAAGAGTTCCACATAAATCTATGGCTATGTTCGAAATGGGCTAAACTGCTGTCTCCGAAGGTGTCTAACAGGACAGCGAGGCATCGAGTGCTGTTCGAAACGGCTCGAATGATCTTTTCCTGTCGCGTAAGATGCCTTCAAGCTGCCCCAGTAACTATATCTAATCTAATATTATTATAATTATATAAATACTATTACTAAAGTTATTGGTAACACTTTCTATGAAGGTCATCGCTATAATGACTTATGCATATATTTATAACACCATATAATGTGTCCATAAGACATTATAACAGTTGTTATAATCACTTACAAACATGCATTAGGTGCTATAGCAAAGTTCACAAGTCATTATGACCTTTTTATTTAATGTTTTATAACTAATAGTAACACCAGTTTATATCAATTTGCGACAAGAATCTCCGACCATGTTCCATAACCCATTATAACCACCGACTCTGCCTGGTTATGAATGCACTTTAGTCACCATTTACAATTAGTGATATAAAATGGAATAATAGCATATAGTAATGTTTAAAGTTATATAGCACGTCTTTGTTTGCTTTAAGTAAAGTGTTAAAATATCTATCCCTGTATAATATATTACAGGTGGACATAATACCATATGAACTAAATATAAGAACTTATAACACTAATTGTTTGCTTTAAGTAAAGTTACACACATTTTGCGCAGGAAAACAACTTTTATTTATGTTTCTTCACTTTATGAACAATCTGTATGAATTTTGAACATTTTGCAGTTCAGCACAAAAACACAACATAAATAAATCAAGGATACCCATTCTCAGGGTGGTGAGATATCGCTCAAGAGAAGACCTGTTGCCGACCAACATCATGTAAGAAGAGGCTCAGATGTTGTCACAGATGAATGGCGAGCCTATGGACGGGCCCTAACAGATGCAGTGTACAATTAAAGACAACCACTTCACAAAACGTAGCCCATTAAAAGACATTTTAAAATAATTGAATGGGAATACTGTTTGAACAGTAGGGATGAGAATCTCTTGGCACCTCACAATTCTATTACAATTCAGAGGGCAGCGATCCGTCTTGATGCATTTTTTTTTCTGTGTAAATTCTGGATTATTACTAAGCGTTTCATTTACACATTAAAATCCAAAAGAAATGTCTCTTCAATTGCTTAAAAGGACTAGTTTACATCCCTGATTTACTTTAGTAGCCTCAGCTCCTCTGTGGTGTCCTTCCTTTAATAACCAAAAGTCTGCATCAAGTCCGCCAAGTACAGTCAAATACCCGGATGTGTTCTCGCTCCGCCCGTTTTACCGAGCCTGCATCGGTGGTGACTTGTGTGGACTTCGGATCGCTAGATATCCCAGGATGCATTTCGCTGCCAAAAAGCGGAAATGTCGGACGAGAAAAAACTGTAACTTATAATACTGCTGTTCTTGTATCACATATAGTGTTTTAAGAGTTTTTAATGCGGGAATATAGTTGTTTAAACTACAAATATGTGGTTGATTTCTCAAGACAGAGCTGATTTAAAAAATAGCTACGACGTTTTCGGAGATGTGAGGTCCCGCCCGCTAACGGCCCGGCCGTCATCAAGTCCGCTGCTGTTCCAATTGCTGAATGACCCGTTCCTGGAACTTGCCACGTCCGAGCTTTAAAGTACAGAAGTCCGAACTTGGCGAAGTCGGTATTGAGAAACAGCCCATGTCTCCCTGACGGACAACTTACTAAGTAACTTTATATTTATAATATAAATATATATATAATATTTTCCTCCGCTAACTTCCACCTTCACGTTCTCCCCGTTCTGCCACTCACTCTCTCTCTTTCGCTGGCACACACACTCACTTTGCACACAGGAACCAAAACAGCAATGAGTGTTGCTGCACGGTGTGCCGGAGAAAATCAATATCGTCATATTGATGACGTGTGAAATTTTAGTAGCGTGGTCATTCATTCAGCAGGGGCGAAATGCGTCGAATACAACACTGGTCTCAGACCAGTAACAGAGATCATGGGTCTCTGTTATGTGCACACCTCCGACTGTCCGGGCGATGCACTTCCGCAGTTCTGAAGGTTCCGCCATTTGCATTACATGAACATTATAGTATAGTATAGTATACTTCTTTCCCTTCATAAATTTGGGAAATGGGGAATTCAGAGAAGAGTTTTTCACTGCTTTCTGACTGACTGTAGTGTACAGACCTCAAATCCTGACCAAAAGCTGAAGCATTTGAACTGCTGAGCTATGGGGCGATACATAGGAAGCTCAGTTCATAAGAAAATGTTTGATTTCTGGGACAAAACCCGACTGTATGTTGCTATCAGACAACTGATTTCCACATGTGCACAAACAGCACTATTAGAAGTTTGCGTTCTTTTTTTAAAAGACAATAGAATGTGTTTGATTCAAACTACATTTAGATCTGCAGCAATGGAGGCAATCTCTTTCTGCATGTGTGTGTGTGTGTGTGTGTGTGTGTGTGTGTGTTGCTGTTGAAGGCGGCTGGTGATGGCAGCAGCCAGTTAACTGGTGAACATATCTGCCTTGGCAGAGCCATTACGCAGGACTTGGTCCCATGCCAGCAGGCAATGGAGCGAGAGGGAGGGTGTGTGTGTGTGTGTTTGTGTGTGTGTGATCGCACGTGTGCACTGGGCTGGTGAAAAGACAGGAAGCCATAATGGGAGTGGTGAAAATGTGTGTGCTTGTGTGTGTGTGTCTATGTGCCTGTCTGTGTGTGTGTCAGGCAGCTCTCTCTTTCTCAGCAGCTGGTAGTCAGGGATGCGAAGGCCTGGCCTTCTGGAGGAATGTGGCTTCGGTGGCAGATCCAAATATCTTCTCACCCACGTACGATCTTGTGTCACTGTGTTTGGGGGGACCCATTGGTGACATAATGCATTCCCAAGCCCCTTACCTTAACCATCACAACTAGGGGCCTAACCCTAACTTTAACCTTTACCCAAATCAAAACTGAACCCTCAAACAGCCATTTAAATTTGCGGGGTCCAGCATTTTGGTCCCCACAAAGGTGATGGGAGTGTAGTGGGCTCCTGTTTTATGGGCTTCACGAATATAGTAAAACCAAACATCCAAACATAGAACGTAACCTAAGAGAGCAGCAGCAATCATCAACCTGGATATATAAATTAACTAATAAAGGCACAATTTTTGAAAAACTACAAAAACACAGCAGCAGTGCCACTATTTCATATCAAGTGAATGAATGGCAACACAATAAATGTTACTGTGTGGCTTTACTCGCCGTTTACACCAGATTGTTGATTTCAACACATTGTCTAGTAAGAGGGGAAGTGGTAGGAACCTTGTCGATCAGCATCATATCTAGCAAATCACTGAAGACACATTCTCCCACACAAAATTTGACTTTGAGAGGGAAAGGACTGATTGGTTTTGTAATATGTATAGGCTACTATTTGTAACCAATGCCAGACATTAAGTAAAATTAGCTCATTAACATTTATAAATGTATAAAACATTTATACGTGTAGAATGACAAGATAAAATCAATAAGAATCAAATGAAAATGCTTATTTTAGCAAAGTAAAATAACACAACAGTAAATCACTGGTACTGAAGTGATTTATTTTCCACAAAATCCCCACAGGACAGTCAAATGTAGACATTCAGAGCTGTTAAGCATCAGATTTTAGTTAGTCCACGAACCGCTTTGAACACACAGTTACTGTACTCTTTACCTCAGTTCTTTCTTCCTGGTACATTTACTGATAGATTCTGATAACACATTGTAGCCTATTAACACATTTAGACGCATATCTACTGTTCAGCAGCACTATCTCTGGCTTCGCTGTCCTCTCTGTCTAAACTTTCACCCGTGAAAAGGGCTGCGGCATCTTCCTGTCTCAGTGTCTGTGGCCCTGGTACTAGTCCGTGTTGCTCAACCTTCTGCCAACGTTTTTATTATTAGTAAAAAAGTATAGGCTAAGGAAGGCGGCCCACCGGCCCGCAGGTTGGCCGGCCCACCGGGAATTATCCCGGTACTCCAGATGGCCAGACCGCCACTGCACACACACACGCACACACACACACAAACTTCCTCCAGCTGATGCTATATGGAGGCTGACTTTTCCAGCAGAATGAGTACTATGTGTGAAGCTGTCTACGGTTGGACTGTAGTCAGATCACTATGAGATTACATATGAAGCACAGGAGTAAAACCATCAAGGGTGCCAATTTAAATCCCACCAAGACCAAATCATAGTGGAAACTCTACAGTCTCTGCTGGCTGTAATACAGCTTCATCTGGTCCCGCGGCTCTTTGCTTTCCCACTTCTGCGCCGATTCACTCTAAATAAAATCATTACTTTCAGTGTACATTAATCAACCTTACGTTGAGGAGAAAATGTTAAGAAAGCTGACTCTTGTTTAGTCTTTAACATAGTATCTAACTTGTTATCAAGGTCTAAGAAACATATAAGGAATTTTTCGGTTCAGACAAAATCCAGTTTTTGTTATCAGTTTTACAATTAAATTAGCTTCCCTTCTACTCCTCTTCCTCTTTGGAGGCCACATGAAGGCCAGTCCAGGCATAAGTTGGATAACATTTGGAGGAAGGCTGGGTATCTTAATCACAACATTAGCATTTAAATACACTGTCCAATAATGTGAGTAAAGGCCAGTGTTTTTCACGACAGTTAAAGCTTTTATCAAAAGGGAATGATTGAACTGGCTGACAGACTGAGTCACCCGCCTACATATCTACCTATTCATATCCTCCACTCTAACATACCCTTAATGGGTTTGATTTTTTTCTTGTAAAAAAAAGTAAGTCACTGCAGTGTACAAAAGTAAACTAAGACTGTCCTCCGACAGGCAATTTGTACAATAGCATAAAACATATAGGATTAAGGATTAATAGCATGCTCATGGTAATATTGTAGTTTACATTTGCTCACTGTAAACATGCTAATGTTTCTATGTTCAGTGGTGATTTTAGAAATTCAGGAAAAAGGTTGGCCAGGCTGTTTGAGGGGATTCCAAACACTTGGAAGTAAAAAATATACAGAAATATGGTCATGGTAGTTTATCACCAGTGTGCCACTTTATTTTAGTAAATTCCCCTAATTTCTAGGCTACTTAATTTCTGTTGGTTACTCTCTTACCTTCAGAAACCATCACGTTTCCTTTCTTAATCAACGCCTAACTCCTCATTGTGTTCCTTGTGATCAGTGTCCACTGCCAACCTAGTGTGGCACAGACAAGCTTGAAAGCAATGCACAATGTTGCTAACATTAGCATGTTAATCTTACTTTTTGAGGTAACTAAGGGTTTGAACAAGTAGACATTTTTTTATCTGTTTGTGGCACTAGATGTCTCATCATTTAGGTAAGTGTTGACTTGTTAAATATTTCAAATCATGATCTTTCCATAATGTAATCTGGCTGACATTACATTTCCTCAAATCCTACTATCCCAGTTGTATATGAAGATAGACGGACACAGACACATTTGAACACATGGAAAGATTGACCAACATCATAACCCCGACAGCATTGCTGCAGACACAACTTTTAAACTATAATTATATTAACTTGAAAAGTAAATTTTAAATGGTGGAGCGAGTGTGTGAGTCATATAATTCATGTTCTGGATTTACATTACATTGCAGGTAACACACGGTGAAGCAATATGAACCAACCAACTTCATCATGTCGGGGTAATCTATACAAAATGAACTGAATCTCCAGCAAAGTCATGATTCTATTCAATATTCACGCCTAGAAACAAGGCAGCGGCCTATTAAAGCAAGCTTCAAACGAAGCCGCTTATCTTTTTAATTAGGCAGCAGGTTGAGAGCGAGCGATATTGCACTCTGAGCTGATGTATATGTAATGTGGAACAGTATTGATTGTGGGGAGAAGACGACGAGGGGGCCCATTCAAGGTGCTAGCTCCGTGAACTGTTCAGTACCGGTGCTAATAAATAATATCAAAGGCAAAACCTGGCTAAAGGTGGATAAGATGAAATCTCTTTATAATGCAAAACCCAGAGGAGAAGAGAGAAGAGAGGAGAGGAGGGGAGGGATGGCAGATATTTCTTTTAGCAGGCAGCCAGCGCGACAGGATATTGCACGGAGTATGCAGCTGAAGAAACAAATAACCCGTCTTTCATCAATAGCAGATTAAAACAGAAACAGAAAGAGGTATAGAAAGAAGATTCCTAATTATATTCTCTGGAGTTGGTGTTTTTTTTTTCTGACTGTTTGACACAGCTAATATGCTTTTCTGTGAACCCCCTCCACCCACACATGCACAAACAGCACCATCACCCGCCACCTTGCCAGGTTATCTAGGTCTAATAGGCAATATAAGAAGCTATTTACACTTCAAGGTGCTAATGCAACACTTTCCTCAATCTTATTATCGTCGCAGTGATTTTCTCACCTGTGTGTTGACAAGTAGAATTAGACAAAATGTTTGGACAGCAATATTCCCGACATCAACTCCCCCCCCCTTACCCTCCAGTTTCTAGACAAGTTAGCTCTCTTTCCTTTACAAGTCTATTACATTGTTGACTTTACAGCAGGAAGCTGCATGTCAGACTGTGTGATTTAAGATATGCAAATCAGTCTGCCGTGTCCAGTGGAGCGCTAGTTTTTCCAACAATAGCAGCTTTTTAACATTTTAAATAAGAAGCAGATTTAGCATGCATGATGACACAGTATAGTCACAGTTACTTCACGGTACACACAGAGTATAGTGCAAAACATGTAATACAGCACATACAATGACAATGTCAAACCAAACATTTTTTTAATGTCAAACCAAACGTTCAAGCAGAGCACATTGAGTCGAAAGGTGTTTTAATTTATTTCGCATTAAAAAAAAAAAAATAATAAATATATATATATATATATATATAATTCTATTATTTATTTATTTTAAATGACCATATTTTAACAAGCAGGAAAAACCTGCTTCACACTGAACCAAAGACAGTGGAGTGTGTTACTGTGACACAAAATATTAATGACTTGACTGTTTTAAACACACTGAGCACATGGTACCAAACACATATTTTGGGTGTAGTGTTCCTTTAACTTCTACCGAGTTTCATGGTTATGAATCTGTTAACATTGCAAACTAAAACCCCTTGAAAGATAGGAACTATTACTCTTTAAACACCACTGATATTTAGTTTAATGTACTTAGGGGGGGGCCTTTCTTTCAAACGATGGACATCTCATTGTAGCACAATTTCAGCTTCAGGTGTTTTATCAGTTTTGGCTAAGAATCACAACACTATGACAGATTTAACACTATGATACATAATTCCTTCTTTCCCATCACTCTGACAAGCAAATGCAACCTTCTCAAATTTCCTGACAGATCTGTACTTGCCCTTTCCAGCAGGGAAATACTCTGCACATTAACATTAAATGAGCACAGTAATATACACCATGGTTCATTCTTCACCTGTGTGGCAAAACAGGGGCAGATAGAGTACTCAAAAAATACTGAGAGGGCAATTTGGTTAATCTTATTTGATTAATATTCATAATTTATCATGAAGAGGACAGCAGGTCACTTTACATTACAGACATTGTTGTTGATGCATTTATATATTGTATCTAGATATAACAAAGCCCCTCCATTTCACTCAGTGTGGGTCAGCTAAAATAAGAGCACTCAAAACTCTGAATGGTAACGCCAGTGGCATCCTGTAAGTTCTGACGGCTGCTGTCCGTGGTCCTGATCAAAGGCTGCAGGTTTGCAAATGTGTGGAGTCGTTCTGTGTCTGTACACGAATGTGCTTTGTGAGGCGAGGGGCATAAGAAAAATATTTGCACAGGGGGGCCAGTCACAGTTGTAGATATCCCTCTCTTTGAGCAAACAACAGATTTTGACTAATTTCTTTTAAGCTGCCATATGCTTTGTGTTATCTGAATGTCACTCTCCCTGTCTGCCAAAATAATATTATCTCACATGTGTCTACAACCATCGCAGTTGTTACAACTGGTAATTCTTATTTCTAACTTGTTATGTATTTATGAAAATATTTGTTAATGTGCAACTTCTCACCAAATCCTGTATGGAGGAAAGCACTGCTGCACTGGCCATTAAAGGGTCAACTCTGTTGCTTTTCAGGCCACACCAACATCACAGGTGGGCCTAAACAGGTGTGATCATGTTTTCACATGAATTTCACATGAATTCATTGTCAACTTGCACATAGCTTGTTTTTATTAAACCTGCTACTTTCCAGTTAGCAAATAATTTTAGATCATATGACCACACAGACTACACACCCGAGCCCTCTATAACCTCTCCGCCACGACACACTCAGTTGCAAAAATCTCGTCAGCAGCGCTGTGGTTTGAATTTCCCGGAATGCAAATTGAAAATTAAGGTGCTCTTCCTAAATCTTCTGTCCTAATCCAGCCCCGAAAAGGAGGAAAAAGCCGTAAGAAGGGCTACATTAATTATACACAAAAAGCAGAACTACAAAAGAGGGCCTGGTCTTTGAAGATACTGAGCGCTAAATGTCACCCGCAGCCTTTGAAGCTCTCGACTGCCTTTGTCTCTCACTTCTCCTCTACATGAAACATGGTGCAGTAGACAGACACATCCAGCAACCATGGGGGACATTTCAACTTGGGGGTACAAATCCTTAAAAAATTTAAAAAGAAACGATACAAAAGCAAGGTGTACTCGAACTTGAGCTCTTCGTTGACAAGCGTCCATGGGGGTGTTTAACGCTGCAGACAAACCCTTGTCCCACGCGGATTAATAACAAATTTACAATCTATGATCCAAAATACAAAATCTACCGATTCAGATGTACTGTTTAAATAGAAAGTATTTATCTTGGTCACACCACTGCAGGAGTATACTGATAATTCAAATACACTACCTCTTGTCATACAAAATGGAAGCAGCAGCCAAATTTTAAAGGTGAGCTTTTGTATTCAATCATTTGTTTAAGAGGTGTTCTTTCATGAACTGAAGTTTTGCATAAGTAAAAAGTTTGACCTGCTTGGCACAGTCGCTGAAAAGTTATGAGGTCCTAAAAGTCAGTAAGATTAATCTTGTAGGGCACGTGAAGAACTATGTTTCATGGCAATTTATCCAATACGTGTCAAGATATGTCACTTGGCCCAAAGTGGGCCAGAAGACCAACCAATGTGATGAACCCAAGAGAAGTGCCATTTGGGTTAGTCTGAATAAAAACATCTCAAAAGGTTACAGGTATTCCATGTTTGAGTCATAATTTTGGTCTTGTCAAATGAACCACAACATCTGTACCATAACATAATATTTTATGGTTAAAAAGGTCTTTTAAAGGTGGAGGGTTACACTTAGCAGGAGACTCATCATTTACTATCAGCAAAGAGAATTACTGAAGGTTTAATGCATTTTATTAAATCCCATTAAATCCCATGAAAAGACCCAAACCAGTGATGGTAGTCTGTCTCTTAATACTTTCTTCCCTACTCTGTCTGTGGCACCCAAGCCCATGACAAAAAACAGAGGGCATAGTAATTGTTGGGGACTCTTTCAGCAGTGGATTAATACAATTTGTGCACTAGTAAGTATTTTGTCAGCGGGTTGGGATTGAGTCAAACATGACACCTACTACAACAGTGTGTCACATGTGTTTTTAATAGTTTTAGGGCAACAATGAAGCTCTATGACACTGAGGAATATGATATTTCAAGCTTTGGATACATAGACAAGTGCAGGTGTGTCACTTCACTGTTAGTCTGTCGTTAATGAGACAATACAAAATACCACCAGACTAATCGTTTAACAAAAGGACAATATCAGTCCACTATATCTGACCTTTAATCCATTTAAAGATATAACATGAGACAGGACTGGATACTGAGCATTACTGGGTACAACTTCAGTCCCTGAGGTTTAAAGTAGAATAGTGTGCAGACTTGCAGTGATTTTTAAAGACGGCAGCCAACAACATACAGTCAGTCAGAAACAAGAACAACACATCCCAGTTTTAGGGGGGGGGAGATGGCTTTATAAGGCCCCCTGGGGTTTCCGTTTGTCATTGGCACAGATTCTTCTCTCTCTCTCGATAGTTTCTGAGATAGATATCGCAAAACCTGCAATATACAAAATTATCCTCACAGCTAGATACTATTAGAAGAAAGGCAAGTGAATACGGTTACTATTTGGGTGACCTGACCCTTTAAAGGTCTTGTGATTCTATTTAAAGAGCAGGATTAGATTTCTGCCAAAATACTTCCACCCACCAGAAACAATTTGTACTAGAGAAATATGCAGAGCCTGAATAATCTGTTTAACACTCTTTCTGTACTGACAATACTGCACAAGGCTGTTTATAGGAGCGGAAGATTTCTAATTTACAGGACAGACAGGATGTGCATGCTCAAATTCAAGCTACAAATCAGCCTGTGACAGATTTTGTGAACTATCAGCTCTATCCCAGCTGTTCTTAAAATATTGATCTAATTCTCTCACATCAAAGTGTGATTCCAAATTCATCTCAAACCAGTCCTTAATAGGCGGCTCCATCCTCGCCCTGTTCTACTTTGCAGCGCAGGCAGAGAACCGTGCAAAGCCAAATCTTTGTTAGTCATTCTGCTCTTTTTTATCCTCTCCTCAGCAGTCACTCCTTATCCACCCTCTCTCTTTGTAAGGAAAAAGAAATCATGAGAAAAGGGAGAGAGAAGGCGGCTGAGAGGGGAGAGACAGACTAAGAGAACAAGACTGGGAGAGAGAAATCAGGGGACGGGAGGGGCACAATGGGGGCACTTGAGTGCAGTTGTAATCAGGGCCTGTGTGCTCAAGAGGGGCCAATCAATCCAGCTGTCTGCCTCTACATCTCATCAGGCATCTTGAAGACGGCTAAAAATGAGTCACCGGGTCCATGCGGCCTCCTTGGGCCGCTGAGAGCGTGAGCACTGGCAGCCTGGGTCAGGAGTCTGTAATAACTGCACCAGAGGACACTGAGTGTTCCTGGAAGTCTGAGCTGCAGTCTAACAGCAAAGAAAATACCTTGCTTCGTGCTGAGAAGGAAGTGTTCACTGCTACAGAGATGGAGAGTGTATTGTGTAGCGTTAGTGATGTCATGCTAAATACTCAGGTGGGCAGACTCATTTCAGAGACATCGGCGTGATTAGAATATTGGTTCACAGAGTTCAACTTTGGTGAATGCTGACAAACAGAACTGCCCCACTGACTGATTACTGACCTACGTCCAGATAGAGGAAGCTATCATATTAGCTGTGTCGATGCATGATGCCATAGAATCATGCGTTGCTAAATGTGAAGCAACATCAATCAAACAAACACGTGGCCACAACAAAAGATGCACTGCACTGTCACTGCACGAGCCGCTAGATGGACATGCCAAAATAACAACCGATATGGATCCAAATAAACAATAAATAATATCACAAATCTTACAGCACCCCATCATTTCCAAGGACTTTTCAGTATTCTTTTTCCTTGTGTAGTGGAAATTAACAGTTTAAGTGCTTATACGTTTTATTTATATAAAATATTTATTTTATACGTCATATTTATATGTAGTTTCATGTAGTGTCATTTTGTCTGTAATTGTAATGTAAACCAAACCATATACTGAAATTGGAAACACCCACACACACCTGTGGCACCCATTTTGTTCTATGTAAGCCCGCCCCCTAGCCGTATCATGACACATATATGACACATACATATGAGACGAAGAACGCCGTCTTGTTGGGGAATGCCACTTTCCTATTTCCCTGCATGTCGACTCTCCAGAAAAACTGTTCAGTCCTTCCGTGGAATTGGACCATCCAGACTACTGTACTTTCACCTTCATGACGCGTCCAGTGTGTACTATGGGCATCAACTGCTGCTTGTTAAATAATCAATGCTTAGCAACATGGCCATTGTGCTCACATAAAGGACTCTTTGGCATTAATTATGTAGATTAGCAATATTACAGTTGTACAATGACAGGTTTTCATCTTGCCAAAGTCCACCTGCACTGATGCAGACTGATATGTTGTTGCACCAGTATTTAAAGGGCAAATCTCTGCACATTTATTGAACTTGGCTGGTATATTGGTATAGTAAAACTGGATATCAAAAGAAGTAATTTCTCTCTCATAACAATCAGTGTTTCCCCTATATGACTGCTGAATTGTGACCACCGCTACTAAAATTTCACACAATCATTTTTATATCAATGCTCTACAAATTTTCCCTCACGCACTATGCGAGCAAGGTAACTCTCATCGCTTGGCTTGCTTCCTCACCTCATTCTTCAAAGGACATCTACGTGACAGGTGCTGTTGTAAGAACGACTTACCCTCCGAATCGGGAGGTGCGTAGCGATCCAAGCGACTTAAAGTGACAGTTAACGCAAGCGGAGGGGAATATTCTGGCACTAAATGTAGCCTATGTGTTAGCTTCTCAAGACCGAGAAAAGTCTGTCTGTTGTTTCTCCAACTGCTGCGCTAGATTAGCAAACGTCTTCCCTCCACTTTAGACTGCGCAGCTGAGCAGAAAAGCTTATAAAAGTAGGCTACGTCTTTTGGCCGCTATGTAACATAACATTAGCTCAATTTATAGAAAGTAACTGGTAGGTGAATTTTATTACTACCCACTTGTCCAGTGTTGAGAACATCAAGTACGGAGCCTACAGCTCTGTCCTGTACAAACTGGTAGGCAGTGGCGGTTGGCCAATAGAGGGCGCTAGGGCACCGCCCTCCCTGGTGGTGGCAAGTGTTTTGATTTTTCTTTTTAAAATAAATATTTTTGAAATAAAAGATAGATCACCCAGGCAGTACAACAGCGTAGCCAATAGCTGACAAGATATGCCCATAGCAACAAAAATTAAGCCAATCAGCATCCTCACATCTGATGCCTGAAGGGCGAAAAAACTTTAGCCAAAAAGCAGGGTTAGCTGAAGGGTGGTAGAGGGAAACGTGACGTTGTAGACAATGATGAATGTCCGAAATCACCACTGGTTTTCACTACTCCCTACCCCCTATTTAGGGAGTTGTATGTAGAGGACTATATCGCATTATTAAAACAAGACTTTCGGACACTTCTCCGATCATTATTTTGGCTCCGTTAATTACGTCATTGCCATCAGACAATCAGTTAGTGGACTGTTTTTTTCTATCAGCCCAATGCATGATGGTATATATGGCTTGGTTAGTGACCATCGGTTGTACACTACTTTTCAAAATGCTTACATGATACATCGAGCGGACTATACTGTATAGGGTATAATAACTCTCACTGTACCTTCGGACAGCACTACAAAATGGCGAGCTCACTATACAGTGAGTAGTGGGAGATTTCGGACACAGCCACAGACTTTCAGCCTTGGTTAGCTGGATGCAATCATGTAAATTCCGTATTTTGCTTTCCATGCTTGCTTTTTAACACGGCGAGGACGGATACAACATGGACTGTTACAGGAGTACATACACGATACATCTATCTGAGAAGATTAAGAAACACGAGTGTACAAGGGCACATTTGAGAACAACAGCAGTTGGCTACAGAGGTAAGC
Organism: Micropterus dolomieu; assembly: GCF_021292245.1. NCBI lineage: Eukaryota > Metazoa > Chordata > Actinopteri > Centrarchiformes > Centrarchidae > Micropterus > Micropterus dolomieu. The sequence goes on along the minus strand of NC_060155.1, from coordinate 3,829,509 downwards.
TGTATAGTTTATAGGCAGCCCTAAGTGTTAAGATGTGGTTATTTCCCGTGGTGGACAGTAACTTAAGTAGGCCTACTGTACTGAAGTACAAATTAGAGGCGGTAGCTCCGCTTTAATCTTGAGAAGCTGCAGAGCTGCAGTCTCTATTCATTCAACTTACACTGGAAATTTCCAGCCAAAATGTATATTGTAATAGGCTGTATATTAACTTATTGGGAGAAAACTAGTAGTTCTATGTAAAATCAGACGTTGAGCACCCCCATATAGTCAAAATGGCATGATCCTTATTTCACTGTCTTGTTTCATTGTCTTGGGGTTTTCTATTCAGACATACTATGCACTAAGCGTACAAAACAAAAAAACTTCACTTCCCCTCCGCTGCTACAACTCCATCCTAAGGAAACACTGTCTATAATATCTAATTTCTGTCAAAACAACATACAATAGTATTTATTTTCCTTTGAATATGTTTATGTCCTTTTCAAATATCACCATTTTGCTAAATATTAGATACATTTCTTTAAAAGGGTAAACAAGGAATATTAGGATACTACTGCTTTCACAATAGTGGTTGAAAAAGAGAATGGAAGGAGATAAGAGCTTAGAACAAAGTTACCCTCCCTGTCAACACTAACAGAAAACCTCTTGGGTGCCTCCACGTTCTCTTTCATGAAACTGTCTTCTAATATTTCAATAACTGTACTTTCATGATATTACTGGTACCATATGTCATATTTTGTGCCAGTAAGGAAGCTTAAAAAAACTGTAGGATGAAAAAGTGATAATTAGGAGGAGTCATCAGACAGACATGCTCATTAAATTTGAGGATATTAAGAAAATTCTATGAGATGATTTTACTCCCATCCATTGCAGTTTAAAAAATGTATATTAAATTATTCAGTCTCAGTGCTAACAAGTTTTGGGGAGGTCAAGGTCTGTTCTTCCGTTCAGCTGGGATTACAAAGTTAGCGGGATATAAATTATAGGTAATGCAGTAGGATTTAAATTAGATTATAAATAAAATATGAAGCCAAGAGGCACCTTGACACTGTCCCGTCATTTTGAATGTAAAAGATAGGACTATAATGGGCTTATTCACATTTAAATTAAAATGCAGTGTTGGTTCTAATGTGTGTGTCTTTGATGTGTGTATACATAGATTCAGGATGGTGAGACCAGATATTTCTTTCTATCTGCGCCATTTTTTCCAGTTTTCCTGAAAAGCAGCCACACAAGCGACAAATCATCATTTTGACGTTGTTGGAGCCACAACAGTGAGAGTTTAGCACTCCTACCTCTCACGTACAGTATTCTCTAAGCAGAAATGTCACTCCACTACAGCTCTGGAGCTGGGGGAATGATGCAAAAGTGATGCAAGCGCGAAGCCAGCTTCGCTACAACGTGGCCATCTGGGAGAGGTCTGCCAACCCCGCAGCAAACGTCAGGAGCTCAGGCCAACTCAACGAGAATCCTGCCAGCTGCAGGAGTGGGAGAGAGTGGCTGGCGGTGCCAGCAGGCTGGTGCCAGCGCCGGGGAAATCAGGCCGGCTGCTTGGCTGCTTGGCTGCTTGGCTGAGTGGCTGGCAGGGTGGCTTGGTTTGGGGATCACGTTGCACTGCTGTGCAAATTCTAGCTCGGCACTACACCTGCCCCCCCAATCCCTCCCCTTCACTCAATGGCAGGACTCACAGATGCTTGCAAAGCTCCAGAGGACAGCGCACAGCTCCCCACTCTCTCTGAAGTTAGACCAAAATAACCACAGGTGACTCTGGATCGGCGGGGGTGTGTGCAGGCTTTTTAAAGCCCGAGTGAGGCATCTTGCAATTCACAAAACGCCTCCTGCTCTGCTTTGACGACAAGCGAAGAGATAAAAAAGTGGCACATTGTCACAGCAAAATGCATCACTAAACACCAGCACATCCCTCATTTCTCTCTCTCTCTCCCTGTTTTGATTATTTTCTTTAGCAACAGGTGAGAGAAAGTTCTACAATCGATTACCCTTCGGTGTGCGATGGAAACTGATTAGCAGGAGAACTGAAACGAAGTTAACTCAAATAGATTTGCCTGCTCCTGAAGGGCACAGAGAGACCACTGGATGGATCCCAATGAGAGCTGTTTCCAATGCAATCACTCCGGTAATCAATGGAAACAATTAAAGGAGTTTCACGTAGTGACGGCGATGGCAAAAAAATCAGTCAGTGGTGTTAACATTTGTTGTCAAATATGAACATAAAATATTTCTCTCTGTAACTGGCATATCGCCGAAAGCAACAAGTAATATCTGAGCAATCAGGAAAAAAATGATTTTTCGGAAACACTTTTCAACAGTCATTTGCTTTGTGCCACATCTAAATAAGAAGTTAAAATTCAGATTGCAGTTATGTGTTTTTATAACATCAATGTAATTACAAAACAAGTAAAAGAGCTACCTTGAAAGACAGCTGACATCAAGACAGCATAACATACCTGACAATTTAGTGCAATTTACAGACAGAGGAAAGGTAATGATGATGATGATGATGATGACGACCTCTGAAAGGCAGTGTTAGGGAAGCACTCTGCAGCTCTGTGAGATAACTTTAAATGATCCATAATGACAGGGTCTGAGTGCGTATAGGCTGACAAAGTCACGCAAAGACATCTAGCAGTGTAGCAACGTACAAACTTGTCCACATAGATAACAATTTGACCACATTACTTAGGCATAATTACGCATACATTTCCGTGCTTTGTTATGACACACAAACACACTCTGGGAGCCAGGGCTGCAAGAGGAAAGAAGGGGGACTCGACTGAAGTCTGAGGTCCGAGGGCCTGCACATCAATAACAGGGCGAAGTGAGGTAGATGAAACACATTACTTTGACCTAAAGAGCTCAGTAATTACATTTGGCATTTTGACAAGTGTTTAGCTGCAGTGAAGGTCAGTCCTGTCAGCATACGAGATCTATGCTAATCCACTCAGACGGCAGAAAATGAGGAGACAAGAATTCGAGGGAAGGAAAGAAAAGGCCCGAGATGCAACTGATGCCTTTGTAAAAGTAACTGAAACTCTTCCTCCACCAAGTCATCAGGATCTAGACTGAAGCTCAGTGACAGAAATATATCAGCGGTTCCTACATTGCTTCCTACTCTAGGAAGCATTGCTTCCTCCTCTACAAATGCAATCACTGAACAACTCACACTTGTTACTGAATTGTTGCTACATTATTCCATTCTATTTACATCAAAGGGCATGAAGGAATGACTTAAAACCAATCAAATCATAAATGAAATGTGAAAATGCATAGACCAGATGAAAATCTAATTTAAAAAAAATGTTTGGATGAATACATGGTAGGAACATCGATAATAACTACACTTGATGATATAATTTGAACAGATGCTAATCAAAAAAACATAACAGATTCAAATTAACAACCCTAATTGAACCAGTTGGTCTCTTTTGGTGCTTAATCACAGATCTGGGAATCACTGGAAATCACCAACAATTGCCCATTGTTGGATCTCAGGCTGTATTTAGGCCCATGTGTGGTAAACAGGTCACTAACAGACAAGAGCTAGTACCATGGGAGGCTTAAAAAACAAATCTGAAAATCTACTCCAAAAGGGAACATCTTGTTAGAATTCTGGCAGCAGCATTTGTTGGAATAGGTTACTAAGCTAAATTGGCTAAGACCACTTCATACAGATAAGAGCAAAATGTACAGAAGTACAGTTTCCATGTTTACAGATTCAAAGATTCATCAAAATTGAACTCTTCCTCTGGGTTGTTGTGACCGTTTTGTTGCAGTGTTTTATGTTATGTGGGTCACGTCCGCTAGGTACCTGAGTATTGGTAAAACCACTGTAAACCTAAATTGAATGTTACGAAGCAATCAGCGGCAGGTCCGAGCTACTGTAGCGTTAGCTGGCTGCATCACTATAGGCTAATGTTAGTAAACAAATCGCTCCACTTTTGCTTTTTACCGTTACATCCTTTCTTGCAGGCTAAATCAACAGGATAGTAACACGGGTCGTGTTAGTTGATGAAGTAATATGGAAAGCTAACGTTATATAACTTTGCCCCGGATAACATCAGCAACTGCTCGGCGTTAGCCGGCGAGCTAACGTGACTTTCTCTGTGTTTCTCCAGCTTTACTAATGCTCACTTTGTTCTTACTCGACATCATCACATAATTCATTCACACATTCAGCACATAAACCTTTATTGTTGTTTTGTATCCTTACGTGGAGCCTGTGTTTTGCTGTGAGCCGGTTGTTTTATGGTGTTAGTGGACTGCATGTCGTTAGCTGCCGTGTTGTCACTGTAGTACGAGAGAGGCTCGGGAGCGCGAACAGGACTGAATCCGACCTGGAGACCTCACATTAAAAGCAGAATAGTGGATAATGCAAGCAACGGAGTGAGTTTTGAGCCCACTGACAATAAGGCAATGAAAATTTGAAAAATTTCATTGAAAAACTTAAATATAGTCCCTTTAATAAGATAGCATACAGCACTGCATACGGAAGAGTCATCCTCTTTAAATGGATGTGTCTGCACCTCGCTGTGTGTGTGTGTGTGTGTTGTCAACGGTCATCAGAAAAAGAGTAAAGAACAAGCAATGAATTCAGTTCAACAAGACATTGGTGAACTGGTGAGTGAAAAACATTACAAGGAAATCATTAGCAAATGAAAATTAGAAGATAGCCCAAAAATAAACTTAGAGATCTTGTAGAAGTCACGTGCAACACAATTTATGCAACATGAATAAATAAAATTCATTGATGTTTTAACAAAACAGAAAAACTTCCAAGTTTAATAATGAACAACAAAATATTTTTTATATATATATAGTCTAAAAAGTAATTTTTGATTGATATGTGAACTAGACACTAAACACTTCCCGCCTATTAATTAGCATGTAAATTAAGCATTGACTGGTTTCCCCTCTCCAGGGGAATAATGTCTTTTAACTTATGAAACTGATCTGACCTCTCTGCCAGTAAATTATTTACATGTCAACACACAAATCAAACTTCAGAAGCAACATTGACTAAGTGAGCACCCAGCTATTGTCTGTCTATAACAAAGACGGGTTAGTTTAACTCGAGAAAAGTGGAGTCTGAAACTGACCACTACCAGCAGCAACTGTCTAACTAACTAACCCTCCATAATCCCTAGAGTGGACAGCTTTTGGGCATGTGTGAGTAACTATTTCACACTGAGAGGCATGATTAGCATGTATGCAAAAACAAGTGCTGGTGGGATAAAAAAGAAAGTCAAATGAACAGACGGTGCAGGGATAAGGCAATCTCAGCTGCTCTCCTCCTGCTTTAAGTGCTAATTGAGCTGCCCGCTGTCCTGACCCTGACCCCCGGCCTATTCACGGGGTCCCGTTCTCACGGCCGTGACGCACCGCTGGAAGTAGCCTCTAGGTCCCCCGCCCACCCCTTGGCTGAACAATGAGGGTCACCACCTCGCTGCCCACCGTCTTGACATCCACCCCCACGTTTGACAATGGCCCCTGGTGGCCCCAGAGTTGCTCACAATGGGCTGACGCGCATGACAGAAGTGGTAACGTGGCTTCTTAAAATGCAACACCAGGTCTGGCAGGCCTGGCTGCATTAATCGGACATTGGGGCACCTGGAGGCTGAGGTCAGAATTGACCCGGTGTAAGACGGAGAAAGATGATGTTTAAACTGGACTCCTGAGAGACTGCAGTCACAACTGGCTTCATTTTTGGTATCAAATAAATGTGCTATATAGTCACATTACAGTAACTACACATGATCTGTCAGTAAAATCCAAAATGTGCAAAATGACCTATAACTAATTAAGTGACAAAATATAAATAAATAATATGTATAGACATAATTCAGTCATTAATAAATGACGGGATCAGAAATTAATAAAACATGTATGGACATTTTATTTTGTCTGCGTGTGTTATACCATTGAAATAGCCCAGCCAACAGCGGATTACATGACACTGGCGAATACCATATATAAGTAGTCTTGCATGTATCTTGTTTCTTCCATATAGACATTAAGCATTCATAAGAATACATTAACTGAGGATTCCAAATAAAATGTAAAATGCACAACTGACGAATCTTGTGTTCTTATGTAAAAAGGTGAATTTGACTCTGTTGTCAAATATTAAATAAGACAATTCCAGTCCAAATTGAAAGTGAATATAATCATTGGGACTGTATTTGTTTTAACATTCCACATGTTCCCCTTTAACCACTGCATACCTTACACGTCTTCTGAGTTTGATTTATAATTTGGGGCTGAATGCACTTAACAAAATAAGTATTTCATTGCATTGTTGCCACAGTGACTCACTTATTCATATGCAATATAGCATAACCTATCAATACTTACCTGAAACAACAGATGGTGCCAGTGGGGTGTCGTCATCAGGTTTTAGTCACTGGGTTTCATCCTATATAATACTGTCACATTTCCATTTTATATTTTCAACTTTTGTTCAGCATTCTCAGATTTTCTTTCTACGTTCTCAGTTGTCGATTAAATTGTTCTCATGACTGATTCCTGGATATTAGAAACACCTCTCAGTGTAACACCATTCAATTCAACAGCTCCACAAACTGCAGCCTCCAAAATGACCACATTAAAAGGATCTGAATCATTCTTCCAACACTGCACATAGTTCAATGTTTAAACATTTCTTTGGCACACAGTGATGTCTTACTGAAGCGTTCGCAGAGCTTAAATCAAACAAAACTGAATTATTTTTAACACAGCTGCCAAAAGCATTCCACCAAAACACACAACTTTGTGACAGATGAGATGGACGTCCAATCTCTACCATCCGCTGCGGAGCGGCTATAAATGATGATAAAACGACGTCATTACAATGGCCGTGTAAAGCTTAATGTTTCAGAAAAGCACTATAAACCCTGGCCAGGGGGGATAATGTACGCTTTGGGATGGATTGATATTCTAGTTGAATATGACAAACGACACTTTAAAGACAGCCCGCCCACACTATTGCACTTTAGCTGAGAGGACGCCATATTTCATTTCGAGCACGTTCTGTCAAATGTTTGCATTAATAACAATCGAGACTCATCCGTGACCCCGCAGAGCCAGCGAGAGCGGCGGGCGGGAAATGAGCACGCCAACAATAGCTCTTAAAAACAGGAGAGAAGCCGTTGCATAATCAGCAGTGTGTCTATACATGTGTGTATGCATGTATGTGTGTGTGTGTGTGTGTGTGTGTGTGTGTGTGTGTGTGTGTCCCAGGGAATATCAGGAAAGTACTCTCTCTCTCTGGACTGACACCTTGGCTAATGGCAAACATTCCTCCTCTCTTTATTCCCCACTTCATCAACACCCTCTCCTCATTACCGTGAGTCACACTGTAGCCTGGTACACACACACACACACACACACACACACACACCTTCACAATGTCTGTCCTGCTGGATTGCACTCTGAAAGATTATTACAGAGACCTGCTCCATGTGACAGGCTGAACTAAGTCATTTTGATTTGGAGGATCTTGAAACAGAATCACTGAGGAGCTTTCTTCAAAGGTGGTGGATCACAGATCCCCTGACAATGAGCAATTTTACATCATTATCCCGGTTTTTTAGTCTTTCTTGACTCCTGGTTTTGATCATATTCCCAACGTGGCGTTTACGAGAAACAAAGTTACAGTTCTACTGTATTTTGCTTCTTCATATGACCACCAAGAATGGAAAATGAGAGGAACAGAGCAGTTACTGATGTCACACTTGCATTCATCATCATATTTCTTGTTTCACAGACTGTTATGCAAGTTAAGCTTACGATGCACCTGCACACATGACAGAAAGTGATCCAAAACTTTGATATCGGAGTAGTCCAGCTTGCATATTTGGGTTTCTCAAAACCAGGATAAGTTTCCAATACCAGAATGTAAAACCAAAAAAACCCAATCACAGCTGGAATACAGAACAACATGCTCATGATTCTGAGCTTGTTCTATGACTGTAACTGTCTAATTTAAAAAATCTACAATTTATGTAATATTAGTCCTTACTTACAATCAATCTAAGATATGTGTGAGCACAGTCACCTGTGTGTTGGCACAGCAAAATGTGAGCTAGCTCTGGCCTATAACTGGAAAAACAATTTGGCTAGGTTTTGCGGGGTGTGGATCTGGATCAATTTGAGCCGAAAACAAAGTGTAGGCCAGAACTGAAACCTCATTCATTACAAGTCACTCTGGAACCAGGACTTAGGTCACTGTTAGGCTAAGACATTTGTATACCTGGGGTGTTAGCGAACATCTTTAGCAGAGGGTAGCGTTAGCGTTAATAGTGAAAAGTCCATTTTAACTTTAAACAATGGGATTGGGATAGCATGTGGATGGAAGTTTGATTTGAGTAGTTTTTCAAAAATTTACAATGGCTTTTTTGGTAGGACCAAACCACTTTCTTCAGCATAAGGTGAACATATACTGCTTTCCAGGGATTACATTTTTCCGAAGAATTCCCACTGTAAAATGAGACTGCTGCTTGTTTAGCTACAGTACCTAATTCTCAAAAGCTGATCGGTCCTGTTTTTTGTCTTTATAGGTACAACTCATACTGATTGGCAATGCGAGACTGAAAGCCACATTGTGTGTCCTTTTGAGAAAAATCTGCCTTATCAGACTTTTCATATTTGAGAAAGGCATTAATGAACTGACTCGTTTCTGAAACACAACAAAGTTCTCTTTTTTTCTAGCATGTTTTTTTAGGCACACATCCAACTCTCCAATGGATTTCCACGATGGAGCCAAACATGGCTGCTTAGAGATTTGTGACAACAGAAAATTCTACTGGCTTCCTTTCAAAATGGGCCAATACCAAATACTTACCCAAACTAAACCAAATGGAACACAAAGGAATAGAAAAACTCGCCATAAAGTGCCAGTGTGGGTATGGCAGAATACACAGTGGGAGACAAAAAAACACACACGTCACACATTTTGAAAAATGTTCACAGGGCCTCAGGTGCAGCGGCAAGCCAATGATAATGGCCTGTCTTTTTCTCTGTCAGTATAGACAACATTACTCAGTCAAGGAGGACCTACCAGCCACATTGGCCACATCTGCGGTGCTGACGTTCTGAGGGTTTGGGCTCACTTTGAAGGTCACAGCAGGGCCCACCACCCTGTAAAACACACACACACACACACATATTTAGAAGCTTTGCAAAAGACATCCTCAGAATATATTTTCCATAGTAACAAGGTGTTGTTTGTCATACCGCAGGAGAAAAGGAGTTGTGTTCATTAAAACTTAACCATACGTGGCACTTGAAAGAAAAAATGTGTTAACCTGTGGCGATCCTTTAGGCTGCTGCAATCCCCATCACCACTGCGAGATAACCTCTTGAATCTCAATGTAATGCGCCCGGCGGCATTTAAGCTCGGTGGGAAATGAAGAGGAGGGGGTTGGGGATGAGAGGATTTTGGTCATCAACAAGAGGACGCTCTGATACGTGATTCTCAGATGAGCAAATGCACCTCTAGCAGCCTAGTTTATGATACATTTACATTTTGATTTGACGTATGGTGATTGCAACGTATATAGTCGTGATAGATGTAAATTGAGGGTGATGTAAATTGAGGGTGACAGAAACTGGGGCAGCGAGAAAGGCAAGAGAGACAATATGGGCAGAAAGGGCACAGAAAGACTTCTGTATTGTTTTTGTAGGTGCTTTTGAAGGTGCTTTTTTTTTGCCCTGTTCATCCAACATTCATGCCAATAAAGCAGCTTGAATTGAAACACTGATGGAGTGACGCAGAGAAGCTGGGTGGTCAGAGGCAAAGCGGAGTCTCCCAATGTGATTAACCTTTTGTTTTTCCCGCTGTAATTCAGACTAAAGGCCCTGCAGGACGATATATTACCAAGTTCCCCTCCAGGAAGCATTGTGCACCGCTATAGGAAGTGACTGCTACTGTAACACCTTTGTAAAATATGGTGACTCCATTTATGGAGCAGGCCCTATCTTAAAGTTGTTGGCAGAAAAAAAATGTTTTCATGGATTCAGAAAAGTGATTTCATCTCAGGTTGATGGATTTAAACTGCTGCACTTTCATTGTGGGGTTTCTGCGGGGTGTGGGGTCTGCCTCTTCAGTTTCAATACAAACATGAAAAAACAGAGTAACTGTTCCATTTTACCCATTTAAATAAAGTAAAATAAGCAGCACAAAAATGTAAGGAAGAAAACAAAAAAACAATTCTACCTTTTTTACAAACTTCTATCTTTGCTCAGTACTTTTCAAACTTTGCCCTTTTGTACAAAATGTCCTACATGCATGGTCAAATTTAATCTACAACAAGCTTTCCAAGTAAAACACAAACACAAAAAACATTTAAAGGATCTTTTCCCCAGGATGTTCTTTGGATGAGCAAACTGTCAATCCTATCCAGCCAGGCTTCTATGACGGCACCCGCCCTAATTTTGTAACACAATCTCTATCCTATTTCACCAAATCTCAGGAAAAAAAACTCCAACATGTCCTTTTTCAAACCTTTTGATTAACAGTCTTCTTTGACATTCCCAGCCATGCAACTATTATTGCCGGTTTTTAATTGGGTTTCCTGGGCCCTGAGGTCAGTGTATCAAAGAAAAACAGGAACAGCACCAAACTCAAATTCACGTCATGCATTAGTAATGTTATGCTATTCTAACATTTAAGGTGCAATAACAAACTAATTAGACTGGGTCAAATTAATGATCCCCAGGGAGAAACCTAGTGAAGCTAAGTGCTTGAATTAAAAATATAATAAGAAAACAACTTTTCTTCCTGACTCTTTTGTTATGAATTCCACAATGTACTGTTCCATTTACACATCTACACTCTATATGCTAGATTCCTTATAATATCTTGTTTGTTCAAACATAAACTGAGCAGCCAAAGAGACCAAAATGACAAAAAGCCCCCGTCTCGACCGCTTTGTCTGAGGAACTCCACACAACACGGCGGCTCATTTTTCTGACCATTATTTCTCCTCCGAGGAATGAGGCCGATATATTTGTCACGTCTATGAAGTGATTCATCAGCCGGTGCAGGCGAAGTCTCCGTGTGTGATGAAGAGGGTAAATCACTCATGTTGAGTTGATCACATATCCATCTGTCGGCCTCTACCACCCAGGGCAGGTCCCACACAAAGACACCACATTGACTTTGAACCTCGTAAATAACCTTGTCACTCACCGGGCAAAAGAAGCTCGCAGGAGGTGATTTCTACATCTTCTGTTGCTCATATATCATTTGGAAAATTATTAGACTATACAGTAATATATGTTAGAATGCTGATATACAGTATACACACACACACATATATATATATATATAATTGTCATTATTATTAACCAAAACCTCAAGCCCAGAAGCCTTCAACATGGTGTCCATCCATATAAACACAAATAAGAGATTTTTCAATATTATTGGCTGATAAAAAATATATATATTGTACGTATATTAATTTAGTTGAAAAAAAAAATCTTTGTCTTCGTCATTTAGAGGTTTTTATCAAACAGCAGCATTGCAGTGACTGATTGCACGGGAAAAAACGATAATGATGATGTTTGGAGTGAACTGAAACGATACATCCTACCGTCTAAAAAGAAGAGAAAGCTACTCTGACGGTATGATTGACGACAAAAACAAATCCTGTCTTGTCAAGAGATAAAAGAGAACTTTAGTCTTTGGTTGAAAGAATGACAACACCTTTACACACTCGATGCTCATTTTCATAGATATTCGAGGATCTATGACCTAAATATGTTTTTATTTTCCTTTTTTACTTGTAAATTGTTTTGGAAGACAATTTTTCAAGACAAAGCTGAACAAATACCGTATCATCATAGTGCTGATAACTATTTATACATTTGTGATTGGTGGAAGACGTAACCATAGAAATACAACAAAGGAAAACACTTTATTAACACTGCTGATAATATAAGAAGTTCCTTTAGCTTTGTTACCTAACATGTCATACATACAGCTCATCAAAACTGACAATATGCTAAATTTGAGGTCATAAAACAATGAAAATCCCCCAAATGTCTTGCATTATTCCAGATTAGTTGATGGATTACATGCTCTTTTACAAGTTGAAAAGAATAGCTAATCCTCTAGACAAAGTTTAAAGTCATTATGTCATTGAGCTGAAACAACTCTGCCTCTCAGAGTCCCAGAAAAGTTAACACTCATATTTTATGAGCTTATCCCATGCTGACTGGAAAAGCCCAATGTAGAAAATATCCAGTAACTCTAAAAACTGAGATACTGTAAATGAACTGGAATATAACCATAATATATTTGTAGGTTGAAAGAAGAAAGTCTCCCAGAGCGAAAAAGAAATGAGGACGTGCCACAGGCTCAAAACCATAACCGAGTATACCGTATCAGTTTCTTCACTGCCAAAATCTCAATTATATCAATTTATTTTTATTTATAAATGAGTCCAAAAATATATTTCTAAAAATGACTTGTTTCTACTAGAAAAATCTTTGTTTCATGTTCTTGGCTCAAGTTAAATGTTTTGCTGATACTAGCATTTATTATATTGTTTCAAGATAGTGAAACTAAAACTGTTGAAACTAACTGATTTGAACACAGACTTAAGTAGTCTCCTTAGGCATCAGCTGACTGTGGAACAATAAAGTATAATTACTGCACATACAGACAGGGTGCTTTGTACCAAAATTATACTGCGATGTCAGAGTTTTTCACTTGAAAATAAAACATTTAAGACTCAAAATCAGGACTAACAGACTGATAAATATGTAGACTGTTCGCAGTGTTCACACCTAGCAGTCCACATCTGGTCCATCATCCTTATCATCCTCACATCCAGCAAGTTCAGGCCCACTCTCTCCTCCTAGTGGCGGCTCTTTAATATGACCCTACAGCACAGACAGACATTACATCACCTCGACCCTCCTGTTTAAAAAAAACCAAAAACCTCCAGTCTACACTCTGGTGACAGTTACGCAACAGCCATCATTATTCGGCAGCCAGCTACAGTCAAAGGCTCTGTGAAGCCACCCACATCAACGCATCCCTCTCCCGCCCTCTTCTTCACCCTCAACCACTACCAGGCCACCGCGGCAGCTAAAAACATTTCCAAGGCCATTTTGCTGAAAGCGCTCACCGTCAGTATTATCTAATCAGTATCGAATTGTTCCAAATGAAACATAAGGGTGTGAGTCACTCTCTAGGTTTGTTTTGTGTCCTGGCACAGTGTGTAGGCTCACTTTTATGATTCATATGTTGCCAGTGTGGAAGTTTTGCTGCGGGCTCGCTGAACCGCTGCTGCTCTCTGGTTCCGGCCCCCGAGAGTAAATTGTTAGAAAAGGGAAGTTTTGTTGTCTTTTCAGTGGCTGGGGTTGCACAGGTCGCTAACTACTTTGTTCACAGACATTTTTGTTGTTGTAATATGCTAATCTGGTGCTACTGTGTGAAGTGTTAGGTTGAGGTGCCCGCGGTGTTGCTGCCCGGCGAATGGATGAAGGGGATTTTGTACAGTGGCTGAGATGCAAAATCAATGTATGGGAGGGAAAGAGGGAGTAACCCATACGCTGCTACGACTTTGTATAGTACTTTCAGCTCAGGCACAATCAGTACAACTTCTGGAACCTTAAAGACCAGTTCATTCAACAACAACAATGCACATCTTTCCATCTTGACAGTTATATTAGTTGTATTTGTCTGTTTTTTGAGATATCCAATTTGGTACATTAAATCATATCTATCTGCAAGGCTGGATATCAATACGGGAAAATATGAGCTGATTGGCATTTGGATTGCAGCTAAGCCATCTAGTCATCTAGGAGTCCCTGCAGCTACAAATAAAACTCTGGAAGTGATGGAAAGCCTTTTGAACGTGCAGTAAGAGCCACAGAGCCCGACTCTGTCCTTCAGGTTGATAAAAGTATATGAGGGAAACAATGAAGACAATAATACAGTATGTTCTCTTCATTATAGTATTGTAAATAGATGTTAAGGCAATTCTGCTCATGCCAGAGTTTAATTCTTTTTTCTTTTTACCTCACACATCATCATTCTTAAATGTAAGCTTGTCATCTCAACTGATGTGAGATTAATGCAACATACTGACCCTGTTTGTTTGATGTGTTTAATGTTAGAGAATAATCTTTGTTACAGTAAAAGGGTACAGTAAAACAATTCCAAAGTTTCGAAAGCTGCCAAACATTAATATATAAATACACATAAAATGAAGCACAAGACATTTGTAATATTTCCATTTGATGGAATAGTGCAGCCATTAAAACCACGGCATATTTGGTATATGGTGAATATTTCAGTCATTGTTCATCAAACTGTAGCTTCAGTGAAGCGCTCGGATAGTCGATATTGACAGTATAAGAACATCTTTCTAACCTTAACTCTACATAATCGACAAACTGGATTTTACGAGATTAGGAGAGAAAAAATCTCTGGAAAGCAGTCGGTGGTGGTGTTCAGGAGTAGGGCGGTGAAAGCCAGAGGCAGGCTGGGTAAATCAGGAGTGTCAGCAGGCAGTGTCAGTGTAAAGCTTTGTCTCCTGCTTCTTCTGGTGGAGGTGACTGACGTTGCCACAGTGTTGAGGACCCGGGCGGGCCTGGACAATAACCTCTAACAAATTGTCAATGCGGCTCCCCCTGCTGGGCTTTCACTGTGCTTGCAACAAAAGAGACAACCAGCTTTCTCCCTCTCTCTCTCCCTCTCTCACTATATATATATATATATATATATATATATATATATATATATATATACATATATATATATATACATACATATTTCAGTCACTCTCTTGCTTTCTCTGCCTCCAATCCATCACTCTCCCCAGTGTATAGCTCCCTCCTTTCTTTCCCAGAATAGGAGAACAAAGACAAAAGGTGCATTAGAACAGGAGAACAGTACAGGCCACCCAGGGACTAAATACAGCAGCCGAGGAGCGCGGCGAGGTGCCGCGGGAACAAGGGGGCCAGGCGGCGGGGGCGGAGAGAGAGAGAGAGAGTGTGTGTGAAGGTATGTGTGTGTGTGTGTGTGAGAATCGCACGACCCCAAGCCACCCAATCCCCACCTGTCTGTCCACGCATATGCTGAATATACACATGAAATCTTCCTTCTCTGTCTTACTTACAGTTCAATTTGGAAGTTGCTTTATCAGCACTGTACAGTGCATTTACAGCATGAAAACTTCAGCGCACACAGGCGTACACAGCGTTTGTGTTCAAATATGAAAACAGTGCATTGTCAGTGTTTGCCTCGGTTTAACGGTGTAAAAAAACCACACCATCGCTTTGACAAACACATTATATAATCAACACTGGCTGACAGAGAGTACTGTCGTTGAAAAATCAAAACTTGATAATACCCTTAGGATTATGCTGTTATAACAAGATAACAGATAAATAATCTGAAATGATTCTCCACCGATCAGCCTGAAAATCACTCACCACATCCGACCCTGTTTAATACTAAAGATCATTACTTACACTATGACTTAATGTTGACAGTGAGTTGTTTTGTCTGTCAGTGTAAAATTAAACAATGCACTTTACATATTTATGTGAATAGGCCATGATGAAGGTGAAGATGAAGGTGTGTCCGGACTGAAGTCAATCAAACGTCAAACTTCACAAATACTAAAAAAGGTATTTTTACATGATCTGTTCATTGTTTTTGCTTTGTTTTGTTTTGTGAGCTGTCTCATCACTGCCCACCATTAGTTTTTTTTCAGCTGTTCTGTTGAGTGTTGCATTGTGGAACTGTTGTGTCTGCTGCGCACTACAGTCAAAAACACTTAATTCTGCCGTTTATTCCACTGTAAACAAACTACTTACTCAAAAACATGAGGTTAGAATTTGCATACACAGTAACAGTGGATCTCAAACTGGTGGGCTTCCAAAGAGAGGTCTGACAGAAAAAGAATGAGGCATAAAAGGCATATATGACATGTTGGGACATGGTCATTTGTCCACTATAATCATATATCACAAGTTTGTATTGGTTTCGCTTTCAATTTCTTGTAATAACTGAGATGACATTGCTGGAGTGAAATATCTTAGCAAATGATTTGATTTATCAGGTGAGAAAGTTAAAATTCTCCCTCACATACAAAGATTACCAGCCAGCACTGCTATACTTTTGTAAAAACCCATCAGCTGAGTGTTGTTACCTTGACGGAGTCTCTATTATGGTCTTTGGAATATACATGGCAATGGTCATTTGAGAGGAAATGTGCATGTGCTTTGATGAGCGAGTGCATAACAAGAGTCAGAGTGTCACCCATGGAGGAAAGTAATTGGAAAGTGGCAGATCATTAAAAAAACAACAATAATAAAACTGTTCTGTGGCTTTTTTAGCCAATCAAAACAGCTGGAGGGGGCAGACCAAGCGACAAGTTGTGAGGTTGTATTTCATGGGTTTGATTGCCTTCCTGGCAATTTGGAAGTGCAGCGAAAGACTGGCTTTCTAGGTTGGGGTGGTGTGTGTTGTGTGTGAGCTATGTGGGCGCTCACAAGTGCTCAGTTTTACTTTAAGGATTCAGTGTCAGAAGTGAAAGGTTAAGTCCTGTAAATTACAAGGGTCTTATTTTAAGTTTTGCCTTTGAACATTATGGGGAGATTGACGAACACGGAAACATCAATAATAGTAACTCCTTCATGGCAAAAAAAAAAGCATGAGATTATCAGTAATCTATCTACAAACAGTTATTTGGAAAAAAATCCGTAGTAAACATCACTATTTACAGACAGACAGAAGACATAACTTTAGACTACAGAAAATACATAAAATGGTCTGTCCTTAGGCATCCATTAGTTTCTTACTCTGACTAAGTGGGAAACAAAGTACCATAATTACTATATCCCTGAATTATCTTTAACCAAATCACACAGGTAGCTACTGTATTCTATGTTATCTCCTTTTGATAACTAATCAAATAACTAACATAATACTTTTTCACTTCCATTCACTGAAACTGCTTGGGGCTCCCCTGGGGAGATACACCTCACAAAATGAGAACCTCTGCTTTAAAGGATCTAAATAAAGTGTCTGAGCACCTGAATCAGCGGTTCCCAACTTTTCTGGCTTGAAAAACAAACAAAGCAAGCCAACAGGGGTGTTTTTACCATCTCAGGTTGTTTCATTATTTTATTTTGTTTTGTTTTTAGGCCTGAAGAGGTGAAAGCAGGGCGGGGATTGCCCCCTCAGTTTGGGCTCATGCCCCTTAAAAAAAGATGTGCCCTTGTGTTTGGCCTGTCAAATGAAGTGGCCTTGATGCCGCGCCCACACTGCCCCACCTGATTGTGCCGTTTTCTCCTCTGCCTCTCTCCTGTCAATACGCTTCTGAGACACCAGTGTCTTTTGTTGAGCGCGTGGGCTTTGAGCAGCCCATACAAAAGCAAGAGAGAGAGCTGCGTCGTTGGCCCACTTCGATTATGAACCAGCCCACATCCTCCTCCTCAAGATCTTCAATACCAGTTCAACTGTTACTCAAGGTTTTGCAACTGAAGCGCAAGACAGAGGACAACAGGGATAATTGTGGTGCCTTTTGTTTGAAAACAACTTTTCATAAAGTTGACACGCTCGTCGATGTCAAGAGAAGGCATGTGGACAAGCGAGAATGCATGAGTGTACGAATATGGACAGAACGGTCGATGTGATATAGAAACTTTACACATACAATACAGTGGATACTGTCTGTATACTGACTACTATCAACAGCAGCGGGTTCAACTGTAATCCACCGCAGTAGCGCTGGTTTTACCGGCGCAGCGGCCCGCATTGAAAATGTTCACAACCTACTGCAAAGTCACCTGTGGGGGGAAAATATAGCAACAACTCTGAGAGAGAGAGAGAGAGAGAGAGAGAGAGAGAGAAAGATAGAGAGAGGGTTCAGACAGAGTTCAGTGTCATTAATAAATGATTGCAGTTAGCAGCGGCTCGACTCCAACATGTCAATAAAGCGGACAAGCAGCTCTCATTGCTCTATTTGCTCTATTTCCCCCCCTCCCCCCAGAGCAAAAACTGTTGACAGAATAAAAATCAGGCGACGTCCTTGGATTTCTACTTTGTAAGGGCACTGTTTTTGTTTTTTCTATCCTTTTTTTTCACTTCAGATTTTAACACTGGAAAATCTCTGTTTTTGATCCCACCAGTTTGCCCTCTCTGATCTGACATGCTTGGGGGTAACAGCGGAGGAGCCGATGCTGTTCATCTTCTACGGGGAATATCTGAAGAGTTTCAGTATGTAATGCTCTCCCTTTGAGAAAAACCGCCGCCCACTTGAGCCTACAGGTACAAGATGGTGGATCACGAGAAGGTAAAGTGCACTATAAACATGATGAGTCATCTACAGACTGTTGCTTCTTCAGTATTTCTAGTCTAGGGATAGAGTCCTTTGTGATTTAGAAATGTTATAATGATGAAGTTCTGTTTTTGTTTTTTTTCATACATAATTCTTCATTTGACAATTGAGATACATGTCCAGAGGTGCTGTTATATTACAGGGTAAAGAGAGTTTTAGAAGTACATAAGCATTAAAAAGCCTTTATTTTTTATGTGCTGGTTTACTACAGATTGTATTGACCCAAATCTTGGCAGTCCACTCCCACTGTAAGGGCCCACCTCGATTATAGGGACCAAAAAGGTGACACAACTGCACAACTTTAGCTATTTAACTTTTATTTTAGGTTCAAACTTTGTTTTATGTTAGGGTTAGTCATGTAGATCTGATGTTTAGGGATAGAATTTTGTTCAGTTGATTGATTGGTTGTTCAAACTAATATCAGGAGGCAATTTGAAATAAAAAAGAAAAAACATATGGGCCTAAACATACTCATATATCCTCAATAGGCTAAAAGAAACAGCCACGACCCACATGCACATTTGTCAATAAACAATATGTGCATGTACAAACTTCAAATAGTGTTACTTTCGTCGGAAGGAACTAGACAAAATATATTTGTCAACGACCTTTTTTTCCGTCACTAAAACATGTCTCTTAAACACTAGCTGTGTTTCCATCAGCGTTTTTTAATGCGCATTTTGAAGTATCGCATTAGAAAAGGTTGATGGAAACGGCAAAATTCGAAAAAGAATCCTTAATTTCGCAAAAAAGTTTTTATGCTTGCTTGAGGTGGTTTTTACCTTTGTCGAAAAAGAGTAAACGCGCTAAATGGGAGATGGAAACACTTTTTCCGAATAACTTCTGACGTAGCGAACTTGTAACTCACGACTGATCAGCTGTTTCTGCTGTCGGCATCTTGCCCGGTTGTGCAGAGTTCTGCATGCCTGCCGAGAATTTGACGCACCTCGCGGCTGGTAACACTCATTTGTGCTGAGAAAAGAGGTGGATGCAAAAAGGTAGCGTTCATCATCTGTTCTGCCGAATTATGCACGCACCTCTTAAAGGTCCTTTTCAAATACTTTGCTCTGCACACTGATGAACGCTACTTCAACTGAATGTAATAAAATATTAATGACTCTAAACGTTCATAAAATATATACTACGAATCATTTATCATCGTTGATGAACCCCACAAAGGATAATATAGCGTTAAGCACTATTTCGAGGTGCATGCAATTCTTGGCAGGCATGCAAAACTCGGCATAACACCGGATATTCCCATAACATGCGGAGACATGGCTGGCAAGATCAATGGCCATCAGGTTCATGTGACTGGTTTTGTTTCTGGTTTGGAACACATACGTAACGTCAACGACTGATGTATGTGCGCTTGCTGTAGCCTTTTTTTTTTATTCGCATGACAATATGATGGAAACATGGCTACTGAATGTGACTATATTAACATGCAATATTGTTGATGAAAAATTACAACACTAAATACGACAAAAAACAGAGTGCCTAATTATATCGGACGGCAAGCAATGTGGTTATAAGATTTCTGGAAAAAAACACTATGAACTTGACACAGGACTAAGACTAAAACAACATTTTAAAATGGCTGACAAAAGTAATACTAATTTGAAATGGCTAAAAAATTGAAGTAGTCAGTGTTAAGTGAGAGAACTCTCTGCGTTTGCAATCTTTGCTGATAATGTGTTTTTGAAAGCCAAAAAATAAATGACTCAACATGAACAGATGCACTGCCCTGACATATTTATAGCCCTATAAAATTGTAATAGCTAATGTGTTAGCAAGCAGTTGCACATCCAGCAGACACAGGGCAACATTAGCATATATTCATCCACATTAGCAATAATTTGGAGTTGAATTGGTGTCCACCTGACACTGAAGTCCAATAGTCACTCTCTTTTAGCTCTGTTTTGGTCTGCACCAGCTCCTGAGAAAAACATTTGGCTCTTTAGCTGCTAAATGTTCCCCTTTCTTCACTAGCTGGTCGCTAGCTTTGTCTGTCTGCTGTTTGGTGTTGGGTATGTAAAGTAATTGTAATCAATCACCAGTGTATTGCCATAATCAGATTATGTCCCTTTGTTGGGGATTGTTAATATTTTGTGCTAATAAACATTTAATTACATTAAAATACCAATTATTTTGCTGGCTATGTGATCCTAATTTGATTAAAACAGGCATATCAGACTGATAAACCACATCTATTCCAAGATGATGTCAATTTTTTGCTATCTAGAAAGGCTGATCTGCCGCACAGATTGTTTGTCTGCTGTTTATTTGAGGCAGCCACTGCAAAACCTGGAAAATGCTCATGCCAGAAGTGTGAAACTGCTGGGTTTATGCTTGTGAAAATACATGAATGGTGTGAAATGTGTCACTTCCAGTGTTCTGGCTCTAAACAGACTTTATTTATTAGCATTTTTAACCAGAACAGGTGCAAACCCATCAACAGTCTCAATAGCAATATATTATTCAGAGCGGGAGCAAACACCGCAAATGTGCAGGTTTGTGTTTTTTTATGATACTCCACCACACAGTTAGAGAAATTAATAGTTTAAACCTGGAGAACAAATACCAGCTTTAGATTAGATAGTGATTTTCCGCTCACTCCATGAGGACACACATTAACACAGCAGGAAGGAGAGAGCAACCTGTATTTTTCTGCTAGAGAGTGACTGACTGATAAAAAGCAGCAATACGTACGAGAGCTCCGCAAAGTCGGCCATCTGGAGTTTAGCCCTGCGAGCCAGGATCTGCATCAGGTGGAGGCCTTCGTCTGTCTGCAGCCCACTGATGAGAGGAAAGAAGGGATGGTGTGAGCAGGTAAAGAAGGTGAGAGATAGGGAGAAAGAAAAATAGAAATTAAATTAAACTCATCCCAAAGTGGAAAACAGAATTCAAATATTTCAAAAAGTAAATTGTATTATTGTATTAAACCACCAAATTCACAGTCAAATTGGCTATCTGACTTTTTATTCATGGTGTAATATGAGTGCAACCAATGTCATCTCTGGTAGATAGAGAGAATTTCTGATAACATGCTAACCTGTAAGCACACGGTTTGCTAACTAAAACATGCTAAAACAAGAGGATAGATCATTGAGTTTATGTTTTTGTGTCATTCGTTCATCAGATAATTATTAAGCAACAAAAAGCCAACAAAAGTTCAGTTTCCCAAAAAGTTGCGGTTCAACTACTACACTGAAATGATTAAGCAAAATTGTCTTTCTCTCATTCATGCATCTAAAAATCAGGACATGTTTGTCTGAAAAAAAAAAGTTCAAAAGATAAAACCAGGAAGAAAAAGAAAAAGAATTCTACAGAAGCTCCTCGGTCATGTCAGGTAGGTAGGTCAATATTGTATAGGGGCAATTGCGGAGGCTGCATTTTCAGGACCCCAGCAGTCCCGGGACCACATTTGTTACAGCGCCATCTAGCGGATTGGTGGTGGTAATGCACAGCAACACAATGGAAGTTCACCCTGGCTGCTAGCATGTCTGCCGTGAGGCCGATGTGCGCAGCTGTAGAGTTAACCGGTCGCCATGCATACAATCAATAACTTAGGTTTAGACACACACCCTGTGATTGTTAGGGTAAGGGTAATAGGCTTCGGGGGGCTGTCAAGAGTAATATAGTTAGCTAGTTAGCTGGCAGTATCAAGGAAAACAAGGGTCCTACAAATGCAGGTTTGCGGTCCTGAAAATGCAGCGTCCGGTACTGCAGCTACATACTACTCAGGTAGGTAGGTGGGAAGTGTTGTTTGGTGGCAAGGTGAATGCTGATGAGGTGAGGAAAGTTGTTATAATCACTCTCTATTCTTTCATTTTAAGCTTTAAAGTGTGTGCTGACAGGGAGCAACAAGGTCAGAGAACTCTCTGGTCATTCAATAAATGGCAATATTCCACAATAAGAATGGCCTCTGTCGTGTTTCTGCCTGAGGACTTCCTCAAACTGAAAAACGGATCTAGTAAAGGTCTGGTACATATGTATTCTCTTTGCCAAACAAAGGACTTCATCCCACACGTGTCGACTAACAGAATTTAAAATGATAATGGAACACTGCTTGCTGCTCTTTGTGTGTTTGTGGCAGATACTGGTTTAAGTTTAAGTTATGTACTCTACATAAAGAAAAAAACACAGTTAGAGGTGTCAAGAACCAAAGTCCATTTACTGTTAACTTACTGTTTTAACTCAAGTACTATACATGCCATTCTGACTCCTACAAATGTACGTGCTACAGATTTCCAGCACCAAATGCATTTTCAAAGAAACATAATGTCAGAGTTTGTTTTAAATCAACAGAATAGGGAACTTTTAATCTTTTAACGAGCGCTGTGAGATGAACATAATCATGCATAAGTTGCTACAAGCAAATACTGTAAAAGAGTGAAATATGTAGTTAGTGAGAGAAAAATGTTCATACATTCAATGCTCATACATTTCCTAATTATGTTGAACAGAATGTCGGTTTCTTTCAAAACCGATCTGCTGTTGCAAATTAGTAGTTTGAAAACGTAATTTCTTGCAGACAGGGTTGCCACAAGCCACCCCAACTACCTCATCACAATGTCTGGGAAATAAACCTTGTCCATGAATATAGGCAGCAATTATGTTCCCTTCCAAGCGCGTTTCAGTTTCAGTTCACTTTTTACTCCACTGCATATATCTGACTGATTGAGTTACTGGTTACTTACTAGACTAGATACTGATATTATAGTCTTCATAAGCTGCTGCCAAAAAAACTTTGAAGTCTGAAACTCTGAAAATTGTCTTCAGTTTCTTTGATGTTTCCTTCTCTACATTTCCCATGCTTTGTTTTATCCTTCCTTCATTCCTGTTTTTTTTCCTTCCTTACATATAATTCCTTCTTTCTTTGTGACTCGTCTGACCTCCCCTCAGCTCCCTCTACTGAATTCAAATACAGAAAGGAGACACCTCCAGACACCTGCAGGATGCATGTTATCTCCCTGAACACCAGCAGTCATTTTCGGATGACTCTGATGACAGTAAAGATAGAGAGGAAAGAGATTTTCTGTTGTGAAAACTCATTTTTTAAACATATTTAATTGCAATTAGCAGTTGTCTACTTTCTTGTTTCTCATCTTATGTGTTTAGCACTAACTGGATTTTCTCACCAGGATTAACGTGGGAAAATTTAATTTTTTATTTATTTTTGTTATAATTTGGATTAACTGACCCTTTAGAGTCATGAGCTTGTCCTATTATTACCAGTATCTTAAAAATGGTTGAATTGACGACACCTGCATCACTGGAAAGGACACAAGTATAGATCACATGACAAAATTTAAGTTTCCCATTATGTGGGAACACAAAAAATAGACAATAGCTTTAACTTTTTGACTAAAATGTATGTTAAAGACTTTGCAAATGAATCTGTCATTATATCCTCAATATAGCTAAACAAAATATGTTTGTATATAAAAATATAGTCTTCTCTAAAATGACACATGAATTGACTATTGGTGGGCAGAAAACACACCCTCAGTGGCTACTCTGACAGAAATTCCATACAAAAAGACCTTAGTGTATATCCGTTCAGAAGAAGAATCATAGCATCACATTGTTTTAGTAAAGACTAGGACAGTCAAAAACAGATATTCTTCCTATTTCACATGTCTGAAAAAACAGCCATAAATAACATGAGCAAATGTACTATACTTTGTTTTAAATAATAAGAGAATACGACTGACTCTGGGTGAATCACCATTAAGAAAACTAGATTGTCTATGTATGAAAAGTTACTGATAGCCGGTGATTTTTCTCAGAGCAGACAGCAGCTTCAACAGCCCACAATATGAGTCAGTCTTCCACAGTGCAGAGCAGCTGCTTTCAGATCTGACACCAGTGATCGCTTTGCCTGCAGATCCTGAGTGCTGATAGCTGCACCGGAGACCTGAAAGCCGCTTTTACATTAGCTCTGCAGCGCACAGTAGGTGGGTTGTGATCCTTCTCAAATACGACAGCCTTTAACTGCAGTTTCTTTTTCTCTCATTCAGAGCACCTTTGATCAACTTTATGCTACATTTCCTATCATTCTGCTTCTACACATTTTCAGTATAATGACAACTGCTCACAAAACCAAAGTCTGTACTGTCCAGTGTTTTTGCTGATTTAAAACCTCTACTGCTACCAAGAATGTGAATATTTCTGATGGCGACAAAACATCAAACACCTGTGGCTGAAACAACTTTGGATCCAAAGCAATGGTTTCCAAACTTGAGTGAGGGTCTTCCTACGATAATGCACCAACAACCAAGAAAAATTTACAGTTCATAATCCCCAAATGAATATGCCTACTCAGTTGTAATCCCGTGACCTTTCCTCTAGCAACAGCAGGTCAAAGTTAAAATTTATTTACTCACTTAAATATCTCAGTATCGACTGGACAGGCACAAAACATTGTGGTTCCCAGAAAATGTATTCAACTGACTTTGGTGATTTCCTTCAGAAACATCAGATGGTGTGAAATTAGTAATCCTGATTGTATTTAGAGCTTTGGATGCTTTAGCATGTTTAGCATGTAGTGCACGGAGTGTAAAACGGGGGGACAAAATGTCTGTGGATAAACATTTTTTACATAATTAAGGATTATTATTGACCTCAGGAATTTAAAAAAACAAAACGTATGCAGTTTTTTCCTGCCAATTACTCTTTACTGTCTCTTTATTAATCAAGCTAATTAGAGAGCAAAATCTATTAAAATCAGACTGTAGTTTGGCAGCTGGCATTTTAAAGCTTGTTAAGGAATATTTGTAGGAGATTTTAAAGGAATTTTACAGGTGTATTTTCTACAGGTTTTTAACATGCAAACCACAGCAGTGTGTTTGTGTGTCCGATGGGAGAAAACGAATGAAAATGTGTGTCTACATGTCCACATGTATGTGTGTGTTGGGGAGCAGGTGTTGTGAATCACCCTGTCTTCCTCCTCCTCCTCCTCTTCACCCTTGGCCACAGGAGAAGGTGATACACTGAAACCACCATGAGGCTCCTTCAATCAGCCTTCACCTCTGCCACAACGCCAAAATGTCTGGACTTTGCATTAAAGCTTTTTTGTTACAATTGTAGTCCTGCACTGACGCGGGTATTTGTCTTTTTAACACTGTGGTTTTTGAAAAGGGAGGATGGACAGTTTGAAGACAATCTAAAAATCTAGTATCATTCATATAATGGAAATAATAATCTAAAGTATAAAAGTATCTTTTCAGTAATCTCTATTATACAAATATTCAAACCATGGCCACAAAAAATACTATGTTCTGTCTGGCAGCTTTTAAAGAAAAAGTAAGCTACATGTTTTATTAATATGCTTATTCACTTAATTTGCCGAGAATATTGTCACCAGTCTGAAATGTGTAGGCTAAATATGAAGCTACAGCCAGCAGCCTGTTATCTTAAACATTCAGTGTGTAGGTTTTAGCGGCATCTAGGGGTGAGGGTTGCAAACTGCAACCTGATTGGAACCAAGGGTTCAGCCACCGCTCCCCCACTCCCTTTGCAAGCACACAGGAGAAGCTACGGTGGCCGACACCCTCTGTCGGCTCCTGTGCTAAATAATATCCTCCATTTGTCCAAATTTCACTTTTCCTAATTCAAATAAATCAGGCGACGACAACGACGACGACGACGACAACGACTACGACTACTACTTTACTACTAATACTTTCAGAAGTATTTAATGTAGTGACGAAATACGCTCTGTAGAGCAGTTTGTCCGTTTGGGCTACTGTAGAAATGGCTCATTCTGGTGGTTCAATATGTAAGGTCTTTACACACCACTGAAAACATAGTTATGTATATTATATTGCATTTCTGTCAATAGATCATCTTAAATATTACACACTGAACCTTTAAGCATAAAGCATAACAACTGGTAACAGGGGGAAGCAGCTTGGCTGGCTCTGTCTAAAGTAAAAAAAATCCAACTACCAGTACCTCGAAAGTTCACTAACTAAAAAGTTCTTCTTGTGTAAAAACTTTTTTTGGGGGCCAGATGACTTATTTAACAGCCTCAGTAACTACCTGGAGTCTTGTCATTAACGTGAGGTTGGCAGACAACCAGCAGAGACTCCAGGAATTGAGTCCACACAGCCAGGACACAGTGACATTATTATATCACCGCTGTCTTATTGTGGATTTCAGGGTGGATTGCTGAGCCAGGGCATGTACCTTCAGTTCACTTGCATTTACTATCAGCAGTCAACAACGGATCCTTTAAACTATGAAGGTGATAGCTAATAAAGATGAAACCTTTATCTTTAGTTAGCACAGTTTTATACAAAACAAATGAGTATATACCTATGTTAGCATCATTGTTATGGCTCCCTGTGACGTTGAACATTTATATATATATCGGTACCTTTTTTAGAATAGTGTTTCATAGAAATAGCTAAGTACTTATTTTTAGTCTATGCATTTTAATGGCTTTGTTTGTCCCCACCTTTTTCCCTTTTACTTATTTGCTTTTTGAATCTTTATAAAAAGCTTTTGATTTATACATTTGATGTATAAACAGGTGCTACAGATACAGAGAAATACAACGGCTTCAAGAGGTGTTGTTGGATTATCTGATCAACAGACATGCTAAAACTCTGCGTGCAGGTTGCTCTTGTGGAAGCTGGAGACAACTCATCTGATCTAGACTCATGCTGAAAGGCAATTTCTCCATCAGCTTCACTGCAGTCAGATGTGGCAGTGTTTCCTATACATTCATTTATTTGTGGCGGCCCGCCATAATATCAACTCTGACCGCCACATACTGATTTTTTTATTTTACTAGGCCTATTTAAAATCTTATTTGATTGCAAATCAGCGCATTCGCGCAGCACATCCTCTTGCTCATCTCTCTCTCTCTCTCTCTCTCTCTCTCTCTCTCTCTCTCTCTCTCTCTCTCATGAACACCGCAGCACAAATCTGTCCAACACAACGCTGGGAATGCCGGAGACCCAGCTTTAAAAAAGTTATTAGTAATGAGTAATGGTTTAAAGTACATCAAGAAACATCTGGCTCGTAAAGTAGCCTACAGAACATTCTCCACTGAGTTATTGCCTAAAACCTATAAGCACTTTTGAAAAATAAACTACAGCAGTAGTACAAAAGGGGACTGTTGCTTTATTGTTCTAAATAGACATTACACTGTTAGTGTACAGTTATGCTTTTAATTTGCTTTTATTTTATATAGTTCCAAAACAAAAATCTTTGTTAAACAGTTAAAAGTTTTAAAGTTAGTATAAATCTGTGAATTATAGGAGTAGCCTACACTGTCTGTCCCTGGTTTCCCCCCAGCGTTGATACTAGTGTTCATTCTGAATAGTAAACCTTGTTCACGTTAGCTAGTTAGGCTGTGTGTTGGAGATCAGTAGTTCACTTGAAAGATATGTAATTAGTTAAATGGTTTAATTAGGGTTAGGCGTTGACAAAAATAATCGCGACTAGTCGATTAATCGAAAAAATTATTAACAGATTAGTCGACTACGAAAATAGTCATTAGTTGCAGCCCTACCCTGGAGGAAGCGCAAAATCTTGAAGTGGCATTTTTTCCATGTTGTGGTTGATGCTCTAACTTGGCTTTCTTGAGGAGAGACTTTCGAACCGTTGAGGACAACTTTGGTGTCCTTTTGAAGTTCAGTGATCTCACAGAAATGTCAAGAGTCACTGTGAAGGGTTAGAGAGGAATCTGCTGAGTACACTGAAGAGTCTGAGATCTGTGGCACAAAAGCGACTGAGGACATCTCAAACTTTCAGCTGTTCACCTATGACCAGAGCAAGTCTATTTCATGAAGATACAGGAGTTGAACCTCGATATATATAAATTGCTGTCAGATTGCACTAAAGCCTCTGAAAAGCCTCTGCTGACTGAAATTTTCCCAAGCTTAAACATAGGAACATAGAAAACTCCCCTTCTGTTTGCTGCACAGAGAGAGATGGCACTCACTGCACCACTCACTGCTTCACCAACATTTTCAAGTGATTAAACGGTACCATTTGAACCCATATGCCACTCGGTGTTAACTAAAATCTAATGATAGATGTCTAAATTTTTGTAGTTTCTCCTGCCCAAAGAGAGAAGGCTAGGAGTTTCTTAATAAGCCCTGGAATCTGCAGATGGAACCTCAAACTTCATGCTTCATTTGAAGTGTTCATTTAATTGCACCTTTGTAGCGAATGCTTTTGTCATGATCCGGATGCTCTATAGTGTTTGATGTTAAATTAAGTTAGAAATTAGAAAAGATGCCTAATCTTTCACAAATACATCAACTGCCATGCAGTAAGATCAAGCGAAGGAAGGCTTGTACAGGGGAGGAAAATCTTGAAGCTATTTATTTCCTTTACTTTTGGAGTTTCCTCCTCCCATCATGTAAGGCTACTATAGCTCAAACAGAAATGATCACGTTGATGACTGCACTGTAGTGTGATGTATGTATGATGATGATGATGTTGTCTGTTCCAGAGTCTCGACTGAAAACTAAAGGGGACAGAGCGTTTGCTGTCAGGGCCCCGAGGCTCTGGAACAGCCTGCCCGAGGAAATCAAGGCGGCTGAGTCAGTGAACTCTTTTAAGTCCCTTCTTAAAACATACTTTTATAGGAGAGCTTTTCCCGATCTTATTTGACTTTATTTTATCCCTTTTATTTTATTGTATTTTACTAATTTTATATAAAATTTTCATGCTCTTATCTTTTTTTTTTTTCTTTTTTTTTGTATTATTCTTTACACTTGTTAAAGCACTTTGTAACTTGTTTTTGAAAAGTGCTCTACAAATAAGGATTATTATTATTATTATTATTATGTAGATGGGTGTAGGCTATTAGATTTTACTATATGTATTTAAGTTTGTTGTTTTTGTTGGTGCTCTTTAATTTAAGTTTGCTGTGCCTATAATATTTCATTAGTCTTATCTGGACAAAATTTGACTTTTGATGATATGTAGACTGCAATTTCCCCCTGCAGGCTAGTTTCATCTTTGTTTCAAACTAAATATTGTAGTGA
Source organism: Micropterus dolomieu (assembly GCF_021292245.1). Classification (NCBI taxonomy): domain Eukaryota; kingdom Metazoa; phylum Chordata; class Actinopteri; order Centrarchiformes; family Centrarchidae; genus Micropterus; species Micropterus dolomieu. Next base: position 3,800,114 of record NC_060155.1, on the reverse strand, counting down.
AACCAAACAGCCATTGCAAAAAATTGCCAATATGTGTTTTTTAGACATACAGCAGATGTAGCATTTGCATATACAGGAATACCCCTACTTGAAACAGTTTCCCTACAATAAAAAATGCAACTATAAATTTAAAAAGATTATATTTACATTGACTTTTAAATTTTCTACAGAAATTTGAACTTTCTTATGTCTGGAAATAATCATCTGGAAATTACAATTTATGAGGTAAGCAAAAGAAAATGTAAAAAGTATAAGAAATTAGAGGGTTGCATATGGAAGTGCATGCCTGTTCTGTGCTACAGACATCTAAAAACTACAAAACATTCTGGTTGTGTGGATTGCCCTTTCAAGATTTTTTGTGTTTGTTTGTTTTTTCAGCCAAAAAAAGGAACTCTGGAAATGAAATAGGAATGAAGGCACCTGAAGCTAAATTGATATGATTCTTTACATTAAGCATATAATTTACAAAATCAACACTGCAATGAATCCGGCCTTTGTGACAGTTATGATGTTCAGTTTTTGTTGAAACTGGTTTAGTATGTGTTGATTTAACAGGATCCAACTTTTTGGAGACTGTGGTTTGTGGTGTGGTGGGATTATATTGCGCTATTGTGATATTTTGCGCGCAAAATATTGAGTATACAGTATGTCAGCCGATAGGTAACATGAAACTGCAGTTCAGAGATAGATAGATAGCCAAAGATCCTAACATAAAATAGGAAGTCATCTCCACTGCCCTCCACTCAGCCCTCACCCACCTTGAGAAAAACAACACCTACATCAGAATGCTGTTTTGGATTTCAGCTCAGCATTCAACACAATCTCCCCATGAAACTGATCAGCAAACTCAGCACTCTGGGTTTAAATACAACACTCTGCAACTGGATATTGGACTTCCTCACAAACAGACCCCAGACAGTTCTCCACTCTAGTGCTCAACACCGGAGCCCCCCAGGGCTGTGTGCTCAGCCCCCTCCTGTTCACACACCTGTACACAACTGCATCCCAAACTGATGGTACCCATCTCCAGTCAGTGATATCGGTGAGGTGAGGTACCTACGCAGAGCCCAAAGGATACTAAAGGACAGTACCCAGCCAGCCACAGCCTGTTCACCCTGCTGCCTTCTGGGAAGAGAGATAGAAGTTTCTGTTGCCACACCACCAGACTGCAGAGCAGCTTTCTCTCTTAAACTGTAATTCATCCTCAGCGCTGCTCCAGTGATGATAGCTTATTTCTGTGTACCATTTTTATAATTGCTTCTATATTAATGTTTATTGTCTGCTATGCAGTAGAAGGGCGATACAAACACAATTTCATTTCATTAATGTAACAAATAAATCTACCTTGTGCCTTGTATGCTTGCAGTACTTTAGAAACAGTGTTGAACTTACATATTTTGTCCACCAGAGTGCACAGACAAAGGACTCATTTTTAAAAAAATATATGCAGTTGTTAAAATTTCAGCTGATGTATCAGATTTTTCAACTCACAAATATCAACATCGGTCTCAGACTCCAGAATCCAGTATTAAAGTAGCCTATCTAACCAATCCTGCCTCTGTACCACCTGGACATCAGTAGCTTCCTACTTACTCTGTGTCGGTGATGACGTAGCCGAAGACATCATCGTCGGCCTTCTTCCTGCTGGCTTTGACGTCCAGCTGAAGCTCGGGAATGTGCATCGTCTTCTTGTGCAGATCCCCATACACAAGCGAAGCAGGAGGGGGCGCCACCTCCTTGATCCAGCCCTCCACCTCCGACACCTCCTCCACAGACTGGGTGGCGTCCTTCTTCTGCACCGTCACCCCTGCCTCGCTGGTCCGACTCTGGACGTTTTCCAGCCCCACCTGTTTGGCTCTGGTTGTCTCCATGTTGTTCCCATTTCTTGCAAAAGGAGAGGCGTTGAAGGTAGTTTTGTCCAGGTAGGCGAGAAGTTTAGAGAAGAGGTTTCCACTCTCAGGCTGAGTAAAAAGGAATTATTCTGAGTGAGATGTGGCCGACCAGAACCACACTTTGGCAAATTGACACTGACTGTTAACAACTTTTACATTTCAAACAGCAGCAGTTCATTTTTAATTAAGAAAAAATGGTTTCAGACAGCCACCATAACATTTTCTGAACATGTACAGAATTCTAGGCCTGAAATTAGGGTAAGAATAAAAAAGGGTCGACTACTGAGATACATTTTAAGGTGACGCCTCAGCACACCTATTCCCTTATCACTTACTGTGGCTGATTAGACCTCTTTGAAATTAGACCCCATTTACACTCCCTTCATGCCTTTTGGCAGAACTAAAAACAAGCTAAGTGTAAATGCACCGAGAGAGCATTTACGACAGGTTTAAATCAGATTGCTTAATCCACCCCCCCCCCAAATATAATTGCAAGGTTTCATTAAGTTACATTTTTTCAGCTAATCAGGGGATTCAAAGTGGCAACCTTTATGTCATGAGGCTTTGAAAATGACCTTTCAGAAATTTGTAGTAAAACATTAATGCAGTAGTGCGATACTCCTTGTAATAGGGTTAGATTGTTCAATAATGTATCAAATGTTTGCTATCATTAGCTCAATGTTTTTTATGCTACTTTAAAACTCAGTCATTGGCAGGCACAGTTATTTAAGTTCTCCAAATATCTCAAAGTCTTGACAAATTATTAAAATTTCAAGAACTCGGATCACATCTGAGACCAATTAGTTGCTGTTAAACCTCCATAAAGACATATACAGACATCGGACTTGAGTAATGAGACGTTGTTCATTCAACACCTTTTGTCTGAACAGCTAAAATTGAACTGGTGGGAGATTTCCTGTTGGTGATGTCAGTGTGTTGGCGATCTACGGCTAGAAGCATGAGGAAATAATTGCCTTGAATCAAAGAACAGCCAACTTGCCAGAGTTTATACTGAATAGGATTATAATGTGCTATTATCCCTTTGTTGCTAGCTTCAGGGTAATTGTTCGTCTTGTCATGATCCAAAAGCCAGCAGAGCTACAACGCTACATCAGCCGATAACCTACTTTTGTAGACAGAACAGATACGAAAAGCCAGAGACTGGGCTTAAAACTTTGCTCACTTTTCACTTGTAGCACTGTAATTTTTATTCTCCTGTTTAATCTTTGTGTTTTTTTATATTGCTTTGTGTTTCTTTTCTTAATGCCTTTTATGCCTTATGTAAAGAACTTTAAATAGTCTTTTTGTTGAATGTTGCTATATAAATAAACTTCCCTTTTCTCTAGTTGCTTTAGACTTACTGGTGTTTTTTTTCAAGATGTGCTACACATATTTTTAAATAACAGCATTATTATTAGTAGGTGTATTAGTGTTCTAACAATAAAACAAAAAGGATTCATTAGATATAAATAATTTGTGTGGGAAAACGTGCAAAACAGAACAGCAAAAATAATGATCTTTATACATGATTTATACTGTTCTAAAACGTTATGACTTAAACGAGACTGGATTTACTTACTGTACAACTGCATAATTAAGGCAAGTCTCTCACAAGAATATTGAGTTCCTCAGGTCACTTCAACTTTTGAACAGTAGCTGATGTCAAAGACAATTTTAAAGTCTTTTGAAAACTGCAGGCTATGGGGTTCATTTCCTTCTTCGTGCAGAATGTTACATAATTGCTCATAATGTCAACCTTCCCTCTGACATTTAAGTTGGGCTTTTTTCTTAGCACAAACTGAATGCTTACCTTGTCCTTCACATTTTGCTCCTCTGTATCTGTGTGGTGCTCTGTTGGGGTAAAGAAAGTCAATGTAATCATCAGAGAAGAACAGAGAAAGAGAAATGTTCAATCAAACGGCATGGAAGGAAAATCTTGCCCAAGAAGTTAAAGAAAGACAGCTTTCCAAATTCAAGGAAAAATCACAAACTCATTCTTTTTTAATATTGATTGATTGATCTTGTGGTTTTCACAGATTACGTTTTCTTTACTAAGCACTGAAAAATTTGCATTTATATACGTTTGCAGGTTACTAAAGACGTCAAGCCATAATTTTGCCATACGGTTCATTATTTTCAGCCATTTTTCCATTATGTGTTCACTTTTACCTGTAGTGTAAAGATTTTTAGCCAGAGTGGTCTCAGTGGACACTGAACCATTAAAACAGGCTGTGTTTACACTCAGCTAAACAGGATGCCTATTTATTTTCACATGGATTTTTATGTTGCACTCCTGAGAGCGCCTTTTCATTTAATCCTACCTACACAATTATGTTTGTACCAAAGACTTGTGTTCCAGATTTTGCTTAGTACTTGCTCAGTACTCAATACTTCATAGTGTAGAACACACAATTAATCACTATAAAATGACCTTGAAGTGTTGCTAAAGGAGTGCTCTCCTGTGGTTTCAGTGTCGGAGCATTCTGAAGCAACTTGTCCTCTTCCACATCTCTGGCAGCCTCCTCTTCTTTCTCCCTGTCGCTCAGCTCTCCCCCCAGGTCTCTTGGTCCAGGTCTAACCCGGGTCAAGCCCGCGTTTAGTCCCTTGTCGTGGTCAACCACCTGCAGAGCATCAGCTATCAGGCTGGACAGTTTGTCCAAGTCCTGTGGCGTCAGGTCATCCACATCCACGTGTTGCCTGCCAGCGTTTTTCAAAACTTTCTCGATGAACCTCTCTGGAGGAGACAAAGAGGGAAGAAAACGGTGAGTAGGACACAGGCAGTCCTCACCAGAAAGAGACAAAAAGCATTGGTTGTTAAAATACTTGAATCGAGTTTACTTGAGACAATCTCACCACCAGGTTCATATAGTTTATGTCCTGAAGCTTTCAATCTCAGATGAGAGGTGAATCAAATAGCTCAAATCAATATTTTCAGAATTTCAAATCAAATAAAAGGGGTCACTGGTAGTGATGAACCTACAGAGACTGAACACGTGAATCTCTTGCCCTCCAGGATTTCGCCATGTCGCAATCACAACAATCAGCACAAATTTGACCTATCATCGTCGGCGTTTTAATACTTGTTTACAAGAAGCAGCAGACGTGTGATATCAATGTCTCAAATTTGACTACAAGAATATCAGCAAAGGACCGTGAAAAACAGGATCCAGATCTTCTTTACCAAAGCGGGGGTAAACTGTAATGCAAAAGGTGCAGTCTTGTGGTTGCTGTTTTAAATATGCATTGTTCGGGTTAGGATTAGGTCTGCGAAATCCTGGTGGGACTGATGATAATGATTCAACAATCATTCTAAAGTTAAAATTATCACATCTACCTTTGCAGTTTTCACTTATTCCCACAATTTTATTGCAAAAAAACGCCCCAAAAACATTGCAACGTTCATCACAAATCTTTAGAAAAGCTTCCGCAAAATCAGGCATTTTAGGCCGCAACAATTACAAAAAATGCCCACAATATCCGGGAGGGACTGGAATCTGCAGCTCCCCTGGACTTCACAGATCTTTATAGTGGGTTCAGTTCATTGCTTATCTCTGAGCCCACAACTTTACTGTTTTGGTTCACTCTCCCAGATCTCATGGTAGTGTTTTTGACCGTAGCAGGAAGCTGTTTTCAGAGAAAAGGCTCTAAAAACCAGAGGTGTGGACTCGAGTCACATGACTTGGATTCGAGTCAGACTTGAGTCTCTTGTCCCGATCCCCTGTCCCTGTCCCTGTACCTACAATGGGTTGTGTCATCCTGTTATCATGCTCAGGAGTCACATAAACACGCTTTGGAAAAACCGTGGTAAAACGGCGATTTTGCGTGTGTAGGATACGCCCCCAGGTTCGTGTTTATGGGACGCATCCAGGCCGCGTGTGTATATGGCCCAATCCCAATGTCCCCTCTCACAGACTCACAGACTTTGAGGCATGTTCCCGGGAAGTCCGTGAGGGCTTAGGGCTGTCCCACTGTCAAATCGTCAAGTGTGCGAGGGCTCTCTCTCTGACATTTTGAGCCCTTTATTGAATCTTTTCGTAAGTCCGCATTTCTGCAGACTTTGGCTAACGTGAAACACGGGGGTTACCAGCGGAAGCCCGGAAGCGAGGAAGACTACCTCTCCTCCACTCTGTAGGGCGAGAGCCTGCAGGACTTAAAAATAAGGCAAAAACATAAAATAAAGTGTTTCAGTGTCGTCAAGGTAACGTGGCAAAGGGCTGTCTCGTTCCTGTTTACAGCATTTTGAGCTTTGTAGCCTCTTACACTCAATCTTTCCAAGTGACGTCAGTAAAGTCTGTGAGGGTTCAGGGCTTAGGGTTTAGTTGGGACATTGGGATTGGGCCTATGACGCCCTAGGGTGATCGGAAATGCTAGTAGTGCATCCGGTCGTTAAGTAGCTAGAAAGCTAGCGATGTTTGTGTTTAAGGAGTTGACAGCCCCCCGAGGCAACTTACCCTAACCTCAAACATCTCAGAAGTTAGTGCCTAAACCTAAGTCAGTAAATATATGCATGTCGACTGGCTAACCCTACAGCTGCTAGCAGGTAGGGTAAGTCTCCTTTGTGTTGCAAAGCTATTGCAAACTGCAGCGTAACATACACACACAAAATCACTGTTTTGCGTCCAATAGCCACGTTTTCTCCAAAGCGTGAATATGTGACGCCTGAGATGAGATCGGTTGCATACACACACACTAACACACACACAGAGCCTCCTCAGTGACCCATCCGTCCCCCAAAGCTGTCAACTTGGGGGAAACACTGCGCTGCTGTCGTCCTCCTGCACTCTAGATGCTGTTTAAAGTTAATAATGTTGAATTATTATTTCTTATTTCATGGGCTATTTGGGATTTTGGAGTAATGCATATCTAATAGTTTTTAAAAAGAAATGATTGCATTTTAAAAGTTCAATAGATTAATGTTTCCTTAGTCAATGAGTAATCCGGTTAAATAATTGTGATCAATATATTGGTCAATATATTTGAACATTGAATTTAATTCATGAAATTATAAAACATTTTTTTATTTTTAACTTGAAAAAACGTATGAAATGGTTTTAAATTTGGTGAAGAGTGCAGTATGACTTGTTTAGGACTCAAAACTCAAAGTTTAGGACTTGGACTTGACTTGGGACTTGTTGGTCTTGACTTGAGACTTGACTCGGACTTGCTCGTCATGATCCGTCTGTACTTGGGACTCGACTTGGGACTTGAGTGCAAAGACTTGAGACTTACTTGTGACTTCTTAAAACGATGACTTGGTCCCACCTCAGCTAAAAACCCACAATACACCACCTGCTCAGCACCAAACATGGTCAACGGAGCATTTAGCAGCTAAAGTGCCAGATACTTCTCAGGAGCTGGTAGAGACCAAAAATAGAGCTAAACAGAATGAATATTGAGTGACTTCATTGGACGGACAAATACACAACTCTTTGCTAAGAAGTTGGCCATATCAGCTTTAAAGATGATGTGTTTCCAGCTGCCCTCAAACCGCAAGAAAATCAGTTGAAAATTTTAAATGCTCAGAAAAATTTTTATTTTAACATCCACAATTGAAAATGAGGAAAGACTATATGACATGATTGAAAGCTCCAGAACAGCTATTAAATGAACCTTGTAATAAGACTATGTTTATGTTTTCCATCACGCAAATAATGATATATCCTTATGCAGAAGATACTCGAGGTCTTGACTAAACCAATGTGAATGGTGTGTTTGTATGTGATTATTGAAAGATGTTGTAGCCTTGAAAGTGAATGACATGTCCTGCCTGAACTAAAGCAAAGCTCTAGGTGTCAGTATAAATGTGACGCTGATTTTCTAATGTTAATAGCTATCATGTTGCACCTTAAAACACATACCATCAACAGACGTTAGTGGGTCCTTGACTGAAGCCCCTTGAGTTCTCCCCAATTTTAGAAGCCTGGATTTCGCCGTTTCCTTTTTGAGCCCAGAATTTTCTATTCCGTTGTTGTAGAAGGGCCTCAGGCGGGATGAGGGGGCCTCCTGCCCCTCGGGGCTCACCCCACCACGGTGCAGGGAGAGATGCTCGGAGAGGTACTGCCTCAGGGCACCAAGGAGAAGGTCACCCTCAGCCTGTGTGGCGAGGAGCTGGTCACCTGGAGGTCTCTGCTTCTGTAGAGGTAAGAAAGATGAAAGGGGAGAAAAGCTGGAGGGAGACGACCTCTGAGCCGAAGTCTGGGCCTTGGGGCGATAAAGGTCTGCAGGTACGCCTGACTGGAAACGGTCACTCTGAAAGAATCAAGAAAAGTACATATATTCACGTAGCCATTCGGAACCCAAACAGTAAACATAACTGGAGGGAGGGAGACAACAGAACCGCAATGGAAAGAAAAACAAACAATACCTTGTTAAGCTGTAGAAATGCATCAATTCAGACATAAACTTAAACATGTGAGTTGCTTTGGAGAAAAGTGTCTGCCAAATAAATGGAATGGAACAACAAGAATGTTCAAAAGCAAATTTAACCTTTCACAATAATCATTCAATAAAAATATTAATTTTGTGTTGTTGTGTTGTGTCCTGGTGACCAAGGGGCTTAAGATGCAGACTATAAGTTGCAATCTCGCTCTCTCTCTCCCCTCGTTTCCAGTAATCACTCTACTGTCTGATAAAGGCATAAATATAATAAAAATACCAAAAGCTAAAAGCAAGTGTGTAGGTGTGTGCGACAAAATTGTACTTTATGCAAATTCTGGGAACAAGACAAACATCCCATCTGCTCTTTGTCCATCTCAGTTTGAAACACTATCCTGAAATAATGAGCAGGGATATGGCTGTGCATGTGAATGCAAAAGAGCACGTCTCTGAGGTAAAATGCATCCTGCCTGAGCAGCTTCGCTGTACTCTGCACTACATATGATGTGTTTTTGCTTCATTGCCACAGGACTGCCAATCCAATGCAGTCAGTCCAGATCATCATGCAATGCCTCATATACTTGTCAAAACGTGTTACAAAAATCTTACAAAAAATACCACACTGCAAGTTTTATTTATATAGCACAATTTATACCCTGTGTTTAAGTTCCTTCTTACTTCAATCCAACATTTAAACAAAATGATTATTGACATTAAAATAAAGCTGATTTATTTTAAAAACAAGTTATTAAACTATTTATGCAATCATATTAACAGATCCATCAGCTACAACAAAAGCAAAGAGTCACTGCCGGCTCCATTAACGCCCACCTACTGTAGGAGCACAGAAATGGTACAAGCCTGTCTAACGGTAAAATTATCATAACAATACAAACAGTTGAGTTCCTTGCAGTATTCATACTTCTTTATGATTTGTATGTGCGAGGCCCCTTCTGGTATTTGTCACTGCCGGTCTCTTTATTCATCTATGTCACGCAGTTAATGCAGTTTATTCCACTCATGCCCTCCAGGACCCCTTCAGTCTTCCTGCTCGTTTTCGGTTCCACCAAACGTTAACCTGATAGAAAATGCCACGGGCCACGAGCCCAGAGCGACGCCTGCAGGCTCCACGCCATCGTACTCTTTGAGCCTTTGGTACAATCCCCCAGCAGGAGAAAGGCCTCCGCCATTCAGCCGGAGGAACCAGTCACGTGGAGAGTTATTAATTAGAGGAGCGAACTCCTGAACTCTCGGCTGGTATTATTTCGCTCATAACGGTCATGCTGGGAGAAGCCATCAGTTAGGACGGAGAAGCGAGAGTGGAGTGACAGTGAAGGATGACACCAGAGTCCCCGCTGTGAAGGTGTGTGTGTTTGTGTCTTTGTGTGAGTTTTTATGTGACTGGCTACTTGTTTGAGTGTCTGTAATTGTGTACTGCATGTGTATGTATGTGCACTCTTTTTTGGAGGCAGGTGTATGTGAAGGAAGGGTGGGGTTACATGCAGACATAAGGGGTAAAAACTAATGTCCCACCTGCTCTTACCCCCTTTGAAAAGGGAGAGAAACAGGACCTAAAGTTTAAACCTAAAGAGAGGTCAAATAAGCAGCTGGTAACAGTAAAGAAACATGATGGCATTGCATTCCTTATTAGGTTTGTCAAGGCCGGAGGAGTCACTGGCAATTTTTTGTAAATTGAATTAATCATTAAATAAAATAAACAGTTAAGGATGTCTATTTTTGGTAAATCCATTCAATTAAATACCTGAAAATGTAAAGTACTCCATTGCATTGATACAGAAATCATAAAAAATACTGCAATAAAACTTCACTCACTGATTTGCAACATACAACAAGAGATATTACAGCAATAGCCACCTTAGAATAATTATAGTAAATCTTTTGATTTTATTTTTATATTTTTATTAGACATCTGGGGTCTATACTCAAAACTAAAGCTGGATTATTGAACTAAATTTTTAACCTATTAAAAAGATCATTTTGTTGTTGCACATTGTTGTTTATAATAATATGTGTTTCTGTGTAAAACATTAAATGTTTGAATAGTTTTCAGAATGAAACTTAATTGAAATATGGTGGTGTGCTGGGAAACATACAACAGTGTTATAATCTTCCAATTCTTCAATTCTAATACTGAATGATTAAGCATCCAGAAAACAAAGTGTTTTAAAAATGGATAAACTGGTTAGATCCACCTAATGAATGTGAGACAACAATGCAGAAATGTGTTTAAAACGTAAAACCCAAAATATTGTGAAAACCCACAGAGACCCAGAAGAGACCAATGTAGCATGTAGGAATCCCTCACCTTGCTCTGGGTGCTTAGACTGGAGGCAGATGATGTTTTGGGAAGGAGGCCGAGACGTTGGAGGTACGTCTGCAGATTTCTGCTGAGCTCCACCTCCACTGGCTTCACCCTCTGGTCTACTGGGTCCATCGCCTCAGCTGCCGGCCTTAGGGAAAGAAAAAAAAAACAGGAATCTAGAATTAGCCCCCCCTGTGGTTGTATGCCTCTGCCAGCCAATCACGTTTCCGGTTACATCCATGTCTGTCCAGACTCATACAATCTATATGGTGGACGTTTGTGCCACATTTTAAGAAATTCTCTTAAGGTGTTCCTGAGCTATCGCGTTCATGAGAAGAGGTCAGATGGACAACCCAGAAACATAATGCTTTTGGACACGCAGAGGCCTTAAAAAGGAGATGGAGATGGGAAGGAAAAGTGCACATCACTGTATCGGTGTACACATCAGTATTTCTGAGCCAAATACAGCCTGATAATTCCTCTTTACCAAGTCATTACTACTGAATATAACTATGTGCAAAATGTCAAATAATCTAATTATTCTAATATTATTTTCAAATTTCCGGTACATCATCATTTATGCATCTCTCAACCTCAGCTTACTTCAACCCTTTTTGTCAGTATCAACCCCCACTTTATCATTTACATTAGCATCATTTCACTAATTGATAAATCGTCCTTACTCTTCTCAGTCTTTAACATGATCATCTTATACAAATATATTCTAACAGACAAGTTCTTAATTAACGAGGCACTGAACACAGTCTACTGGTTAAAAATGCTGCATCCAGAGTTGCACAAGAAAAGTGTCTTGTTTGTTGATTAGAGGCTAATGCAGGAAAAAATGCCACAACCTGTCAATAAACCTGCTTTTTACACAGCTGAGCTTTTAAGACTTTCTCATCTACATCATCTCCCACATGGAGAGTAATGCGATGGACTAGAATACAAAAAACAGAAGAGGTCTAGTCAAAACAACCAACATGTTAAACTAACAAAAAAAATACAAAACAAAAACTCTTATACAGAAACAGCAAAAGGACTCTTTGATAGTCTTTGACTATCCTAAGTCGGACTCATTTGACATGAATTTTAGGTTTTTTTCAAACTAAAATACATGGTTGAGTAACCATATAAACCGCTCAGCTCCTTTCTGTCCAGCAGAAAATGTTCTTCTGGAAGAAGTCAACAGTTTCTAGGACACTTACAGGGAAAATTCTGCAAAGAGCATAACAATACAAACAAACTTCCAGGAACATTAATTAACCTCATTGAAGTGCAGTCTTATAGCAGAGCTGAGATGCTGTGGTTTGTTATTGTGACAGGACTCAGGACAGTACTTCTAACTCTTGTCAGGCTCAGGATAGTTTACTTTGGACAAAATAAAATCAATCTTCAATACTGTATCCAATAAGTTACTGAACTCTCGCTTGCTTCACAACATTGTAGGCAAATTAAAAATTAGAGACATCATTTGTCTTGTTCTTGTCTTGGCAGTTCGGTGGCTAAGTGTTTAGGGTTGAAATAAGCCTTTATTAAAAACAAACAATAAAGGCTTATTGTTATTGCAGTGTGCATTAGAAATAAGACTGGCCTAACACTTCAGATCATCATCAGTCTTAAATATCTTTGCCCCAGCACTAGGGAAACCCCTTTAAACAGTTTTTGGACCTTGGTAGGATCTCAACGGATCACAACAATACAGAGCTAAACATCTGACCGGGTGCCGGTGTTGTAGACAGGTGCATTCTGCTGTGGCCTGTAGGGAATCCTCCTCAGTTTGGATAACTCCTTGGACAAAACCTGCTGAGTGGTGTCATCTTCCCAGGTCAAACCTACAGACAGAAACACAGAACCTTTAGAACCACATCAGAACATGCAGGCAGGTCTTCTACACCTGTGTGTCTCAGATGGAAATAAACGAACACTTAATATGAGTAACACCGCAATGGGGTTTTATGCATGAGAAAAGTCCAGCTGAAATGCAGTAAGTAGGGTCTAGAAAAAGGGGCGGGAAATTGCTGATCATGCAGTAGTTGTCCTAAACTCATTAGGTCACTCATTAGTGGAGGAGACAAGGCAACAGCGTGGTGTCCTTGGAGACTCTGGAGAGCAGCTGGGTGTTTCAGTGACTAAGCAGAAACCATTACTCTCCTGTGCACTCGGGGATATTTACATCACCAACATGATAAAGAAGAGAGAATAAGGAGGTCAAGGGTGTGTGCCACCCACACCACAAGTCTGTACACTGTCATATTATTAATGTTAATTAAAAAAATTACAGTAAATGAACAACGATGATTCAAAAAGCGCAAAACATTGCCACTGAGCAGTTATTTGGTATTTTGTACTATTGGATTTTCCTGTGCAGATGATGCTTTTGTTATGTTTATCATGTTTACCATGTTCACTGTTTTAGTTTAGAATATTAGCATGCTAACATTTGCTAATTAGCACTACACTAGCTAGAGGAAAAGTCAGGGGATTGCCATTGTCAGTAGGACACATCGTCCAGGTACTATGGACATTTGCACCAAATTTTGTGCCATGTCCATCCACTAGATTGAGATATTCCTGCATAAGTGAAAACTTCAAGCAACTGTGGGCTAAAGGAAATGTCTGGGGATCACCAAAATCACTTCTGGGGACCATATGTCCAATATCGATACAAAATGTCATGGCAATCCATCCAATAGCTGCTGAGAACAAAAGGTCAACATTGCCTTCTTTAATGCCTTGTTAGTTTCTACCATAGACATGGACATATATAAAACATGGACATTGTCTCCCTGACGTCCCCAGTAGGTTTCTGAAGAGCGATTGTGAAGCTCAGAGTGGTGGCTCCGGCTGTCCCCATCTTGGCTGTGCCTTATTCTGGTTAATCCAAAAATGGGCAAAGAGTAGGACACCTGATAATTAAAGCAACCAGGCACTTAATTATGCATAACTTTAAAAGGTACTATAATTTAACATAAAAATCCTCCCCCCATACAGTTGTCATTAACAGTACATTTTTATAACCTGTGTAGAAACGATAAATTAGTTATAGAGACCAAAACCATGTTTTGTACGAGCCTGTAAACATGTTTATTTCTGCTGTAAAGTTGGGCATTTTAACATGGAGGTCCGTGGAGACTGACTCGCTTTTAGAGTCATCCTCGAGTGGCCATTCAAGGAACTGCAGTTCTATCTCACACAGGCTCCGCCCTCTACTGGACTCTATGGGTACTACCTCCTCCAATCACACGCACACACTTGCCCACTAAAATTTCATCATGCACATAGCCGACCAATAGGACATCGCTACCGATACGTGCGTGACGTATAAATAGCAGTTTACCTACTGCCTCAGCATCCTGTTTTCTTCAGCAAACGGCGAACTGCTCACTGAATTCACCACCTCCACGGATGGAGTCGCCACTTCTAGAAAATAATCTTTGTACCCGGGCGAGGTGACCCATGTCCTGCCCGGACGAGTCCAGGCCCCCCCCGCCAGACGACCTGCGGCTGGGGAAGGGAGCGACTTGCCAAGTGACCGTTATGGAGGGAGAGATGCCTGCTGACGCTGCCACAATCCCCCCTCTGGTGTTCAAGATGCCATTGTTTTACATGTGCTACTTGTGTAAAAGTATGGTAAGGCTTTTGAGAATGTGGAAACAGTTTTGAGTAAAACATGTTAATTACATTCCTCAAAGAGCTAAGTTAACTTCTCTCATCAAAGAGCTAACGTTAACTCCTGGGGTGAGGCTAAGCGTTCGCCCTGCGGCCTTGTGTTCACGAAGCCATTGTTGTGGTTGTGCTGCTTGTGTGTAAACTGTGGTGATGCTTGTGAATGTAAACTGTTTAGTAGAAACACATTACATTGTTAGAAGTGCTAATTCTCCACCACCAACCCCATCTCATTGAGCTAGCCGCGTTGAACGCGCCGCTGCGCTCACCGACGCTAAGCTAACGGTTCGCCCCGCGGCCCACGCCGATCTCCCGGTCAGAACTGAGTGAGACGGTGGGTGAGGCTCGGCCGTCCACTTCGCTAGTCTGACTGCCGAGTCTGCGCAGCCATAATGGTCTGCTTCCACGACGTGACAGCTGAGAAACGAGCTGTTCTTACTGTGGAAACTGGGCAATGCAGCAGTCTAATGTAGCTCTGCATTCCCAGCACGCCAACGAGGACTCGCACAGGCGTGTTGCTAGCTCACCGGTGGTGAAAGCCTGTTACATAAACAGACACGCCGCCCTGCCAACATCTCTTTCGCCGAGCGGTCACAGCGCAGCTAGGCTAGTCCGCTATAGCCAGAGAGAGAAAGCCAAAGTCAGGTCTCTCTCGGTATAGCGGGACGAAAGAGATTGCTCGCTGCTTCGGTTGCTTTCGTTTCCTCCACGAGCGGCTCGTAGCGCCTGTTCCAGCAGGCGAGGCTGCTTCACATGGAAGATGTGAGCTTGAGGCTGACATCAACACCGGGTGACGTGTCAACCACACTCACGCTGGCTGTGGTGCGTTCAAAGACACCATGGCCAGTTCAATCTTTCGAAAACGGCCCATGGTGCGTTCAAGCCCTTGCAGCCCTTGAAAAAAATTAAGCCTTATTATTTATTTTTTTAAAAACAAAACAAAGAAGGCTGACAGAGGCTGACGCACACCACCAGACCTCCTACCTCTGTTATGTGTCCAGCATGCATATATTTGTGTTTCATGTGCTGTGTACACACTGAAAATGCTGTGAATGTTCAACTGATTAAATACAGTACATTCCTAAAGAGCATTCTCCTCCCCACTGAACCCCCTCCATCTTCGGCTCAGTGCGTAACGCGCTTCAGTCTCCACAAAACTGCATGTTCACCGATGCTAAGCTAATGATCCGACCTACGGTCCAAACTGCTCTCCTTGCTAAGCTCGAGAGAGACAGTGGGAGGGCCCGGGTCTTTGCTGCGCTATTCAAACCACTGGGACAAAAGCCCATGTCCCAGGTCGCTCTCCTGGTGGCATCCGAGCGAGACTGTAGTAGGACCTGGGCTTCCTCCTTACTAGCCGTCTGTCTGGCCCGCGCAACGGGTCGTCTACATAGCCTGGCAGCCAAATGAAGGGCTGCTGCCATGACGGTGACACAATGCAGTATGCAAGCTAACTCTGCGTTCCCCGTGCACTCATGACAGTATCCACGGGAACACTGCTAGCTCACTGACAGTGTGTGTGTTCCTAAAACACATAACCACATTGTCGCCATATGCTCAACCGAACCAGCGCAGTGTTTAGCTGACTAGCTGCGATGGAATGAGTTGAGCTAACGCCAATCTAGGTCAGATATAGCCGGAAAGACGCAACCAGACAACACGTCTCTTCCAGCGGTGCGGCCTGTGGCTTTTTTTTTTTTGCGGCTCATTTTCCCAGCAGCAGCTCGCTGCAGTGGATAGGGGGATACCCTGTCCTGTTTCGGCTTCACTCGGCAGCTGTATTGACTGCTCCACTGATGACGCACTTACAGTGACACTGTACTGTGGTACAGCTGTGGTGCGTTCAAAGACACCAGGGAGCAACCGACCCTGGTGCGTTCAGGGACACTATAGCCCGTAACTCAGCCCTCCCCCCCCCAAACTTCCAAGTTTCCAAGTTTGGCGGTGGAGGGTGCCGAAGATGCGTTGTTCACATGTACACATTTTCATGCAGAATGGCGACGCTGCTGCATGCTGGCAAGCTGGGTGGACAGCATTCTGAGACGAAGCTACTCTCTTCAGTTCTGCTGCATACCACCAGTTTTCCTGGACATAATGGAAGCCAGTCTATACTCTCAAGAGGAAGTGGACTTCCTGGCTGCCGAGATCCAGCAACTTCTGCTGAAGCAGGCTGTCTTAGGGAATCTCTGCACATGACATGCACATAGGTCTTGCACCATGTACTTTTTGGTCCCCAAAAAGACGAGAGGCTTCTGAGCCATTCTGGATCTCGGCCACCTGAACCAGCATAATGGACAAGAGGGCATTTCCACATGCTGATGATCAGGAAAATGCTGGAGACAGTGCAGCCCGGCAACTGGTTCACCGCCATCATCGACCTGAAAGATGCCTATTTCATGTCGACGTGACATAGTAACAGGGAATTTCCAGGCTTCTCCTCTCAGGGGGTAGCCTACAAATACATTAAGCTCCCCATGAACTACTCGCTCGCCCCCCACACGCTCAGCAGATGCATCACACTGCAAGCGTTGTGCAAGAAGGGCATGAGAGTTCCTTTCTACTCACGACCTCATGGTCATGGAGAGATTGAAGCGTTGAGTGATCTCCACACAGCCCTGATTTTGCACCTCAACAGCCTGGGGTTGCGATCAATTGGGAAGAGAGCTCCCCCCAGCCGCTGCAGCGAACTATCTTGGGATTCTGCTCAACTACAACACTCCAAGAGCATATCTGTGCGCGTCGCTTGGTGGTCCACAGGCTGCAGCAGGACAGCTGCTGTTGGGCCTCAGGGCAGTAGTCCATCCGGTGGTCCCTCTGGGCTTGCTGCACATGCGACGGCTACAATGTTGGTTTGCCAGCCTGCATCTGGACCTCAAGAGGCAAAGGTGATGCATGGTGACCCCCCCAGCCCCCCCGCTTTCAACTCTAGTGCAGAAGGACCTGCGATTCTGGGGGTCTCTCACTGTTTGGCAGCGTGGGTGCTGCTCGGCAGGGTGTCATATATGAGTCTCTCACTGGATGTGGCGGGACCTGCCAGGGGAGTGCAGTGAGTGTTGTGGCTCCCCAAGGAGAGCTGAGGCAGTGGCTGACCTCATGTTGAGGGCTGGCCCCCAACCGAGCGGGTGGAGACTGCACAACAATGTGGTTCAGCAGATCTGAGCTCGCTTCGGGAGAGCGGAGGTGGATCTGTTTGCCAACACCCACTGCCTGGTTCTCAATTCAGCCACAGAACAGCCCACCCTTGGGGATGAACGCGTTACACACACGCCATTGCCAGAAGGGCTGCTGTTTGTGTTCCCCCTCACGCCATCTCATCCCTCCAGTTAGGTGAGGCGGGAATGATCGTTCGTCATTCTGGTAGAAGTGACGCAGCCTACAGTGACAGAGCCCTGGCCTGTACCTCTGGTCTGGGGGGCTCTGTCTCAAGGGTGAGGCTTCATATGCACAATGCTGGTGTTGGACCAGTCTCTCTAGGTTTTTCTCTTAATATTGTGGAGAGGCAGACTCAGGCTGGTCTATCTGCTGAGGTCGCACAGACCATCCAAGCGGCGGGCAGTCTCCACCACGTCTTGCTGTAAAGTGGTTGGGCTTTCAGCGTTGATGCATTGAGAGGGAGACGGATCTGCCTACCTTTTCGGTGGGATCCGTTTTCTCTTTCCTGCAAGGTCTGATGGAGAAGGGGCTGTCACGCTGCAGCTATCTCTCCTGTCACAGGGGGGTTTGGTGACAGAACAGTCTTCACCCACCACCTCGTGATGCGCTTTCTGCAGGGTGTAAGAAGACAGTGACCAGTGTCGTGTCTCTCAGCGCCTCAGTAGGACTTGCTGCTTGTGTTGGTGGCTCTAATATCTGCACCTTATGAGCCCCTGGAGCAGTCCTGCTATCTCTTGAACAGCCCTGCGCTTTGCTCTCACCTCTGCTAAGAAGGTGAGTGAGCTGTTCACCCCAGCTGCATGCTAGTTCTTGGTGTCCACAGTGCAGCCAGATTGAGACAACACACCTTTGTTCTTAAGAACATAAGGAGAATGTTCAGGTCCAGGACAATAAAACTGGATGCTTTCTACCCCCCTACCCCACTTAGGGTGCAGGGGGGTGAGAGTGCATCTGTTGTGTCCATGTGTGCTAGGCTAACGTCCTATGTAGAGCACACAGCCCCCATTCGATGCACTGGTCAGCTGTTCATCTGTTTCAGTGATAGTCTGGGTAAAACCCTGTCCAAGAAGAGCCTGGCCAGCTGGCTTTGTGAGTGAATCTCCCAAGCCTGGACACGGACGGGAACAGACATCGGGCTCCACCCACTGTACCCATAGAGTCCAGTAGAGGGCGGAGCCTGTGTGAGAACAAAGGTTACGGTATGGTAACCCTAGTTCTATAGGCACAGGCGGAGCCCTCTACCGATGAGCCCTGCCGCTCTGACGCCATCTGCTGAAGAGGGGGTCGGATGCTGAGGCAGTAGGGACCATGCTATTTATACGTCACGCACGTACCGGTAGCGACGTCCTATTGGTCAGCTATGTGCATGATAAAATGTCAGTGGGCAAGTGCGTGCGTGTGAGGTAGTACCCATAGAGTCCAGTAGAGGGCTCCGCCTGTGCTTATAGAACTAGGTTCGTTTTCTTTTACATGCATTCATTAACTTATTTCATATGAAGCACAGCACTGTCACTTTAACTTAACTAAAATAAACTATATTGTGAATTATTTGCAAATAATTCCATGATGCATTGATTACTGTGTGTGGAACAATTACTGATACAGTTAAATGATGAATGCTCCTCTTTGTGTCACCTGGTAATTTATATTCAACTCTTTTCTTCTCTGAAATAAGAAGACAAACTGATGAGCAGTTTGGGAATTTGTATCTTTTTTCTTCTGGGTAACATTTTAATTACCTAGTTGTCAAACTGTCTCTGTACCAATGTCAGCCGCCAGACATTCCTGTGCGTTTACTGGACTTGGCAAGTGGAGAATATCAGCATCAGTGACAAAGCAAAAAGAAGAAGAAAAAAAACTCTTCTGCATTTCAGCAAGTGTACAAGAGGACAAGTTTGATGAGCTGCTTGGGCATTCACGTCTGTTTCTTATGCTTAACATGCATCCAAACACAGCTTTTTGGCAACCCAACAGAGGAGCAGGCGCCAACACCAGATGGGGTAGCGGAACGAAATGTTACCGGAAATATGGCTATGCCGCACAAAGCACAACATGAACCGAGGCATTTGGCAGATGAGTGATGATGTTCCTGAAATATTCCAGTAATACAGACTGCAGCTCCAGATGTGATACCACAAGATGAGGGTCCAGCACAGAGGACGCACACTTAAAATGAGAATGAGAACACCACTGCTGTCAGCTGTAAACTCTGTATCTCAAGTTTTCAGAAGGAAAGGACATTTCACTGTCTGAGCTGAGGAAAGACATTCATTTAAAGAAAAGTGAGGAAATTAGTTTATATATATTGACAGACCTTTGATAATTAGAACAATGACAACATGTTTGAGTTCCAGTGTGTACTATTTAGGAGGATCTATTGACAGAAATGCTATATAATATGCATAACCATGTTTTCAGTGGTGTATACAGACCTTACATAATGAATCATTATGTTTTTATTACCTTAGAATGAGATATTTATATCAACATACACCGCAGGTCCTATTAAATGGACGCCACCATGTTTCTACAGTAGCCTGAACGGACAAACTGCCCTACAGAGTGCGTTTCATCACTACGCTGAATGCGTATGAAGAGGAAGAAGAAGCAAGTAACGTTAGTAGCAGTAGTAGTAGACTGGTTTATTAGAAGTAAGAAAAGAAGATAAATTTGGACAAATGGAGACCCTCACATTTTATTTATCACAAGACCCGACCGAGCGTGTCAGTCACAGTAGTTTGGAAAGGGAGGGGGAGTGGTGACTGATGGTGCATTCATGTGTTGAATGTGCTGAATAATCAGATTCTTTTTTTACCTCCTTAAATCTTAACTGCAAAAAGAGAAAAAGTGTACAAGAGACATAAAGAAGTATATCGAAGAAGAACTTTGACTCATTAAATATTCATTTCACATTCAATTCACGTGCATATAAACATTTCCCAAACATGTAATTAATAATATAGTTATACCGATTAGTTTGCTGTCTGTGTAGAGTAAACTAGATGTCTGTGTGTTGTTTATATGCTCTGATAATGCTAATCCAACACATCTTTGTAGTAGCATCTATGTTGACTCCACATTCAGACTTAAGAGCACATGAACACACACTGAAGCCGGAACCATCTTCACAATTCAGGAAATGGGACTATCCGAGAAGCACATGAATGCACCATGAACCGCTGGTTGCAATTCGTAATGCTCACCACTAGATGCCACTAAAACTTACACATTGAATCTTTAACACTGATGACAATAAGATCGTTGGTTCACAGGGAGAAATCAGACTGGTTAAAGGGAATATGGGTAAGTCAAAGTCACATAAAGTTGTGATGGGAATATGCATGTAACATACATTAAGAAGCGGTGAAAGTGAACCAACACACTAAGGTTGTGGGCCAAACAGTGGGCTACCACTGTGTACCACTAGTGGTACAGTAGGCTCATCACTACGAGCGACCCCTTTCACATTACTTTCACATTGTCATTTTATACATTGTTACATGTTACATTGTTGTATACATTTCAACCCAAGAACAACTTCTCTCAAAATAAAACTTTTCTCATGATATAAAACATAAGGTTAGTTATAAAGACAGACATCAGAAATGGGGCACCATCATGGGTTAGGGTTTTAGTCAGAGTTGACCTTTGTTGTCTATTTCTTTCCTTCATTTCCTGTCATCTCTCACCTAATACCTAACCACTAAATCTGCTAAAAAAAAATAAAAAAATAAATGGTTGATGTCTTTCCCCATCTCTCCTTAACCTCCACTGCACAATGTCAATGTCAGTCTATATTCTGAGTTCTTCTGAACAAGACAGTACCACTGAGAACATAATATTATACTGTTGGTGGTCAACCAACAACAGCACATTTTCTAACTGAATGTACACAGTGAATCTAATTAAATCAGCTCAACTCGTTACACAACATTTCAGCACCTTTAGTATAGCCCTGCAAAATGAATTACGAATCAAGCACAAGCCTTTCTTTAACAGCTGCACAGCATGTCAGGCCAGCTTTCACCATCAAAGAGCCATAAAACTGAGCCTTTAATGGCAGCCACAGTGGCTGAGAAAACGGGCGTTAGCGGCGGGTGAACAGACGGCATCTGACACGACAGGTTAATAAACGTTGGAGCCCCTGCCAGGATATTCAGAGTGACTCTACGCTTCTCACAGACTAAACCGACCATATGAATGTGGGCAGGAGGCTGCCAGCCAGTCAAGGTAGAAGGCAAAGGGGGCTTTTAGAGAGACACTTCCACATTTGAATAGATGACTAAATTAAGACTCCGTGGTGCACAACGGACGATACAGGATGTTTTCAGGGCCAAAGCTGGCACTTTTTTATCGAGAAGGACCAACAGCAAATGAGCTCCAGTTCCTGGATGGCCAAAAATACATGCAGAGAGGGGGCCAGAGGTCAGAGCCTTCCTGCCTTATAAAAGACCAGAAAAGCTCCAGGTCACATTATAGCATCTTTTTTCAAGATACAGTAGTTTTCTGTTTTTTTGACAAAATCATGCCTATGTGCTCGACAATCACCAACGGCTGCATTCACACACACATTCACTTGTGCAAAAATAAACAGGCTTTCACCAGGTTAATGCTTACTTTATCAAGACACAAATCTAATTTCCAAAAACTGAAGCTCAGCCACATTCACTGCAGCGTCACCCGAGCTGACAGCAAGGTGAGAGCAGGTCCAGGTAATCCTGTCCGGGTTACTCGAGATAATACAATTTTCCTAGACATAGTTTCAGTAGAAACTACTGAGATCAACGTGTGTGGATGAGAAACTTTCCCCAACTTTTTCCAAAATTCCATTCACCTTTAATTTACTTTAATAGACATGTAAAACCTGAACTATCCCCACGGTGAACGGATCCTAGTACATCTATCATTGTTGCAGGGGAGCCAAGTCCCCTCGAACAAGGTACAGTGAGGTCAGGTGGGTTTCGATGTTGTGTGACAACTCAAGTGAGGATCTTCATTGCTGTGGGCTAGGAGCAGCTCTGACCTTGGTAAGGTGGCTTCACATCAACAGGGCCTTGAGTTTGCTGTGAGAGTAGTAGGAGGCTACGGAGTGAGTGTGTGTGTGTGTGTGTGTGTGTGTGTGTGTGTGTGTGTGTGTGTGTGTGTGTGTGTGGGCGGATGGAGGAGGATGAACACAATCACAGGAACAGCTGTATAGAGCTAATATCCTGCCAGAACTTAAAATAATATGTTTTACTGTTGCCCTGCAGTTCACATTTAACAAGCACAGTGTGGTTTGCAAACGCAAAACACCAATAACAAACGAATGCATTTTGTTTTGCACATGTAACCAGCTGCTGCCGAGAACGTACTACACGGTCCTGACCCGAACCAACGACCTAAAATTACAAAAAACTATATCTTAGAAAGACATAAAAATCACTTGATTGTGCTCTGGACTAGGGCTGTCGTGATAACCGCAAAATTGTGTTGTTTTACTGTTTATTTTAAAGGTTAGCTAACTTGCCGTTAGCATATTATGCGTCTAATGTGGCTAGCTAGCAGGCTCAGCGATGTTGGACTAACATAATCCTGAGGGACAGTTGAGAGAAATGGTTAGCCTCATTTGAAGCTCACTAACGAGCGTTTGGATGCCCTGAAGGTAACAATATAGCTAACATTACGTGTGAAAAAGACACGGTCAAACTACAAAAAGGAGTTTGCTTGGCAATGTTGTTGACTAGTACCCAGCAGCTAGCTTGCTCCGACCATAAAGCTGCTTTTAGCGGCTCGCTGTGCAGTGAGGTGACAGATACAGACACTCTTACTCTGCTATATGGCACCAAATTACAAATAAATGCGATAATGCCGCGCTGTTGAGCCCCAACATATTACCGTGGGGGAAATTACTTCATTGCAACAGCCCTACTCTGGACTGACAGGAACTATTGCTTTTATTGTGGACACCTCTGTCCATAAAGAATACATGTTGACAGGGGTGTTGAACACAGATGTCCATTTACTTACATACATTTACAGCTGATGATAATATATGCATATATTTGTGTTTAAAAGAAAAAAAGTAAAAAGATAAGGCAAGAGCAAACTGTGTTATCTTTTCAGTAGACTGGCAGGGCCTGAAATGCAGATGCTTCAGTGTCTTTAGAGTTTTGTCCTCCCTAATGGCTTCTGCAGACAGCCGGGGCCAAACATCTCATTTGCATAATTCATTTCACTTCAGAGCGCCTGACAAATGCCTCCAAACTCGTCGCCTCTCTGTGAAATCTGAATATTTCTCCAGCTCTCCCACAGAGTGCCGATTCGGCGAATTAAACTAGGGGAGTAGTTTCTTTTTTTTTTTTCGTTTTTCTTTGCAGAGAGGAGGGTTGGAGGAAGGGCACCAAATTAGGCAAAAGAAAGATGTTGGAAAAAGGGCAACGGCGTAAACTCCTCACAAAATAACTGTTTCACTTTTTTGACATCATTCTTTCTTCAGCGGTTGCAGGCATGAACACTAAACTCCAGAGAAGCAACAGGCTGTTTTTTCCAGTGTAGCTGAGGTCCTGTTGTTCAAAGCAAAGCTGCATGATGAAAGTAGATGAAATGCTCACAGATGCCCAATGGGCTGTTGTATAGGTATCTGTCTCCATCTAGTGCTACAGTACAATAACAGCAACGTATTACACCAGAAAGGGTGACAAGCAGCAAATCATGCTGATCATGGATTCATCATTTCTACACAGGTTATAAAAATCTACTGCAGTTTTTCCCCCTAGGATGGAGTTGTAGCAGCGGAGGTGAAGCAATTTTTTTTTTGTGCGCGTAAAGCGTAGTATGTCTGAAGAACCCCAACACAACATGCCTCAGCAGCATTGCTCTTGTGTCCATGATATTTCAGTGTTTTCCCATAGTTTAATGTTAGATTAAAAGGTTAAAAAAAAAAGCTAGAGCAGATAATAAATAAACAACACCCAAAGATCAGTCTACTGGAGGAACTATAACCATTATATTTGTGGAAAGTGCTTTGGTTGGTGGTTTGGTTATGATGCTCTCCACAGTGTCTGTGAAGATTCACCATCTCCACAGTGATTAGACATTTATGGCACAGCATGTTTTGGGCATCAACCCATAAAACCCTGTTAATATGACCTCAGAATCATTATAGATACGACTGTTCATGTTTGTCTTTTGTGTCTTCATTTTACAGCTTCTGACATTTATCTGTAGACATTAATATGAAAAATGGGCAACATGAGCAACCTCCTCCCTTCTGAGGTGCATTTTATTTGCACATTAAAATCCAAAAAGAAACGTCTCCTCATTAGCTTAAAAGGATTAGTTTGCATCACTAATTTGCTTTGCTAACCTCAGCTGCTCCGGTCACCACCGTCCTTTTTTTTTTTCGACCACTTTTTCAGACTCATCTGAAAACTGAAAAATAATTTAAGATGAACCAGTCTGTACAGGACTGAGCAGCAGACTACACCAGTTTAGTCCAAGTTTGTACCTGATCTTCTCAACACTGGGCAAGTAGGTAGTAATAAACTACAGCTACCAGTTACCTGAAGTTACATACAGCCATAAAACGAAGGAGAGGGGAGATGTTAGCTAACTTGGCGCAAAATGGCTTAACTTTTCCAGCAGGTGGGGAAACAACAGACAGACTTTTCTTGGTCTTGAGAAGCTGACACGCTGTAACCAACATAGTGCATCTACTGGCAAAATAATCGCGTTCACCGTCACTTTCTGCCGCTCGGACAATCAAACACTCGCTGCGCACCTCCTGATTCATTGTTACGCTGGTCTTACTACAGCACCTGTCACGTAGATGTTCTTTGAATAATGAGGAGAGGAAGCGAGCCGAGCCATGAGTGTTTCCGGGCTCGCATAGTGTGTCAGTAAAAATTTGTAGCGCATTGATATATTAATGAGTGGGGCATTTTAGTAGAGGCGGTCACATAGGGAAAACACTGTACTGAAAATAAAACATTTCTAAGTTATTCAATTTTGGTGGTGGCATGTCTGCTATGTTTTGAACAGATAACGGCGAGGCGGGGCAGGGCGGGGCGAGGCGGGGCAGGACAGTGGGGGAAGGCGATCGGTACTAATCTTTACTCATTACCATTGACGGCAACATTGCCCAGCACCATTGCTCTGAAAGTTACTCCATGTATCATCAGCTTTACAGTAATAAAACCACACAGCAATTTATCCAACAAAAGGCTGGACAAGTAAAGAAAATTTGATTTGATAACCTGAGTGAGCATCAAGCCTTGAATAAGTAGTGGTATGCAAAGAGAAGAGAACAGCACACAAGTGGACAAAAGGTGCTGCAAAAGTAAAATACCATATCACTGGTTCAATATATCTCTCCAAACCTATGACCCATTCAGTATGAACTCACGCCTAGCAGCCAAACGTTGTCCAGACTTCCAGGACTTTATTTTAAATTCTGATACAGAACTGTATGTGATCCTGTCAGAGAGGTAATAAGGGTGGAATAAAAAGATTTTTCCAATCTCAAAGCTACTTCT
Source organism: Micropterus dolomieu (assembly GCF_021292245.1). Classification (NCBI taxonomy): domain Eukaryota; kingdom Metazoa; phylum Chordata; class Actinopteri; order Centrarchiformes; family Centrarchidae; genus Micropterus; species Micropterus dolomieu. The sequence goes on along the minus strand of NC_060155.1, from coordinate 3,774,189 downwards.
GGTGAAATAAAAGGAATAAAAGAGGTTATAGGATTTTAGAGAGGTTAAAGCATGAGAAAATGAAACTTTTTAAATAAACCTGGACTACTCCAGGTGACGATGTCCGGCTACAAAAATTCTAATAGCTATTGTCACTCATTCCTGAGGTGTGGACACAAAACCATCAATTAACAGAGACTCTAGAATCAGTTTTCACTTTCATTTAATGCATAGGGTTAAATTCAATACAACACTTTTGTTTCACAAGCAAGGACCACGCCACAACAATGTGTGATTTAGAGACGAGACGATGGTTTGCTAATGGTCCTGTGGTGGCAGGAATGTGAGCTGCCCTGAGGATGAACCGATGTATAGCGGTATTCATGAGTCTGCAAAGGAGTGAGGTTCTGACAGAGGAATGGGATCGACTGTGTGGAATCTCTACGACTGTAGTGTTATCTGAGTGGATGAGTGTGGACTCGCTAGACCCTTAAAACCCCCAAAGAGGGCGGCTGTGACGACGAGGTAAGTTCATGAGTGCTGATGAAGAAAGCTGGACTCTGCTGTCTGCTGTTGTGATTGAATAGTGCTGCTACGCAGAAGGAGCAGACACTCTTGCAGTGCAAGAGTGCAGCCCCGGTGTTTAATGCAGACCATCGTGCCAGCTTGATGAAAACTGGCCTGCCCTGTTTGTCAGTTCCCTTTAGCATGGGGACATTAACAGAAAGACGTGAGTCTGCGGGCCTAGGGATGATGTGAGATGGTGGCGTGGCGGGTGAGAAACGGTGAACGCTGCGGTGTTTCGTGAGGAAAAAAGGGGGATATGCCTAAAATGCAAATGATTCTATTCCATGTTTATGGAACCAGAATCGAGTGACCATTTCCTGTTTCTGTAAGAAAAGTAGGTGTTGTGGTGATGCCTTGTGGCGTACCTGGAGCCGATGCATTTGATTCGTGGCTCGTAGGAGCTTAGTTGAGGCGGAAGGAGACTCCTAGCTGATCCATTTACTTCTTCGAAGTGTGAAGATAAGAGAGATGGAGGCACTAACGGATTGGCCACCCGGAGGGTCAGGATTTACTGGTGGCCTGAGGGCTGTTTGGCCTCCCGTTAATTATCCACTTGACCAGCAACCGCGATAATATAGCAAATTAATTAATTAATCTACCTAGCACATAGGATGTGCACGTGGCCATATGTTTTAGCGTTTGTGTGTGAAATGCCTGACCAGAATTATTGTGCCAGTCCACCCTTGGTTGGAGGTGCGGATGGTGACAGGGATGGTTGGAAGGATTAAAGTAGATGACATCTACTAATACTGACACTTCAAGAAAAGGCCGTCAGGAACATGGATCTCGAGTTAAGTTAATCGCTGGGGACATGTATCCTTAACGTATGGAAGGATGCAGAGGCTGAGACGGTCTGAAGTGAATGGTGAGCGTGTGGCTGTAAAGTGGGTTCCTTTGGGTGTTAGGGAAGGAAGGGAGTGGGGAAGGAAGGGAGTGGGGGTGGGTGGGTCAAGGACAGACCAGTTGGAAATGAAGGACAAAGCTGAGGATCGCCGATTCGGGTGAGGCCCATTGAGTTGTGAGCGGCTCTTGAATTGCTGCGTTGACTGCTTGGAGAGAGAGAGGAGCAGAAGCCGTATTGCTGCAAACAGCGGAAGGAAGGGATGATGGATGAAAGGATGTGTGTGCACGAGAGGTGACTGCAGCCTGCGAACACGTGGATGAAAAGAAGGCAGAGATTGCCTGAGACGTGTCAGACACAGAGGGAGCAGGCACATGGGGAAACACGACCTGATCCCCGCCAGGGGGAGCCGGAGATGCAAGCTGTGGCAGTCAAGGCTCTGTGATGTCATGCGTGATGCCACTGGCTGTGGCCAACCCTGGCGGAGACCCGGAAGCGCACAAGGCTTGGTGTTTGTTGTTGCCTGAGTTTTGCTGGAGGCTATGTTTCAGTTGGAGGGAATGCCTTTCCCGTTGGAGGCGGGCGACGGTCCAGTCTCTAATGTCGGGCTCCGTTTGTGGCAGAAGAGATGGCCGCGCCGGTGTTTGTCACAGGAAGAGGAAAGTAGGTGTCGATGCCGACTCCCGCGATGTCCTAGATTTCCTGACCTCGCTGACTGAGGGGGCCTGAGAGCTACAGGGAGTCAGGGCTATCTCGTTGGAGAACTGGAGATATAAAACAAGCGGGGCAGGCTGAGCGGAGCGGTATATGTAGCCTTGACAGGTGATTGGAGGTGTGGTTGAGGCGTGGCCCCGCTACCGAACCTATAAGTTAACAAATTAACTTCAATTAACTTCTGTTAGACTGCTGCAGAATGCGCTTGTGTTTCAAAGGGAAGTGGTCTGTTTTTGTTCTTTTGCAGCTTTTGAGTGTTTGATTTAAATATTAAAGTGTTTGTATGTACATGTTCACTTCACCCACACAATAATCAACTTATCTGTTCTTTCTTATTGATAACGATAGCAATGATTACAATAACACTACAGTTTAAATTACTTAAACAGTATTGACACATTCTGCGATGGACTGGCGACCTGTCCAGGGTGTACCCCGCCTTTCGCCCGATGTCAGCTGGGATTGGCTCCAGTCCCCCGCAACCCTGGACGCAGGATAAGCGGTTGACGATGGATGGATGGATGGATGGATGGTATTGATTTTCTTTCATTTACTTCACTTTTCAATATAAAATAGAGATATCGTTATGGGAAGCATAGCAAAATTTACAGCAACAAATTGTGCAGCAATATAACGGCAGATTACAATGAAAAAATATGTTTCTGTTATCTGTATTTCAGACTAACTGCACTAATGATTAAAACTACATACATTTATCTTCAGTATTGCATTACATTTATGACAGTAATTGCCATCATGGGTGTGCCATCTACAGAAACTCAAATCTCAACAGAAAGTACAATGGCGACAACACAACTTAATAGACATGCAACACAGGAACATGAAGCAAACAACAAAATTCAAAATCAAAACACAGAATCGAACCCACTGCCACTGACAAAGTCCTGTCTACTTCAGCTCGCACAACTCGGCATTGTCTCCTCCAGAAAAATGAAGACCAAGTCCAGCATAGAGAGGCTGAGTGAATGTGGTCTGAATTCTGTGGAGGAGAGTCATGGTTTCATCCACGTTGTAAAAGGACAGAGTACCTGCCTTGTGATCCAGGAACACTCCTACTTTGTGGGACCGCTTACCTGAGATTGGGGTATTGATATCGTTATGTCTAAATTCATATTTAGCAAGACAATATAATGCCCAAGACTTTGCATTGTGTCCAAATGCACATTCTTTATAACTCCCTGATCTGCTTATATCCTTGTATGCAACAGCTATTGTGACAAGTGCATCCCACTCCACCTCCCAGTAACAACATCCAGTCAGACTCTCTCTACTCAGGACCTGAGCATTGTGAATGAATTTAGTTGAGGAATCATAATGCGAGAAATAGTCATTTCTCATATGTGTTACTTTACGGTTCCCCTTAGATAACATCATCCATGGGTGTGCTGTGTTTATATCCAGTGTGATTTGACATGCATACTGTAAGAATTCCTCTCTGGTCCTCAGTTGCTGTGGCAGTAAAACATCCACTTTTCTCCCTGTCAGTGAGATGTCTGTCCATTTCTCACTCAGAGCGTCCTGTAGTTTGTCTCTGACTTCTGACACAGCCGCTGTCACATCTTCAAAGTAGCGCAGAGGACGGATGTTGATGCTGGATGAGTCTGTAGATTCACTGAGTGCTGACACTGAGGGGTAGTTGTGTAGAAACCGGTTGTGATCCTCTGTGTGTGAGAGCTGCTTCAGCTCAGCGTCTTTCCTCTTCAGCTCAGTGATCTCCTGCTCCAGCTTCTCCTGAAGCTCTTTGACTCGACTCACTTCAGTTTCCTGCTGGGATCTGACCTGCTGCTTCACATCAGAGCGTCTTTTCTCCATGAGACGGATCAGCTCGGTGAAGATCTTCTCACTGTCCTCCACTGCTTCATCAGCAGAGCGATTGATAGCCTCCACCTTCTGTTGAAGCACCTTCACATCTTTCTCTCTGTCCTGGATTCTCTGCTGGATGTTTTGTCGACTCACCTCGAGCTGTCTCTGCCTCTCGGTCCTTTCTGCTGCAGCTGAGACTGTGTCGTGGCCTTTATGTTCATCCACAGAGCAGAGATAACAGATACTCTGCTGATCAGTACGGCAGAACATCTTCATCACCTCATCATGACGAGAGCAGATGTTCTCCTGGAGCTTCTTGAGGGGCTCCACCAGCTTGTGTTTCTCAAAGGCAGGAGATTCAAAGTGAGGCTGCAGGTGTTTCTCACAGTAAGAGACCAGACAGAGCAGACAGGACTTGAGGGCTTTCAGTTTTCTCCCAGTGCAGACATCACAGGCCACATCTTCAGGTCCAGCATAGCAGTGATCAGCAGGAGCAGCTTGGA
>NC_060155.1:3749290-3769661 GCF_021292245.1 Micropterus dolomieu | reverse complement strand
TCCTGCTCCAGCTTCTCCTGAAGCTCTTTGACTCGACTCACTTCAGTTTCCTGCTGGGATCTGACCTGCTGCTTCACATCAGAGCGTCTTTTCTCCATGAGACGGATCAGCTCGGTGAAGATCTTCTCACTGTCCTCCACTGCTTCATCAGCAGAGCGATTGATAGCCTCCACCTTCTGTTGAAGCACCTTCACATCTTTCTCTCTGTCCTGGATTCTCTGCTGGATGTTTTGTCGACTCACCTCGAGCTGTCTCTGCCTCTCGGTCCTTTCTGCTGCAGCTGAGACTGTGTCGTGGCCTTTATGTTCATCCACAGAGCAGAGATAACAGATACTCTGCTGATCAGTACGGCAGAACATCTTCATCACCTCATCATGACGAGAGCAGATGTTCTCCTGGAGCTTCTTGAGGGGCTCCACCAGCTTGTGTTTCTCAAAGGCAGGAGATTCAAAGTGAGGCTGCAGGTGTTTCTCACAGTAAGAGACCAGACAGAGCAGACAGGACTTGAGGGCTTTCAGTTTTCTCCCAGTGCAGACATCACAGGCCACATCTTCAGGTCCAGCATAGCAGTGATCAGCAGGAGCAGCTTGGAGTCCAGTCTTCTTCAGTTCCTCCACTAAAACTGCTAACATGGTGTTTTTCCCCAGGACAGGCCTCGGTGTGAAGGTCTGCCTACACTGAGGACAGCTGTGGATTTTCTTCTCCTCCTCTTCATCCCAGTGGGTTTTAATACAGTTCATGCAGTAGCTGTGTCCACAGGGAGTAGTCACCGGATCCTGCAGTACATCCAGACAGATGGAACAGCAGAATTTCTCATGGTCCAGGAGATATCCTCGCTGCGCCATTTCTCCTCACTGACAGCAACTGAAGTTTCTCTTCCTCACAACAGAAATAAGTCTGTGTTTGAATTCAAACAATGTTCCCTAATGTTTACTTGCTGATATGTGCCAAATGGGCCCTTGTAAGCTCTTCTCATCATGGGTTGGTTACACCTATTTGCAAACTGCCAAATCTGTAAAGAATAGGAAACAATAGCTGTGTTTGACAGCAGGAAGAAGAGGGAGGGACTATCAGGTTATGATTCGTTTCAGGAAGTGGAGTGTTTTAAAGTGGCAGTGTGACCATTCAGTGGTAAAAAAAATAAATAAATAAAACCATTAAATAGAATAAAAGGTGGCCACAGTATGCACATAGCAGCCAGCACCTGTCTAGGTCTTTATTGTATGACTTTTTATATACTAATATACCATCTCTTACAGTCATACAAACGTGACTTTTCCAAGAAACAAACTGCTTTTGTGAGACAGTCAAGCTTGAAAGATATACCCACAAGCCTAACAACAAAATTACAGCTGAATTTACTTTATATAAATATATCTAATCCTGGGGATATCAACAGTTTTGGTTCTGGGGAGCATCAGACACATGTTAGGTAAACCTATGATTCATTTGTCAGCACTTCATCTGTTCTGTGTTTTCTGTTTTACTTTGGTAAATTCGTCCTTGTGTGTTTCCGTGGGCAAGTTATTATTTTGTAGTGTTTGGTTTCATGTATCTATGTCTAGCTTTGTTTTCTGTCTGCCTTGATTCCTAATGTGTGCCACCTGTGTTCAATTACCCTGCCCCCTCCGTTTCTCTGTTCTTGTCTGTTCATTGTTTCACATGTTCTCTTATGTCCCTGTCTGTGGATTACGTTGATCACGTTGTGGATTACAGGTGCACGTCCCGGTTGTGTCTGTAGAGACGCCCCCGGACGCATCTCATACAAACCGGAAGTGCTAGGCTACGTTTGTGTTAAAGGCGTTGACAGCCCCTGAAGCCCCTTACCATGACCATCTCTGGGGTTTGTGCCTAAAGCTAAGTCAGTGACTTTATGTTTAACTTTAAGTGTTAGCCTCCTTTGTGTTTCTGCAACATAGCAAACTGCTGCGTTTCATACGGACGCTCAAGGGTACCTTTAGCGTCAAATAACTATGCTTTGTCACTCTGTCTGAAGGCGTCGGTAATGACACACTGAGATGAGAAAGTGGGGGAATAGTGTAGTATGTAGTAAATATGTACCTGACAAAGACGCAAAGCTAATTTTATGGCTTATTTTTAGGTTATTTTAAAAATCCTTTTACTCTTCCTCTTATAGTTACTTGATTTAGATGTCCAGATAGACACAAATAAAATGTTCACTCAATCTCATTGACCTCTCTTGCAAGAAAGACCTGAGAACAGATAGTAAAAGAAAAAACTGCCAGACAGAACAAAAAGGACAATCACCAAATAGAACTGAAGATGAAAGTTTATATTATTAGGTGTTATGGTGGTGGAGAGCATTGTATTTCTTACATGTTGGGTCAAATTCTTCCATAGGTTTGAAACTGGATTAAGATCTGGTAATTGATTGTAAAGGCAGTAATTTATTACAAAAGGTGGTGGCTAGAGCATAGTAGTGTCTTGTTATCTGCACATGAACACAGTTGCACAACAAATAATTAAACAAAATGCTACATTTGAGTACATCTGAGTACAATGTTTGGGTTATTTTTTTGGGGTGGAAAGACGGCACTGCTCTGGTGTGTTTGATTGATGTGCATGCATGTAATGAGATCTGTGTGTGTGTGTGTTTGTACCTCTGTTGGAGAGCTTCTCCAGCAGCGTCCTGAATCGCTGGACTACGGATGGGGAGACATCGTAGGTGTAAACCTCCTTCACCGGAACAGAGTGACACCTCCCAAACATGCCATCTGTCAACACACAAACAGACTTTAAATAGAGAATCTAACTCACTTTTGTATTTAGCATTATACACTTACGTCACTGAAAGGAAGTTTCTTTAAATGGCTAAATATGATCAACCTTTACCAACTGACTCCACTTTAATTTTCATGTATTTATTCTCCGTATTTGTATAGCCACTCAAAGCACTTTTACACTACATCTGCACTGACATTCATTCACTCAGTATCTTGCCCAAGGACACTTTGACATGGAGGAGGAGCCAGGGATTGAACCACCAACCTTCCGATTAACAGGCAACCCGCTCTTCCTCCTGAGCCACAACCATAACTCTCAAATTTGTCTTTGGTACTGTCTTAGGGACTGTAAGCTACCATGGCAGAAATTAGAACAATATTTCACACATATGACAAATAAAAAATAAGGAATAAAAAGTGTTTAAATAATGATGATAAAAGATAAATAATATTAGGGCTGAATGATATGCAAAAGAAAAATTGCATATTGAATAACTGAGATTATTTTCAAAGATACTGTGATTGTGATATGAGTCTGGATTTTAGTGGGAATGGTAATCTTGGCATTTAATTTTTAATGAAAAAAAAAAAAATTTGATTTTTTCCTGGGGTCTGTACCAAACGAGCGTGTTCCCTTATGTCTGAATAATATAATGTGTAGACCCTTTAGTAGCACCACAATTTAGGGCTAATTTAACAGGTTAAAAAAATCTTTTAATTGTGATAATTTTGACTGATTTTGCAATTGTGATATGATCTGTGATATTGGGGGGAATGATCATTTTCACATAATTATTCTCATTCTTGTTGAAAAACATATTTAAATGAATTATGGTGTTATTTTTGCACCTCTGAAAATTGCAGCAGGTCATATTGATATTATATTTATTTCAAATTGTTCAGTCCTGTTAAATAGACGCCACACAATACTTCTCCACACAGTCACACAAGCATTTCTGTGTGAAAACATTTGCACCAAATCAAATTAATTTGAATGCAATAGTCGCAAATTTGCATAATCAACTACTTAGGGGCAAAATGCATAATACAAAGAGAGAGAGAGAGCGAGAGAGAGAGGGAATAATGATATAAGAAAACTTTTTAAAGTTAAGATTACAGTTTTCATCAGCAAATTAAAATAAAGTTAACACATTAATATAAAGCACTTATTGTCAGTGTTTATGAAATGAGAGTGTGCCTGTACTCACACCAGCATCAGCAGGTTGGCTTGGCTTCTTTTATAAACAGGCTGATGCAATCTGGAAGTAACCTAACCAATCACCTCAGTCAGTCAGCATCCTACTTGTATTCTAATGTGCACACACCTGCACAAAGTCTGTATACGAGCTTGTTTTGGAAAACGATCTTACACAAAGTATTTCTTATTTCTCTGTACTTTCAGTATGAACTCTTTTACCAGCAGTGACATGTTGGATATTCAGTGAAAAACAGAACACACACAGAACACAGAGCAATAAGAGACGACGTGTGCCCCCAGTGATTTCACCAACAACACACTCATAACCTGGTCAGTTCACAGAAACACATGTTGGTGACAAATCAAATACAGATCCAATTTTCAAAAGACAAATGCCTTAGTGAAACTGATGATGATCCTCCAGCCCGTTGCACTGACAAACACCCGACCAACAGCCGGAACACACGGGTTTATATTTAACATGTGTATCTGTGATGCTGCAATTCAGACTTTGGCCTACCTGAGTGGACGTGCGAGTGATCAACTTGCATAGATCAGTGAAATGATCAACTGGATAAAGTAGAAGGAGTTCAGTGTGGAGGGGAACAAATGATTTTTCTTTCTGTAGGAGGGATGACACTAATGGTCAGTTACAAATACTGGGCGGGACATCTTTCATTTGGGGGAGGGGCTCTCCTTGCCACTATATTGTTATTATTATGGAATTACTACCTGCAGCACCAACTATACTCAAGGCTAGTTCAAATTCGCCAAATGAACGCCCTCTTTGTGTGAACATTATATCGTCGCTGGCAGGAAAGGGGAGAAGACTACATTTGCTTCCATAGTGACCGTCTGTTTCAAAAGATGAGCTGTCAGGAAAATTATAATTGTGTCCTTATTTTATTGTATTTGTCCATTGTGTCATTTCATCACTAAACATAGATTCTATGACACAGTCCCACCAGAGTGTGACTTTTCACTCAGTCATACTTCCTTTTAAAACACCACACAGTGGGCGGTGTTAATGCGAGCCGAAGGCCGGCAGGAGGCTGTCTCAGAAAATGATGCCGTGGTTGGCGAAAGTGAGTCAAAGGACAGAAATAACAACTGCCTGTTGAATGTACACCATAAAGAATAAGTTAGCCTGTGGTGCAGTAACTTTTTGTTAGAACGAAACTCAGCACCCTGTTCTTCTATTTGAATAAACTGCAGCTGCACATTGAGGTTCAACTTTACTGTAAAGGTGACGTGTGTTTGTACCTGCATATACACAACAACAACAAGAGCTGTCACATCTGCTTATTCAGGCTGATCATAATTACAAATCACAAATAACAGATGTATGAATATTTTTTTTGTGCTCAATCTCACAAGAAGCACCTCATTCAGATATTGACAGTGAAATCTTAAGTTAACTCTTTCCAGCAGCCAGAACATACACATAATTGGTTAAGAGACACGTAGCTTTTTGGCTTTCGCTGCTGTCTCATGGAAACCATATCAGTGCACATTTTTGAGAATCAGATTAAAATTCTATTACTTAACTTTTTGTTAACTTGATATATTATGGTCAGTACACTTTGTTTCCATGTTCATCTCTACAGTCTTTCCTCCCTTCCATAAAGCACATAAAGCACTTTGCACAGTAACTACTCTTTAATAGAATTCACATCACCTCTTCCTGCAGTCTTAGACAATCAATAGTAGTAGAGTTGTTTTAGTAGATTTGGCAGCATTTATTGATCTACAGTAGCAGTGGGTGCTCAGATTGAGATTTTGAGCACTTTGATTGCTGTATAAAGCTGAAAAATCACTTCAAGACTGAAAACATGCTGCGTCACATACAAAGCAATTTTTTCCTTAGTATTAATGACAAAAGGTGGGGGGACAGGGGCAACACTTTTGTTTTTGCCCCCATTCTTCATAAGGTGAACTCAAAGATCTAAGACTTTCTCTATGTACACATAATGTCATGCACGTGCAGAGGGGGGTGCGATGGGCACTTGAGCACCTGGCCTTTTGCCCTTTGATGCCCAAAGTCAATGAATTTAATTTATTTATTTATTTTTAAATCTCTAAAGGCGCTTTTGTGAAGGCCTTTCACCAGATGTCCTCATCCGTGACGAGCCCTCCCGTTCACACACCGTTAGTGATTCAGCAGCTCTGACTACAAGACACCTTCGATTCTGCCGGTAAGAGGGGTTTGCTGTAATGTGAGGTATTGTATTTTTTATGTAATTTCACTAAAAACCTTTCACTTGAACTAGGATTATTACAGTAGCTTAATAAAAAACGTAGTGTGCCTTAAAATAATTACAACAACATTGGTAAAACAGGCTTCTACTGATACTTATTCCTCCGAAATTATAGCCTACTTATCAGCCCTTTTTAAAATGATCATTTAACAGTATTAGAATAGATTTAGCCATAATTTTAACTGTGTTTACAACAGCAAACCTACAATATAAACTAAATAACTGGAAAAACATGTAATAATGTCAGTGTCACTGTAAAATAAATAATATTCCTGACATCAAAGTAAAGAGTGTAGAAGAAATGGCCCTATTAGATTTCAGAAAAAGGTATGAAATGTTAATCTGTGAGCATCTCCCTCTTATTTTCTCATAGCAGTCAGCCTTGGCAGCAGCTGCAGCACTACAGCAGGTCAGTCATTCTGAGCCAGTCCCAAACACTCAACAGTCTTTACATCTTGTCATGGTCACATTTGTTTAATTAGCTAATATACATCCTATGTTTGTTATAATATCTCTTGTCACAGATCACCACCTGTAGTATCAGCAGCAGCGTCCCCAGCAACCCCTCAACAGCAACTGTTCGCTGTTAGTTTTAAAGCTAGAGTATTCCCTGTGTTTCTTTTTAAAAACTATGTCACAGTATCTGCTGATGTATCGATACAGAAGCATCAGTATACGCATATCAGCAAGGAATACATAACAATATATTTCTGTATTGATATTTTGAGAACAGACCTATTTAAATCCTTGTTCCATTTGCCCCTTTTATACTTCGAGCACCTGCCCTTCCAAAGGTCTCTGCACGGCTCTGCATAATGTCATGCCCAGCTCTAGCACTTAAGGTCATGTTTTTGGTTGTCAGTTGTGCATGTGTTTGCTCACATTGTGTTTCGTTTCAGGTCCACCCCCTCACCTGGTTCCTGTCTACCTCCCTAGTGTGTGTGATCACCCTTCCCCGCCCTAATGTGTTCCACCTGTGCCCCATTGCCTCCCGGCTCCCTGATCTAATTGACCCAGCAACAGTGTTCCAGTGTATTCCTAGAGTTTAGTTTCCCTGCGTATCGAACCTGTGTTTTCTGACCAAGCTACCAGCCTTTTGACTCGGTAATTCACAGGCAAAAGTACAAAGTGTAAGCTAAATAAACTTTCGTCACCCGTGCCTCCAGGAGTTCACTGGATTCATCCTTCCGTGTGGCAGTTGTTCACAAATCTGTCAAAATCTGTGTCAGTGAGCACTTCTCCTTTGCCGAGATAATCCATCCACCTCACAGGTGGGGCATATCAAGATGCTGATCAGCCAGCATGGGTATTGCACAGGTGGGCCTTAGGATGGCCACAATAAAAGGCCTTAGGCTGGCCACAACAAAAGGTCACTCGAAAATGTGCATTTCCATCACACAGCACAATGCCACAGATGTCACAGGTTTGAGGAAGCGTGCAAATGGCCTTTTATTTTCGACTTTTCTGTATTAAACCATGACCACAATCTTCCTTAAGTGCTGCCAGTGCCTAAGCATAGTAATGAAAGTTCAACAACCATGTAGTCACTACTGATCAGATGTTTCAACATTTCTGGGAACTGACAGAACATTTCTTTATTATGTTAACAGAAAACGTAATCCGAGCTGCATTACGTTTCCTTCCAAACAACTGTTCTGTTTCAAATAAGTTGTATAAAAATGCAATTTTTCCATGCAGTGTTTCTGTTTTTTAAATTCTTTTCATCCTCTGCTGTAAAAATAATTTATTCAAATTGTATGTTGCTGTCTGTTTATGTGAGTGTGTATTCCTCAATGCATATCTGCATGTATGACTGTGTGTGATCGCATGTATGTGGGAGAGTGTGCATATTGCATAACAGCAGTTCTACATGGTAATTCGGGCCTGTCTATAAATAGCCTCTGCATCCCTGTGGTCGTCTCAATCAAACCGCAAGCTCCATTTAACAGGCAGCTAAGGATGGCCAGTGGCTGGTCTGCACTGCTGTAATTACTCTAAAATGCTTCACTGAGTGCATATTCTGTTGTTTACAAATGAGACAGAAGAGTGAGATGTGCTGTGGGTATACGAGGAAGGGTGAGGAAGATGGGAAAGATTTAGAAAAAGGGAGCTGGATTTTTGCAAATTGTAATGCTGACAATTAGATATGGAAATTGTGACAGCTTCCTCAAAATTACAAAAGTTTTTATTTTGCTTAGAGCTGTTTTTGGTGCTGAATAATTATGTACGAAATAAAGATTAATGGTTTTGTCAAATGAGGCAGCCCTGCCACAATATGATGAAATACCTCATTGTAACACAGTAACAAGAAGCTTTTCCACTTTGAACGAATGGAAACTAAAGAGTGTTGGAAACAAATATGTTCATTCCTCAGCCTCAGAGCTGAAAACAGACTGAGAAAGATTATAAGACTCTTCCTTTGCTTCACTTAATATACTTGCATCTCTGTGTTTTCCAGGAACTTAATCTGAATCATCTCTCATAAATTAACCCATCTAGAGCTACAGTATCAAAGCCAAGATTAAAATGTAATTATTAACACTGAGCAACAGAGTGGCCGAGACGTTTTAAATGTGGATGTTCCTCAACAGGACTTCTTGGGTTTAACCCTCATGTTGAACCCTGCTGAAGTGCTCGAGCAAGAGACTGAATCCTTCCCAGCTCAGGTCAGATTTGTTCGAAGGTATTTCCTGGGAAAAGATCACCAATGAGACATTTCAAGTTGCCATTCCTCTAATGGCTGCTGAGTGGTGGCTAGAAAACTCAAGACTTGAGAATTTGAGTATGTGGGAAAACACTTCAGTTGAAACACACAGTACATTTGTTCTACGACAGACGGCTACAAAAGCTAATACCACTTCTGTGTGCCCTGGGCCCTGTTTCAGAAAGCAGGCTTAACAAACTCTGAGCTTAACCCTGAGCTCTGAGTTGATCGAGCCTGAGATGGGAAACTCTGCGTTTTCGGTTCCAGAACAGCTGATCGGAATTAGTTCAATCAATGTTGAACCTAATGGCAGCGCGTGGGTGGGGATGAGAAAAAAACAACATCAATGGCGCTCCGATACTACAATTCACCATGGCAACGGGTAAAGAAAGAGCAGAGCCTCCATTTTAATCCAGTGGTGCTCGAAATATGAATGCGTGCCAATGCAGACCATGAAATTCATATTAAAAAACAGGAGTGGAGGAAGGATCAATATTAAGCATAGCTCATTCATCATTTACCAGACTTGAATTTCCTAATGAATGATAAAAGTGCTAGAAATCTCCTAAGGCCTATTACATTCAATTTTTTAATATATTTACAGGCTACATTCATTTTTAGTAGACTGGATTATTGTAGGCCTCTCTAAAAGCAACTGCAGCTCATTCAGTGCCGCTGCTAGAGTTTTAACCAGAACTAGGAGTTCAAGGTTTTGTTGCTCGTTTATAAGCACTCAATGGGACCGCTCAGGTCAGATACTGGGCTGCTTGCAGTTCCCCTCATAAGAACAAAACATGGAGAAGCAGATTTTTGTTGCTTGGAACAAACTCCCAATATACCTGAGATTGGCTAGCACCGTACAGTCGGGTCCTAAAACATTCCTCTTCTCTGAGGCTTTTTAAACCTGTACAATCTTATTCATCACTACTATTCATTTGACCAAGCCTTTAGCAAAGTTTAACACATTTCTCTTTTAATTTTATTTTTTTAATTGTACTTTTTAATATCAATTGTCTTTTAAGTATTTGAATTCAATTATTTGTTCTGAATTATTTCTGTATTTTTATTTGCTTTAATTGTATCTGTATTTGTAACTTTGGGTTTGTAAAGCACTTTGAATGGCTGCAGTGTTTGACAGGAAAAAGTGCAGGTGGCAATAACTGAAGATGAAAATATGAATCAAACAGATCAGACACAGTTTACTCATGGACCTGTGATTGTAAAGTCACAGTCCGACCCAGTAGGCTATTATTTTTTGTGCAGTGGAAAATGTGTCTGTCACGATCCTGTCCTGAGTGCTGTGTTTTGGGTTTTGATTCTGAGGGTTTGGTTTTGTGCCTGCATTTTAGTCCTGTCGTCTGTTCCATTAGGTTTTGAGTTTATTCATTTATCAGTTAGGTATCTGTTATATAGTATATGGTCTTGTATCCAGCCTTCGTGGTCTGTGTTGTTCTGTTGTCTCGTCTCCCTTAGCCACCCTGTCTTATTAGTTAGAATCCCTTTTGCTGTGCTGTTAGTTTGGACTTAGTTTTAGTTTTAATTTTACTGTCTGTCTGGTTATTTATCTGTCAGCTGGTGTTTAGTGGTGTTTTGGTATTTTCCTGATTTCAGTTCTGTTCCAGTCTCATGTATTAGTTTCTGTACCATCATGCTTGAGTTCTGTCTGCTTCTCTATTTATGTTCTCTGCCAGTTTCATTAATTAATCTGATTTTGTTCATTCTGCTCTAGTCTCTGTGTAGCCTTTATTATTATTATTCATCCACATCTTACTTAGTATCTGTCTTGTCTTGTATCTTAGTTCTTTGTCCTGTACCTTTGTTCATGTCTTTAGTGTTCACTCCTGGGCCCTGTTTCAGAAAGCGGATTTAGTGAAAACTCTGAGTAAGTTGAGCCTGAGATGAGGGAAACTCTGAGTTTTCGGTTTCAGAGAGCGAGATCAGATAAACTCTAGGTCTGTAACCCCGGCAACTTACGCTGTGAACCTGACCTGCTCGGGAGGAGGTTTACTTCAACTAACGCTGAGTTTCTCTCTGACTCCTCTCCTGCGGAGCTTGAAGCTGCTGTCTCACACATCGTTTCATTTCCTCAATTACACTGTCGATATCAAAGCACATATTGGAACACAGTTACGTCTTTAGAAACATCGAAATCACGGCTAAATAGGCCATTCGTTTTCTTTTTTTACCCAAACATGATCTTGAACATCTGTCATCGATGTATGGACAGAGAGTTATCTTTGGACATCGTAAATTTATCCTCAGCACAGAATAAAATCTATAAGCTACACTGTCCTTTATAACACAGTGACTCTGTGGACATTAAGGCAAAAGAATTTAGGCCTACTGTGCGCTACAGTGCTGCAGTTTAAAGTAATCTGTACAAAACTGATCAGTGAACAGTAACCTTTCATATTGTAGTCGCACAGATTGAACATTCCTATAGTAGTTATCAACTGGATATGATAAGAATATTTCTAAGTGAGGATGACTGGTGCAGCTGAAACAAATAGGCTAAATGTAGTTTAAAAGTGAGTTTTTCATTATCTGGTGATAGTCGGAATGTGTTTTAACAGCATTTCATAAAATACGAAATGAGCAAGATTGTGACATAGACTTCTTAAACTTCACAGTCAGTTTGAACCTAGAAACATTTTACATTACAAAAAAAATCATTAATAGGCCTGCTGAGTCGGACTGTCACTTATGATCACAGGTCCATGAGCAGCCTAAACTGTGTCTAATCTGTTCGATTAATATTTTCCTCTTTCGTTATTGTCACCGGCATTTATTCCCGTCAGGTTCCAGCTGAATAAACAGGCCTGTAGCTATTTAAAATGAATAACAGGCTGGAGGAGAATTATTGCACTTTATCAATCATTAAGGAGATTCCAGTCTGGTAAATGATGAATGAGCAATGCTCTATAAAATGTAATATTGTTAACGTATCGATCCTCCACTCCTGCGTTTTAGAGCCAATCATTGTCCACGTTGGCAGCATTCATATTTCTAGCTCCACCCGATTAAAATGGAGGCTCTGCCTTTATTTACCCTTTGCCATGGTGAATCGTAGTATCGGAGCTCCATTGATGATGGCTTTTTTTCATCCCCACGCACGCGCTTTCATCAGGCTCAACATACTCAGAGTTGATTGAACTTATTCTGATCGGCCTTTCTGAAATAGAAAACAGAGTTCTTCAACCTAGAGTTCAGGTTTACACTCAGAGTTTGTTGAAGCTGCTTTCTGAAACAGGGCCCTGGTCTGTGTACTTCTGTGTTTTGCCCATGTCTATCTGAGTTCTGTTTTACCTTAGCTTCTGTCTGTGTTCCTTGTTGGTGTTAGTTTATTTGTGATCTGTCTGCCTGCATTAGTTTATTTATATTACTCCGATGTTTAGTGTTGAGTAACTTGTGTTTTGTCCCCCCCCCTCAGTATCTGCCTGCCTGCTAGTCTCTCTTTTCCCTGCTGTGTCTCTGCCTGTGTCTCGTTAGCCTCATGTCAGTAACCTGTGTTGCTCCCGCCCTGCTCGTTAGTCCGTGTGTATATATACCTGTTGTTTCCGTCTAGTTTTTGTCGGGTCATTGCAGTGTTTTTGTGGTGTGACAAAGCGCTGTCTGTTTTGGATATCTGCCTGTAATTCTGTCGGCCTGTATTTTGTATTTTGCATCCCTCCCTCCCACCCCTTTCTCTGTCCTGATCTCCTTCCTCCTCTCCATAGGTTTATAGGGGGTCCGTCGTGCCCGGGTGCTACGGCGGATTTCCCTATTGTAGCTTCCCCACAATGCTTTCTAATGTCTATTCAGCTACTGCAAGCTTCATACATCTTCTGTTCGTTACTCAATAAATCATTTAATCATACCTGTTGATTGTGGTCCTTGCTAGTGAATCTCTCCCTATACAAGAACCAATTACCTCAACTCAGGATCTGCCAATACCAAATCCCCATCAGATATGTTACCAGTGCTGTCTTTCCCAAATTAAAAATCAAAACCTCTGTATAAAGTGACATTTCAACCACAGAGATGCAAAATTACCACATCGTTAAAGATAGCTATCGCTTGATCTGATTTCCTATTAGAATATTCTACGTTTATTTGGCATTCTTTTATTACACTGAATAAATGTCACGGCTGGTACCAGCAGGGTAATGGGGTTGGACCCAAATGCAGACGCCTGAGGCAGAGCTGATGCATTTTATGAACACACAATGAGGCACAAAGTCTTACAGGATGGTGAGGCAGGCAAGGGTCAAAACCAGAAGAGGTAGTCTGAACAAGCAAACAGATCTAACAAGGAACAGGCAAGAAGGAATCAGCGGTTCACTCGCACAGCCACTGACCTGAGCCCAGCAAAGAACAAAAGAAATAGGCCGGTTTATATGGCGAATGGCTGATGGGGGAACGAGATGCAGGTGGGGAGACGGATGAGGAAGACGTGGGGCGAGTTCAATCTCAAAATGTTTTGCACCGGTTTACGACATGTTTCCTCGAAACGGTGTGCAACGTTGCGCAACCGGCTTCAAGGTATGTTTTCTCCCATTTGGTGGCCGTGTCAGAGGTGTTAACCAATCAGCTGCCACAACTTTGTAAATACAGCGGTGTTAACAAGGCCGTAAAACTCAGCGCCCTAGCGGACACAACAGTGTGTTCAAGGCACCGCCGTTTCCGTTGAAATAAACGTTCTGCTACGTTTTGTCAGCCCAGGTATGCGAATGGGCGGGGCAGTCAGGTGACGAGGAAAGGTAGGAAAGTACGAGGACATCTGGTGGTACGGCAAGAGGAGAAAAGAACAGGAGCTTGAGACAGGGACCGAGAGCAATGTGGAGGGTTGGGGATCAAAAAGTGATTGACAAGGAGGAACTGAGGAACAGATTGTGACGAATAAACTGTATTTAATTGTGGATCAGCCACATCTGACCGATGCCTGGTCCACTTAATAAAGTCAGTAACGGCCCTGATACAAATCTGTGACCCTGTGCCTCTAATTAAAATGTAAATGATGACTAACTGATGCTTGTATGATAGTATCAATAATATTATGACTGCAACAAAGCGCAAAAAAGGAAAACAAGATCCCGAGTAAAGTGCTGCACCACAGGCCTTATTTTCCCCTTCATCTCTGAACTCGTAACACAATTTCTGTGTTTCCCAGAAGGAACATGTTGAATTATCTCTCATAATTATACTCATACATATCCATGGCTCTGCAGTTTATCCCAGTTCAGGATAAAGGGCCGTAATTCAGAGCCAGACACGTGTTCTTGTGATTTATGGTCCAGATTAGTGCAGAATGAAGATTCACAGAGCCATTCTCAGAAGCACAGGGTGTATTAAGATGGAGGAGATGGACCGGCAAAGCTGACAAGATGTTGCTCTCATTTCTCACTGCTCAAATATAGAAGTCATTTAATGAAAACAAGAT
Source organism: Micropterus dolomieu (assembly GCF_021292245.1). Taxonomy (NCBI): domain Eukaryota; kingdom Metazoa; phylum Chordata; class Actinopteri; order Centrarchiformes; family Centrarchidae; genus Micropterus; species Micropterus dolomieu. The sequence continues at coordinate 3,755,338 of NC_060155.1, read as the reverse complement.
TTTTGCACAAGCGCTTTTGCTTGTAATGTTTTGTTCTGTTTTTCACCTGTGCACTTCTGCTTGATGCCACTAGCAGCGGTGGAGCCAGACAATTAAGGTTCAAAAGCTTTCATTATTCATTAAAACATTTCTGTTTAATTTCAATGACATTGTTGGGCAGGATTCGGCCATAAAGTGATGAATACGTTCATTTAAACGTTGTCAGGGGCTTCTACAGCTGTCGCATCATGATCCTCATGGAAGATTCACAATTTTTCTTGTGAAAGCACCTTCTACTGTCCATATTCACGTAACAAGGTTGTAAGAAATTCCTGTACTTTTTGCAGCTAAAAATAACTTGCACATTTTTGACTGCAGCATACAAAGTTGTGTCAGGACTTTATCATCCTGGATAAATCGAGGGTATGCTAAACATGTTGGCGACACAAGGATGATAAGAACTGAATCATTTGAATTCCTTTGCGACACAGTGTTGTGTGTTTCTGGGCTGCATTGTTGGGATGTGCTGACTGAAAGTAGAAAACACAGCCCTGCCTAATGAACCTGATTAAGACATCTTAATGGATCTGTTGCCTCCGGGGACCTGCACAAGTCCATCCCTCACAGACTGCACTCCACAAGATCAATGACATCTGGCACGGCTTGGCAGGACCTGGGCTGCTATGACTGGCTACAAAGTAAAGAGTTTCCTTCATAGCAGATAGGAACTGGCTCTGGTACTCGTGGTTTTAAATCATGCTAGCAATGCTCATGCTGCTGCTATATGCATACGATGCTTGCTTTATGCTGCATCAAGCCAAGTCAAGTTAATATTACCTATATAGCCCAATATTACAAGTCACATTCACATTCACACATTCATTTGCCTGAAGTGCCTTTACAATCAGTCCAGCACACGACACCCTCTGTCCTAAGACCCTTGATTCAGATAAGCTAAAACCTTTAAAGGTGAGCCTCAGGAAGAGGAGGGATCCCTCTCCCAGGACGGACATGCAATAGATGCAGTGCATACAGAATAGACTAACATAATAAACAGTATGTTGTACAGTATGGGCAATCGTGATGAAAAAATTATAAGACACTGCGCAACTTCAGATGTCAACATGTGTTCTGTATGTCTGTTGGAAGTGAGTGCTAGTGGCAGAGCATGATGGGCGAGAGATGGATTACGTGTTATGTATTATGTTTTTACAGGACGACAGCTGTCTTGGTTCCAGTCTGATCTACAAGATTGTATCTCTGCCTCGTGGCTGAAAAACTGTGTCGAGTATGTGGTTGCAGAGTAGCTTCGTTATAAAGCAAATGGAGACTGGTAAGAGGAATCTCCTTGATCGATAATCCTACACACACTCGCCAATTAGTCTAATCAGACAGGCATACAGCAAATACGATGGTGGAGACTGCGTGAGGTCATTAAACAAATACACTCTGGCGTCCGACTCCACTGAAGTGTTCAGCGTTCACTCTTAAGTGATGTGTTCCTTGAGAGCAAGAGTACGAGAAACTGCATTTCCCTCCGGTTTTTAATTTGATCTAAAGAGTTTGCACATGATATGAAGCTGAAGCTGAGTCGTGTGTGTTGTGGGAAAGCTGTGCACCCACACTAACACTACAATTGATTTCTATTTAACACTTCATTGGAGAATTTATTTACTTTTGAAGCATTGAGATGTTATCTGTTTAACACAGTAACCTAAAAAAAAAGACTATTTTGCTTTCTTCTAAACTCTTTACTTTGCGTCTAGTTTATCTACTCACAATTTACCCAAAATATGCCAAAATACAAAATATGCTGCTTTTGGCAAAACTGTCATCATCAGAGCACCATGGGGAAAGGCAAAGGGAGAAATCCCTAAACACAACAATTTTAGTGACTCTGTGCTGCGGAATAACAAGAATAGCAGATGACAGTTATGTTGTTGTTTAATGCAAACTCAACACACAACGTAAAAGCCTTTCAGAAAAGAGAACTGATAATGGCATTTCTTCTGTGAGGCAGCTGTGTTGAGTGCTGCATTAGTCACAGAGTAGCTTTATGTTAGTTTGACATTTTGAATGTTGTTGTTTTGTTTCTTAAACAGATAACTTTGTCCCAAGTGAAGGACAAGGCTGGGATTATTCTCTCCTTATTGTCAAAAAAATCCCATGAAAACCAACAACGCGTTTATCTGTTTTTCAGTAATGTCTCACTTCCCTACCCTGTTCTGTGGCATTCAGTTCCAAGCCCATTGGTTCCCACTTAAGATCAGAAACAAATTACAAATACTTTTTTTTTTTTATGTAAGTACTTTTCTAAAACCAAATCAACCAATATCCACATGTGGTGCTCTAGTGAGTATTTGGAGCAGCAGGAAGGTGCACGTGGGACTGAGTCAGAATAAACTACAGTGTGTGTGTTCATGTTGATGAAGGTGTGGCTGACTCGTGTGTTTTTAATAGTTTGGCTACCAAGGCACAGAGTCTTCCTCCTTTAGCAGGCTTTTGACATTTGTTTGTAGAATTAATTATTGCTGAATTGGGTCTGGTAAGACAAATATATTACCAGCTTTATCATTTAAGTACATTAATACAGTAGCTGCAGCCGCTAACGCATTAAGGGCAAGCTTCAAACTTCAAACAGGCATACTCAAGGTGAGCAACGCCTTTTTCCACACAGTTACTGATCATCTGTTTAGCTATGATGAATATCAGCTCATGCTATTGACTATTTTTTCTTAAGCTTTTTCCACTGCAAACTGTAAAAAATGCATCACTTCTTGTTCACGGGCAACGTCCTTCCAGTAAAAGCTACAGAAATTCAACATTGAGGACAGCTTAAAGCCTGAGCCTACACGAAAACTAAATATCATTTAGTGTTCCAATCAAGAACATCTTTAGTTTAGAGGGCTTAACCATTGTCCCTGACAGTTTAAAACAACGATTTTAAAAGCTTCCAACAACTGGCAAAAGGTTTAACCACATCCAACAGACAAGGTTACATTTAAATCAACAACACGCAGACCAGGCATCACATTCAGACTTTGTGAACACATTTTCAGCCCAGACTGCCCTTGCCATGGGTTGTGGTGACATGTCGCCTGTTGCCCTACATGTTCACGTGACAACATGCAACAGGGCGCAGATGGGTATTGGGCCAGTTCAGCCCTGCTCTTGAATCTGTTGCCATGGTAATTTCCATCGAGTGCTTTTTGTCCCTCACAGTTAATCAAGGGGAAGCAGTGAACGGAGGCTGAAACAGAGCACCCTCCTCTTTCACTCTTGCTTGTGTGTTTGTGCGCGAGTGTGTGTTTTGTCAGGGATTGGCATGTGAATCCCCCACATCTCGGCATTGCTGCGTTAAGGAGAGGCGTACAATAAAGACTGTTGCTGGACATGTTGTCAGCAAAGCATTGTGACAAATGAAAATTACATTTCTGATAAAGATGTGCCGCACTTAACATTTGTTTAGTTAGACCTAAAGATTCAGTATCCTGTAGGGCTTGTAATTGATGGTCTTAATTGTACAATCAGTGATATTTTACAGTTTATTTCCACAAAATCATTGTATTTTTATGATGCAGGGTTTGAGTATGGTGTATGAATGTTGCGGTCATTGTCGGCTGCTGACGTGTCAAGCAGGCAGAGCTGAACCCACTCTGTTATTGTTTTAATCTTTCAGGCCCTGTGATATGGCTTTAAATTTCCAAAACTCGTGTGAATAGTGCAGCATTTAAAAGGTGAAGAGAGGTTTCTTATGCAATACTAGTGGAGTGTTGGCAACACACTTCTTGGACAGGTTTACAATATAGGAACAAGTGAACATGAACTACATAAGTTGATGTTGATGTTTTTTGGTGGTGTGGCACATTAAAACTTACATGGCCACATTATTGAAGGTTATTATTTGGCTTCATAAAATATAAGGGGATTTGCAGATCCCATGGCAGCCACTAGATGTTATCAAAGTGCCATTTTTGACCAATAGCACCTTTTACTAAATTTTCATTTCTAGCAAGGATAGTCAATACAAACAGCAATCTCAAGTATTTGCTTTACTTTCACACTAATCACTTCCACAGTGTCACCTCTCATCACACATGACAATATGATAATAAAACTTTGAAACCACTCAAGGTTTGGCCCGTGGCCTGACAGTAGCACTGTATACAACAAAGACTGTAGTACTGGTAGCACTATAACATGTTATATGTGAAATACATGTAACAATAGATTAGACTCAAAATCATGGTTTGACAGTCTTGTATCTTGTGTCTGCACTTTCAAAGCAGTCCGGCAATCCAACAGTGTAGTAAATCCTTGAAAACTTCAGTGCAATTGTCTAACAAAAATAGTCCATTTGGTTTAATTTAAGCACACCACCTCACCCATTTCAGCATTTGCAGAATCCATATTACTCAAGATGTTGAATAAAGATCTTCTCTAATCCTTTTTGTTAAGGGGTCCTCTTAGTGTTTTTAGATTTAATGTAAAAATCGGAGGGTCATAATGTTTTACACACTGTATATAGCACAGGAATAATAACACATTTCTCCAGCACACTATTCAGTTCAGCTCTCCTCCTGCTGACTTAACTAATGCCAATGAAGGCATAACTGGGGGCCATATTCTCTGCTGGAAATGAGTGTTTCCATGCTGAGCAAGCTTCTTCATTACAGCTCTGACGGTAAAGCCAGGGGGCCCAATCAACACCTGGGAGGAAACCAGGATTTTCAAGCCATTCCAAGATCACTGTTAAGTCAATCTAGTTTTTGCAAATATGTAAAAATATTGCACTGCTACAACATCTATACATCTATACATTTAATGGTGGTGATTTTTAAATGTTAAAAAGGGAATTACTCCTTTGTAAATGAAGCATCTAATGTCATGTATTAGCAAAATATCATATGATCAGAGAACTGCAGCTGCTTTCTGAAATTTTTTCGTCTGATCAAACTGAACTGAGCAGCGGGCAGTAAGACAGTGTGATTAGACCACATTCACCAGACCCCTCAAAAGACTGTTGATGGAAACAAAAGCAGGAAGCAAGATTGACTGGGCTTTTTCCACATCGCTGGTCGTCCTCCATCTGAAAATATTAGCGGAGCTCAGATGTGCTTCCCTGATGCAGCTCTGCAGAGCAAACTCACAGTGTAAATATGATCCATCACGTCCCAGCGCAGATCAAGTCATTGGGGGTAAAACTCTGAAGAGTTTCACCTGCTGTTAATTTATTAATTATTCTCTATCTATTATCTGTTTGTCATGGTTTGTAGTTGAATAGGAATTTATTATAACTGCTTTTATGACTTTTTAGAATGTATTATTGAAATCTACTTTAAGAGCAGTTATGTATAAATACATTTGGAGAAAGGACTTATAACATAAAGATTTGCATTATGATTGTAAATTGTTCTGAAAGAATGTATCTATATTTTTGAACAGCTGTGACAGAAATAAAACACCCCCATTAACTAAAAGGTTACATGTTTTATCACTGTTTTAATACATACATGATGTAATATGGGCATTACCTAAATTGCATTTAATTAAATTGTCATAAAGCAAACACAATGTTACATTTAGAAACACGCAAACAATACATACGTCACATGACACATGATTAATATATGTTATCGCAGCACAGCAGCGCCGCACCCAAAGTTAAATCTGGGTTAAACAAATAATGTCTTAACCTTTATTTCCCACTGCTCTTTGGACACCCATGTCCTCAAATGAAAAGTCTGTACAAAAAAAAATAAAATTTAAGTTCGAAAGAAAACAATGAGGTATATCAGACTCATAAGTGACTGTCAGCACTTTCCACACAATAGTAAAAGGAAAGGATGTTTGGGTTTTGGACTGTTGGTCTTACAAAACAAGACATTTGAGGATATAGTTGGGCTGTGGGAAACAATTATTTTTTTATTGACAAAATTATCAGATTACTGGATGATAAAATATCATAATAGTTTGTTAATAGGCTGGTTAAAAAATGAAAAAAGATCAGAACCATAGAGCAGTGGCGCCGTGTGTGTGTGTGGGGGGGGGGGGGGGGGGGGGGGGGGG
>NC_060155.1:3742727-3749270 GCF_021292245.1 Micropterus dolomieu | reverse complement strand
TGGGGGGGCTTCGAACTGTATATCAGTAAACCAAATACTTAAGCAGCTCTATACAGACACATATTGTAGATTTTAATTAAATTGTTATTAAATAGTCTAATATGAAACAAAAAAGAATTTATGCTCCATGATGTCTGTAAATGTCTGTAATTTTGAGTAGGCTTGTTCCCATTAACCCTAACCCAACTAGCCTATACGAAGAACAACTAGTTGCTCTATTAAAACAGCATTTTATGGAACTCAAAATGTTAACTGAACTGGTTTTAGTCTATGTACATTAGACAATTAGTAACATCAACTGTAAAATAAGAAACCAAAGTCTGTGATTCCTTAACTCATATTTTTATGTTGTTTTAAACTTGTCTATTCACTGCATAATACAATTCCTGAAATTCAGATACAGCTTTTGGTTTTAGTGTGCCACCCCAGGATTTCCAGTGTCCCCATCTGTCCACCCCTAGGAAAATTTTCAGTGGGAGCCACTGCCTTTAAGTATAATTGACAGACAGCCATCCTTATCTCTATGGCCAGGCTCAGCTGCATGCTGGGGCTAAAAATGAAAGTCAGCAGTTTCCTACACTGCAAAAAATGTCCATCTGAACAGACAGTTATTTATTAAATGCTTACATCTGATTTAATCAAGTAGACTCATCTGTACCATACTAATGAAGTGATCTGATATTACAATATTATCAATACAACAGGTGAAACTGTAGTTAATGACTCAACCTCTTTTTATAAAGCATAGCATTTGAAAACTCACCACATTTTATGACGAGGAGCATTTTTTGCAGTATAATAAACCCGCCGGTTGTAGGCGTTCAATGCGCCAGCTCTAAATCCAGCACCGCTTCGTCTGCTGAGACAGTAACAATGAAAATGTCAAGTCAGTGATCAAGCAGCGTCTTTCCACGCTGCTGGCCTGCCTTTTCTCCTTTTGTACCAAGACATGATGGGGTGATACGCTTTAAATTCACAGGAGTGGGTTGGGGCTGGACTATTTCATCAATCCTAAAACTTTTTCATTTCTTTTCCGAAGGTAAGTTTTTCTAAGGACAAGGATCATTATGTTATTACATTTATTTAAGGAGGTTAGCCAAAAGCCCTTTTAAGACATGGAATATACATAAGATTGATGTCTTCATCCATCTGTTAAAGTAATGGCTTTTGTCATGCACACTTGTTTGTTATGTGAACACTCCATATTGGCTTTATTCAGACATGACGTGACTGGCAGTTAAAGAGACATAATGCGTATGTGATATTTGCCACCTGGTGCATACGTAATGGGTTTATTTTGGGGCTAAAGGGTGGGAGCAGGGTGGGGTGGGGTGGTTATGAAATGGCACCATGGTGGAAATGAGACTGGAAGAATGGAGGCACCCTGTACAGTGTTGGGATATACAACATGTTGATATATATGGCTTAGTAACACCTGATGATAAATATGATAAATATTTCAACACGACCAAAAGAAGGAGAGTGCGCTCTGTTTTCTCACAGGCTGCATCAGGGATGGGTTTAAAAACGTTTGTCCTTGGAAGCTTTAAATTACAACCATCATGACCGCAATAGACCCCCCCCCCACACACACACACTTTTCTCACAGTGAATGCCCAAATATGTTTTCTAGTTCTAGAAACTGCACAAGCATGACAAGACAATGACAAGACGTGAGGTTGAAACTGTCACCCATCAATTCCCTTTTTGCTCACACGCTGTGTCTACTGCATGCATGTGTAGTTATAATTTCATCCATGCAGTTGGCAAAGGTAAATGAAAATTCAAAATATTAGAAGGGAGACTACTGCTGCTGATTATTACGGTGGTTTTATTTATTTTTCACTCTTGCCAAAAACTGTGTTGGGTGAAAGAAGTCATTTGTATAGACTGATCTGATGTGCATTGTTAAATTACTTTGTGAAAGACTGTTTAACTCACTAAAAATGTGCCAATAAGTTATGTCACTCACTCATCAATCATCGCCAACTGCTTATCCCGTGTACAGGATTGCGGTGGGGCTGGAGCCAGCTGTCGAGTATAAAAACATTTTCAATGTTTAAAGGGCTTTCAATGTCAAGGCAAAAAACACCTTGTTTCCTCAGGGTATAGAGATTATTTTAGTTGTCATACACTCCCCTTGTTGTTGGATTTAGGTAGAAAGACACAGAATGTCTTAAGCTGAACAATACCAACCTTCCCTATTGTATTTTTCTGCCAAGAGATTATAGTCCACTCAGGCAATCAGAGCTGCTGTGTGGCCTGATAAAGCCTGAGCTGCCAATCACCAGCACAACAGGCCGGCATTGTCTGCGAGGGCCAGTTTGACAGCAGCTATTGAAGCAGGTCAGGCACACGGTGAGCAACAACAATGGCTGAAGGTGCAGCCACCGTAGCTGTTCCATTGTGAGATCCATCTGTCAGCGCAGCCTCACCTCACCTGACTCAGCCGAGTGGAGCTTTTTGGGCTCTCGGAAACTGAAAAGTGTAGCTGAGCTGACAAGTAACTAAAACACACCAACATTGTAATGGACAGTCATTAGCAGTTAGATTTTATGAGATTTTTGTCTTAGTAAATGGTAAATGAACTGTACTGTACTGCTCACCAGAAAGAGAACCTAAAACCTTCATGCACACTCACCAGGAGCAATTTGGAGTTCAGTATCTTACCCAAGGACATTTCAACATGCAGCCTGGAGGGGGGGGGGGGGGGGGGGGGGGGGGGGGGGGGTGGCAATCGAACCACCAACCTGCGGATTAGTGGACTACCAGCTCTACCTCTAACCCACAGCTGCCCAGCAAGACTTAAATAAGATTGATGGAAAATGCAGAAATACATGCTGTATCCAACATAATAGGGCATTTCTGTCATGGAAACACCAATCAGTCAAATCAAATCAAGTATTGACCTCATGCAGCCAGCTCCTTTTTTTTGCTTGTTCCATTTGCAGTTTGGTCTCCTAACATCTGGTTGCTATTTCTGGCAACACTGAGTACAAGTCAGAAGTCTCAGTCCTGATCAGTCATCTATCTATCTATGTTAACTGGTCAGAATGGTCATTCTGACCAGTCACTGTGATAGTTATATCAGTAACATGATTACCAGATCCCAGAGCTGTGTGGCAAGACTAATCCAATTAGTGCTTCCACATAAATAGCGGTGGATATTGGTCAAACTGCAACAAAATTAAATCATGCCTTTTTTCTTCCAGCTCTGGCAGACCTTTGTGCTGTTCCGTTTTTTTTTATAAAACTTATCCTATATTTGGTATAAATGTAAGCACGTGGCAATCACAAGCAGCAGATACCAATCCACACAACGTGACTCATTCCCACTTCTGGTGTAGACAGGAAGTTAAAGACAGAACAACAGAGTCGGAGCACGCCCTGTTGCAGAAACACATAAGGTCACCAGTGACCGGAAATATTCACTCAAAGGCTGGACAGAGTCCTTCATCACAGCTGGAACATCAGCTGAGGAAACACAGCACCACAGCTACTGAACAACCATCAAACTGAGGGGTTTTAATGACCTGTGAAAGAACAGAGGCAAAGCAATAAAATTGTATTTACTGCCCGAAGTCAGTCAGGCAAAAAAGACACACTCCACAAAACTGTGTGGTCCACTGAAATCTGCAAAATAGGTGAAATTCCTCTCCCGCTGTTTAGATGCTGTCTGACAATAGTTATTTAGAATTAAGTTTTGGCATCATTTCTGTTAATCATCTTAGATCACCTTTGATTTTACTGGTGACCTCTTCATGTGGTCCTGCCCCCTCTGTCCTACATGATGATCTAAATGCTCCACATGACCAGGAATATATTTCTGGTAAACTGTACCAAATATTTTTTGCTCCCGAAAAAGCCACTTTTAAAATATCCTGATTCCAAAAAATATATACATATATTTATACACACACATATATAAGACCAGCTATCCAAATGAAAGCCCCATCAAAGCAAAACAAGGTCACCTGAGGCAGTCACAACACAGACGGGGGGCCCGCCTGAGCTCGGCTAAAAATAAAATTCATCGAGGACATAATGATTTTGTCATTTAACTAGATACGTATTTAGTTTTTTCATCCCCACCTGTTCTGTCAGAATTAGATTATGGGGCACATATCAAAAGGACACCGCACCGACAGACACACACTGCCTGAAACACACATCAGAAAGCAGGTCAGAAACACGGACAGTCAGCTGTGTACCCGACAGCACGGCCACCTGTACCTCCTAACAGACCATTCACATGCTTAATGAGATTATACAACAGATTATAGTATCCGGTTATCTCTGTTGGCTCTCTGTCTTTGCTTTAAATCCTGCGGAGATGTTGATAAGTGAAGCCTGCCCTTCACAGCCGAGAGCTTCCCAGTAAACCGATGAATGTTGGTGATCGGCAGATACAGAAAACAAAAGCTTAGCTTAGAACAGCATGAACTCTGGAGAGTTAACGCGGTTATCATCCATCTGACCCAGTGGAGTCAAACATAAAAGTGTTTCCAAGACTCAAAAATATATGCAGATTATTTTCCAGTGAACGACTCTCATGTTTTGAGCTTTCTTGATTCTGGGTTGATTCTCAGCAGGGGTATCCTTACTCTTGTTGCCAGAGAGGCCGCAAGGGAAGAGCGAGAGTGGGTTCATATTTACATGTGGTTGTGAGCGTGTAATTACAAAACTCAGCAGTCAATTCTAAAGAGGCTAGTATGAATCTAGAAGCAATGCCGCAATTCAGATTTTCTGCGCATTCATGTTTCTGCTAATTCCTGCTCACTCCTACACATGCTGATTTAGCAAATGTTTGAATGATTCAATATGTTTTGTGCACTTTTGTTCATGTACCTGGTGACAACACTTTGATCGGCCTTCAAAAAAGCCTTGTGCGGTGGCCGGGTCTACAAACAACAACTACAAGATCCAGCTCAGATAGCGAGAGGAGATCCCCAGACTTCAGCGGTACACTTACAAATTGTGTAAATACTTATTGCAATAAGGAACGACTAACTCTGTTTCCTATGGGGACCCTTTATGCTATTAATTTGAACATTTTGCACGGCACACATAAACCCCTTGGACTACCGCTTTTAAAATATGTGTAAATAGCCTTAAAGAGTTTCTCTTATGTGAGGGCTGTCTTATAAATAACTGTATTGTTGGTTTCATTGCCACTGCTGCCTGAGACATGTTACCAAGAGATGTTACTATGAACTATGATAATGTCTCTCATGATCTGTCCTGTAACGCTTCTAATTTTGTTTTTGTATATGAAGGCTTTAATACTTGTAAATATAATTGGTCGCAACAGCTTTTAAAATGTGTGTTTGTGTGTGTGTGCCGGGCATCTTACCGTTGACACAGATCTCGTATGGTGAGCACAGCTCGCTCTCAAAAAGGCAACCTGTTTGAATAGAGACACAAAAACAACACGTTAGCAAGTAATAGGATTCCACATACAGGTTTTCTAACTGAATCACACATTTCCAGCTTACTTACTGTCGTGAAATAAACACAGTAACAGTAGAAACATAGAGAGAGTTAGCCGAAAAGTTAGCTCTGTGGCTGTAAATTAACTCAGGCTTGTTCTCAGTCAGAGTTAACAGTTTGATAATGTTGACAGTTATTTGACTGTTACACAGTAACTTGTCTTGTATTTAGCTCTCTCTACTCCAAAGCACTGAGTTGCACAATAGTTTTGGTTTTACTTCCCAGGTTTTGAGAACATTTCTGTTGTCACCTTGTCCAGTAAAGTTATTTAGGCTCTACACACCCATAATGCCCCACCACAGGGGTTTTCACTTATTTGCTTGATAAGACCTCTTCTCAGGACTGTGTAGGTGTGTACAGTAGTAACTTGATTGACATCTAACCCAGTTTCCTGTTAGTTTTGTTGCAACTGTTGGGAAAGGACAACATATACTTTCATCCTTCTTACTGTCACAGCCAGTGCTGTGAGTAGTATGTCGCTGCAGTACCGGAGGCTGCATTTTCAGGACCGCACTCCTAGGACCGGAACTGCATTTGTAGGACCCTAGTTTTCCTTGACACTGTCAGCTAGCTAGCAAACTATGTTACTCTTAAGGGCATTGACAGCCCTCTGAAAGCCCATTACCTTACCCTAGCCATCACAGGGGTGTGTGCCTATACCTAAGTCCGTGATCGTATGCATGTCGACCTGTGAACCTTACAGCTGCGCACATCAGTCTAATGGCCAAATGGCCGATGTGCTAGCAGACAGGGTTAACATCCTTTGTGTTGCTGTGCATGACTACCACCAACTCACAAGGTGGCACTGTCGCAAAAAACTAAGGTCCTAGAAATGAGGTCCCAGGACTGCGGAGGTCCTGAAAATGCAGCCTCCCTTCCTTCTGTTCCCTCTGGTGTGTGTGTGTGTGTGAGTGATCTCATTCTGCTCTCTGTGGGCTCCTACACACACACACAGACACACACACACACACACACACACACACACACACGGCAATAGCAGATCGAGAGGCTGCGCCGGTGGAATAACGTTACGGTGAGGGTTAAGTTAGCTCC
>NC_060155.1:3727518-3742627 GCF_021292245.1 Micropterus dolomieu | reverse complement strand
ATGTCTCTCATGATCTGTCCTGTAACGCTTCTAATTTTGTTTTTGTATATGAAGGCTTTAATACTTGTAAATATAATTGGTCGCAACAGCTTTTAAAATGTGTGTTTGTGTGTGTGTGCCGGGCATCTTACCGTTGACACAGATCTCGTATGGTGAGCACAGCTCGCTCTCAAAAAGGCAACCTGTTTGAATAGAGACACAAAAACAACACGTTAGCAAGTAATAGGATTCCACATACAGGTTTTCTAACTGAATCACACATTTCCAGCTTACTTACTGTCGTGAAATAAACACAGTAACAGTAGAAACATAGAGAGAGTTAGCCGAAAAGTTAGCTCTGTGGCTGTAAATTAACTCAGGCTTGTTCTCAGTCAGAGTTAACAGTTTGATAATGTTGACAGTTATTTGACTGTTACACAGTAACTTGTCTTGTATTTAGCTCTCTCTACTCCAAAGCACTGAGTTGCACAATAGTTTTGGTTTTACTTCCCAGGTTTTGAGAACATTTCTGTTGTCACCTTGTCCAGTAAAGTTATTTAGGCTCTACACACCCATAATGCCCCACCACAGGGGTTTTCACTTATTTGCTTGATAAGACCTCTTCTCAGGACTGTGTAGGTGTGTACAGTAGTAACTTGATTGACATCTAACCCAGTTTCCTGTTAGTTTTGTTGCAACTGTTGGGAAAGGACAACATATACTTTCATCCTTCTTACTGTCACAGCCAGTGCTGTGAGTAGTATGTCGCTGCAGTACCGGAGGCTGCATTTTCAGGACCGCACTCCTAGGACCGGAACTGCATTTGTAGGACCCTAGTTTTCCTTGACACTGTCAGCTAGCTAGCAAACTATGTTACTCTTAAGGGCATTGACAGCCCTCTGAAAGCCCATTACCTTACCCTAGCCATCACAGGGGTGTGTGCCTATACCTAAGTCCGTGATCGTATGCATGTCGACCTGTGAACCTTACAGCTGCGCACATCAGTCTAATGGCCAAATGGCCGATGTGCTAGCAGACAGGGTTAACATCCTTTGTGTTGCTGTGCATGACTACCACCAACTCACAAGGTGGCACTGTCGCAAAAAACTAAGGTCCTAGAAATGAGGTCCCAGGACTGCGGAGGTCCTGAAAATGCAGCCTCCCTTCCTTCTGTTCCCTCTGGTGTGTGTGTGTGTGTGAGTGATCTCATTCTGCTCTCTGTGGGCTCCTACACACACACACAGACACACACACACACACACACACACACACACACACGGCAATAGCAGATCGAGAGGCTGCGCCGGTGGAATAACGTTACGGTGAGGGTTAAGTTAGCTCCAAACTACTGTAACGTTAGTTGATAACAGCTACGCTCGTTACTGTAAGTACGTGCAATAAAACCTTCGCAAGTAAAAAGACAATACTTTATCAATCCACCTGTCTGTAAGGTAACGTTAAACATGTAGAAATGGTTAATTTAATCATCTCTGTCCTCAGTATCTCATCCTGTATGTTTTATACAAGCACAGCTAACGCTAGCTTGGCATTAGCCTCCTCCTACCTGGTAACGTTACCTGCAGCCAGCGAGAGAGGAGGAGGGACTGATACAGATTGATGTCACTCACTACTTGTGATGTCAGATAAAGTTACTGAGTTACTTTGCTGTTGTAAACATTAATGTTGCTGCTCTAGAAACATTTAGCTGGATTTAAAATAAAAAACAACCAGGCAGTTAATATGCACACTTCAATATATGTTTATTTATCACAAGTGATATGTCATCTCAATATATTTTCACTCAATACCTTATGGCAATATTTTTCCTCATACTGTGCAGGCCTACCTCAAGCCCGTTGGGTCTGGTTAGATAGATTATTTCAATCAATTTCATCGTTGAAATAATAATAATATATATATAATAATCGAAACTTCGAATACTAAAGTCATCGTTAGCTGCAGCCCTACATTGGACAGTCTTAGTAGCACAGAGGCAGCTGTCACATGCAGGAAGACAGAAAAATCGCAGATGTGGATTATAATAATGTGTTGATTTGATGTGTTGTTATGGCGTGTAGGAAAATGTTAGCGTTTTTCTTTCAGCTCGGCTGTGTGTCGGTGTTTCCACATTAAAAGACTCGAGCACTGAATAAGTGGTCATTCCAACTCACTTTGCACAACGTTGAAAGGAAACATGTCGTTCAAACCGGAAATGTAACAAACCGGTGCTTCCTGAAGCTCACCGCCAGACTATTCCTCCTCACCAGTGGTAAGAGTACCTCAGCCAGCTTTGTACCAAGTGATTCTAGTGATTCAAGTAGTTTTCTCAAGCTAATCGTAGTCTTAAGTAATCCTTGTTGGGTATCTTTTGCGCCTCAGGATTCCTTCCTCGCTCCTCCTAACCAGACCACTTGTAATGGCTGCTACGTCTCCACGGATTCTTGCTCGTCTGCCCTTAACCCGCTCACCCCAACTTGACTTGCCTTGGATTCTTCTACACAGTGTTGTGAATAAAAACTTTCAACTTCGACCTTGTGGTCTGTTGTGTTCTGTGTCCATCTTTGGATCAGCCTACTACAAACCCAACACTTGTGAGTCGGTCTTGTGACCAAAATGACCTGAACAACCGATCTGTCAGAGTGTGCAGGCATTACAGAAATCAACAGGAACACGCCTTTCCAGAAACAGAGTGTGCCTTACTCTGAATAAAAGACCTCACAATAAAAGATACTTTCTACCAAATCAATCATTCCTATGATAGCAGAGATTTCAGAGACAGATATGTCAATACCTGGAGAAATAAAAACCAAACTATCTGCGTGAAAACTTTTTCTTTTCAGTAGGTTGAACCGACACTTTAAACACAACCCCAATCCTCATGTTAAAGAAAGACTAATATTTTCACCCCCCAATACAATATATTTTAAGACTGGAATATAATACTAAAGGTCTTAATAAGTCATCAACTTGTGTTTTGGGCTGTTTTTTGTATTGCTATTTGTCAGCTGTGGACAGTTATCCTGAGTTAACACTCGGTTGGGGATCAGCCTGGCTCCTTCAGTGCTCCACTGGGAGAGGAGGGGAGGCAGCCGTATTTTATTCTATTCCACTTACAGGAGATCTGGCAGCATCGAGCACTTCTTCACACTCTGTCTGTTTAGCTCCTGCAACCATGCAGTTAAATCCTGCTGTAGATTTAGGGAATAGGAATGGTTGTCCTTTTGCATCTGCAGCACAATGTTCTTCCGTTTCATATAACCCAAACAGAATTTACAGTATCATAGTTTAGCCCATTTGATTGGTTAGGCAGCAGCTGGCCTGTTTCTCTGCACAGGGCTGGATCAGGACCAGGCAGAGCGTCACTTTCAGCTTTTTATTCAGTGTTCTCTGTCTGCTGTGACATAGATTCTGCAAGGCCCACATTACTGAAACTTCCTATCTTAAGTCTTTAGTAGGATTTCTCCCACTTCTGTATTACAGAAGCAAATCCTAACCAACTAGGAATCTTTTCTTATCTTACTTCATCCTATCTTATCTCAGGTTATGAAATCCTAAATATTCAATCCAACATCGCTTATCAAATTTTGTCTGTTACCTAGCAACCAACGCTACCTCTACTTGTCTCATCTCACAGAGCAAAACAACTTTTAATAAAAACATACATTGAAAGATTTAAAATGGCCATTGAACTTCGAGACAGATGAGTTAGAGGTGTTGCTAACCTCTGTTGAGAAATTCAAAGTTACATCAATGCTGAAGGCCAATTTATACTTCTGCGTCAAGCCTACGCCACCATAGCGTAGGCTGAAAGCTGACCAATCACAGTTCTTGGGGTCTGCATCACCGTGACATGAAGTTACAATTTTGGGGAGGTGGGCATCAGGCATAGGGTACTCGGATACGGGTAGGCTATGGCGTACCTATAATAAAGTAAATTTGAAGTATAAATTGATCATAATTTGGGGCCAACTCGGGATACAAAAGAAAGAGAGTTGGCTACGATAGCCGGCATAGTTTCTGCAGTGTATCCAGCATCCAACAGAGCATCAATGCAATCTGACAAGTGATATGAAGAGACAGGCAACGCTTGTGTCCAAAGAACAGAAGACAACCAATGGTGTCTCCTCCTGTGCTCCTTCACTGACTCTGACAGAAACCCGTATTGTGGGTCTCTTTGGGAAAGTGAATTATGAAGGCAATAAAGGCTACGGGCTAACGTTACTATCTTTTTCAAAGTTTTCTTTGCCGATCTCCTCCGATCAATGATTTTGTTATATATATATAAATATACAGCCTTTACATAATGTTCTATAATGATACATTATCTAGTGTTACATAGCCTACAGTCTTTCTACTAACGAGTGTGTTATAATCATGCACATTGTTAGGATCTGCCATAAGCCTCTCAGTGAATAAGTTCTGCCTCTTGACATTTTGTTGATTTTGTAAAAGCAATAACAGATCAGCATGTGGGTTAATGAAGTTAGTAAACACTACCTGGTAGAAAAGTGAAAGTTAGGACATCTTAACAGTTATCTTAAGTTAGGAGAGTGTATTTAAGATGGGAAGTCAGGATGGATGTGAAATAAGCACCAGTTCTTAAAATTCTGGGAGGCCAATTAGCAAACCTGCATTAGATTAGGTGAAAATTGATGCACTGAAGAACCATGATGGAGACAAAAGGGCTGGCGAATGAGAGAGCCAGACAACAGTTGCTAAGCAGGTGCAAGCCACGTGCAGCATGTGCTTCCTGCAGCTGCAAGAAGAACCCTTCAGTGTGAGGAGCTGATAATGTCTGACTGTTAAAGGTCGCTGAGGTTAGACTGGGTTTAACTGGAAACACTGGTCTTAAGCTCCAACTGCTTCTACTAAGACTACTACAACTACTACTATTACTACTACTTTTCTCACACTACTCGCACAACTACTATTCACATCTACAATAACTACCACTTCTACCAATAATAATCTACCACTACTAGTAGTCCTACTACTAATACTATCTACTACTACTTCCACTTAGAATACTTCTGCTACTGCAACTAATACTACTACTACTACATCTTCTAATCTACTTACACTAAGACTACTTCAACTACTACTAATACTACTACATCTACTACTTCTGTTAAGACTTTCTACTGTACCTACCAAACCACTATTTCTACTAACCCTACTACTACTACTACTGCTACTCTACTAATCTACGAAGCTACTACTCCTACTACTGCTTGTGGTACTGCTGTTACAGGTATTACTATCACTGCTATTAAATTACTTGTACTACTAAAAATACCACTACTTCAATCACTTCCATTGTTTATATTACTACAAGGACTGCCACTACTGATCCTTTAACTACTGTAATACTTCTGGCATGAATAAATGATCAGTTTAAAATGTTTATCTGGATACACACAAACTAATGATAATAATTCATGCAGGTGGGTGTAAACACACACACACATTATGAAAATACTCCAGGGACTGTAACAGGCGAGTAGCAGAGCACCGCCTGAAACTACCACAATGATGGGATGCTGTAACCATGGCAACACTTGCTCCCTCTTTGCCTCCCGGGGATCAAAGAGTGCCAGTGATGACCTCCCCTCATCTCTCCCTCACATCACCCCCCACATTTACACGCTGGGAGCTCTTCTTTTCATTTTCTGGTATTATATCTTTTTCAGTCTCCATCTTTCCAGGGAAGGGTCTGCTAAACATGCACGCCACTGTGTTCAGCAACACATTCACATCTGGGAGCTACCTCAAAAAACCCCGAGCAGCTCGACTGTAATACTTTTGGAGCATCTCAGCCATCAGCAGTTAGTCTACAGCAGGGCAGAGCACATTATTCAATCACTTCTACTGCCCAGAGTCCTCCAGCTGATAACTTTTCTACCACGAACCTGCTTTTGAAGCCTTTAGGAGGGGATCAAACCCGCATTCTTTTCCTTGGTGTGAACAACAGATGGCCTTATGTTGCATTCTTTTGTACTGTACCACACGCAGAGACTCACAGGAGGCTTCTTGCTCTTTGGTCCCCTGTTGTCCTTAGGTCAGAGAGTTAAGACAAAACAGCTAACACACAAAGGTTTGCATAAATCACCAAAAACACGCTTGTTCTGAACACACTCAGATTCTGCCTCCAACCAAAACCAACAACAGCCACTTGATCTGCACATGCTTTCAAGCTTTGAGCAACCTCTTTTGTTTTCACCCAGGTATGTCTCTAGCGAAGACATACCAGAGTGAAGTCATTTGCTAGAAGCTGGATACTCATCATTGCTTGTGTTTAGGTGTAATTAAAGGGTGGATTTACCCGAGGCTAAATTTGTTTACATCTCTGTGGAAAAGACCCACACATCACAGTAGTTTCTAGCTGACGCAGTCTTGTTAAAAGCAGAAACATGTACCACAGACACGCTGTTTACAAAGAGTCAGAGCTTCATTACAGCAGCTTTGGGGCGTTCATGCAGCGTTTGGGACAATTTCTTCAAAACAGCATAATAAGAGCAAAAATATACAAGCAGGAAAAGCAACACACTGAGGCTTGCAACTGAACGGGAATCATAACATTTGAAAACAAAATTATACATTTTGGCAAAAAATGGTTTCCTGACTTTCAATATCTAATGCTTTAAAACACACACAAAATCATATAATTACTAATGTCCAATAAAATAAACCACAAAGTTGTGATTATCTTATCATTTATTTTGTATTTAATAGGTTATATTTTATTATTAAATCTGCTTCCATAATTTGAATAATGTTTTGTTCCTGGTCTCTTTGAAGTTTATTATCAAAAAGTCACAAACATGGTAATTTTTTCCTGCCTTTGTTTTATTTTTAATATCAAGTACGCACCCTAGTTACAAAATTAGAAACTGTTGTTAAAGTGATATTAGGATCTTAAATGGTGCACACAGATGTTTGTGCTTTTAAAAGGATGTATAGTTAGTCAAGGTTTCAACCGGATGCCATCCCAAATAAGGTAGCAACCCACCCCCCACTCCAGGAGCCATAATAAAACTTTACTGTGAGCCCAAACTGATCAAGAGACGTGTTATAAAGGGGATTTAAGGAAAAAAATAACAGATAAGTCAAGAGTTTTTTCCCCCCATTTCACTTCCAGTAAAAAGACAGTTAGAGGTGGAGGACACGGAAGAAGGCTCTGCGTGCTACTTTTGGACTTGTGCTGCCACCCTGAGTTTTTGCTGTCTGGTTTCATCACTCCACAGCAGCAGAGTGTGAAATAGGTTGCAGCATTGCACTGTGGACTGACGCCAAGCCGGCGATGCGGGAGGAAAGGAATTTCAATCAGCTTCGCCCTGTGAGCAAAGAGCAGCGTCCAGGCAGTGGCCTTTAATGCCTCCTGGCAGGGCCATCACAAGCTGCGCTCGCTGACAGACAAGGAACTACATCTCCCAGGATGCCATCTGTCTGTTTGCATCAGACACCTGCTGCTCCTGAGAGAGAGCACCAATGATTAAACTGAGAGCGGTCACCTTGAAAAATAAAGCCAATGATTTAACTGGCCAGATAAACTTTTGTGGGGATTGATTTCAAATTGACAAATTACCCATAATCATCATTAATCATAATAATCTAAAATCAATACAATAGAGTAATTTAATACTTGTAAGATAATTACTGCACAGCTTGGTGAGAGATACAGTATAGTGACCAACCCTGGATGTCTTTCTAAAAAGTAGCCTATCAACTTTTGGGGATCAGTTATATTTGTGACACCCAGACTCCCTCATCACCACCAAAACTTAAGTACTGGTCATCCTCCCCTTCTTGGTGGTGGTGGTGGTCAGTATAATGTCTTCTGCAGTGTCGCTTATTAACTGCCTGAAGGACATCAAGAACTGGATGGACAGTAACCTCCTCAAACTCAGTAAAGACAAAACAGAACTCATGGTGTTTGCTCCACAGTCACTTCTCAAAAAGGTTGGTGACATCACACTGGACTAGGATGGCTGCCAGTTAAGTCCCGGATCAAATATTATTATTATTATTATTATTATTATTAGTTCTGCCTCAATTATATGTTTTTTTATATTGAACATACCATGCAAACATTCACAGTGCAGCATGGAAAAAGTATGTGAACCCTTGGATTTAATAAATGGTTGAACCTCCTTGGCAGCAATAACCTCAACCAAACTTTTCCTGTAGTTGCAGATCAGACCTGAACAACAGTCAGGCGGAATTTTGGACCATACTTCTTTACAAAACTGTTTCAGTTCAGCAATATTCTTGGGATGACTGGTTTGAATCCCTCTCTTGAGGCCATGCCAAAGCATCTCAATCAGGTTGAGGTCAGGACTGGTTAGGCCAATTTAGAAGGTGTATTTTCTTCTGCTGAAGCCATTCAGTTGTCCTGTTGCATCAGCCATCTCCTGTTGAGCTTCAATTGGTGGACAGGTGGCCTTACATTCTCCTGCAAAATTTCTTGATAAAAATTTTAATTAATTTTTTGTCAATGATGGCAACCCTTGCAGGCCCTGAGGCAGTGAAGAGGCCAAAACCATGATTCCCCCTCCACCATACTTCACAGTTGGAATGAGGTTTTGATGTTGGTGTACTGTACCTTTTTTTTTCCACACATAGGTTTGTGTGTTCCTTCCAAACAACTCAACTTTGTTTTCATCTGCCCACATAATATTTTGCCAGTAGTGCTGTGGAACATCCAGGTGCTCTTTTACATACTTCCGATATGCAGTAATGTTTTTTTAGACAGCAGTGGCTTCCTCCGTACTGTCCTCCCATGAACTCCATTCTTGTTCAGTGTTTGACGTCGCTTAGAGTCTTCAACAGAGATGTTAGCATGTTCCAGAGATTTCTGTAAGTCTTCAGCTGACACTCTAGGATTCTTCTTAACCACATTGAGTATTTATTCATTTGCCAGATTGAATGGAGTAATTGAATGATCCAATGAATGATACATGAGCCAAGATTAAGTTCCTTTCTAACATAAAAAAAAGTAGCCTAAATTAAGCTAACTCTCATTTCTCTCTTTTTTCTGTTGAAATATTTATGTACTAAATATTGATCTATAGTGCCCCATGCACACCTAGTTATGGTTGCTACGCTATGATTAGATGGGCGTTCAGCAAACAGTCAATCTGTTTATATATTAATGGGTTTAGCTGTGTCTCCATCCTTGGCCTCTGCCTCATTATATGTGAGAGTGGCTTTCTGTCTCGTTTACAATAAATGACTTGCATCATTTTCCTTCAGCATTCAGCTTTAACCTTCTCTACCACACAATGTTATCTCTGTGGGTGTGTTTACATCTCGGGATAGTTGATAACAAGTCGGGGTCGCAGACTGACAGAAAAAGGGCCAGTCTTTTAAAAACTTTCCCTGTCTTTGTAGTTTGATTTTTGTTCTTTTACAGGCTGACTAACTTTCAGGTCTTTTCCCATGGCTGATCAGAAAGGGCTTTCCTAATTGTCTGTCTATGTATTGTCTATCTATATGTGTATGTGAGTAGCAGACATGTTTTGTGTACCATTTCTTCAATGTTTCCTTTATTATTATGATGACAGTCCAATTTGTTTGAGCCTCAGCTCTGGCAGAAATGATCAATCACGACAACATGCCACCTGACAATTTAGACAACCGCAAAAAGGAAGGATTTGGAAGCAAAGGCTGCATTTTATCATTTTTATTTTGTTGCAGTAGAGCGGGGAAATTAAGAGGTGTGTGAAAAGCCCTGCTTAAATTGGCGGTAATCTCCCTTTGTCTTCCCCTCCTCTGTCTCCTGCAGTGACACAACAACCGCCTCCATCACCTCCTCCCTCATCCTTTTATCCCTTTCCTTTCATCCTCCTCTCTTCTTACCTTCCCCTGTTTGTTCAAAGGCATCCATCCATCTGGTCGAATGAAGCACCAGTGCTTTGTTTTCAGAGCTCCCCTTTACTCTAGCTCTCAGATGCTGGCTGCCTACATTATGTAGCATACTGAGTGTAGTGTATAGAGTGTGGATTTATTATTTTTCCAACAAACAATCGAAGTCACGTTGGTATGGAGCTACAGTAAATCAATTATAGTTCTGTGTGTGTTTTTCTATAAAAGTTTTTAATTATGTTGTTGGTGTACATTGTGTGAGCATCATTTGTTGTTCGCATGTAATATCATTTGTATTTTGTATAAAGGTTTAAGTTAAGCTTGAATAACACCATACCCTCACACCTTTGCTTGAAAAATACTTTCACTAACATTTTGAGCTCAAAAAAGACAGAAAACAGAAAACGAGTGAAACATTAGTAATGATCCCTTACTGCACAGGCAAACTACTTGAGGGGTATGTGAAAGTATGCTGAAAAAATGAAAATCTGACAGTAAGTGAGATCCAGGATCAATCAGTTCTCAGGTAAAAAGAAAACTCAATTCTATTAAGACATCAAACTGTTAAAAGCGACAAATGTCCAGGAGCTGACTGGGAGCTCTCCAGTAAATCCAAACAGCATTGAGAGGTTGAGCAGGAAGCACAGTAAACCCTGCAGGGCCAAACATATTTCACTGAGATACATGCTGAGAACAGATGGGCTTTTACCTGCATGGTGAGAAGAAACCAGGACATGAGGAGATATCAGTTAAGAAACAGCAGCCTGCAGCAGGCAGGAACAAAGCAGAAGGAGAGCAGTGCTACGAGTGACAGGAATTCATCACAGTTTCTGCACTCAGTAAACATTGATCCCAATTAATCAATTTAATCATGTCAAGTCAATGCAGTTGGTCGATAAAGCAAACACCAACAAGTGTAACACCAGTTCAGTAACAGCAGGAGATCACCACAGGATGATGTCACGTTTTTAATCACCATGCGGTTTTTCTGAAGCCTCAGCTTTCTACAGGGATCCTCTTCAGCAGGAAACCTGAGAAGATACCTTTGCCTTTTTGTGTGATTTCCATCACCACAGCAAAATCCATGCTAGGGTTTTGTATACGTCAAATGTACTCTGCAAAAATGAGCGCATGGTATTGTTAGAAATGTTTCCACAGTGCCAAGAAGGTACCCGAGTTTCCGTAAACTCCCCTTTTTTTCATTTAACAAAAGAAGCCATACACAAACCGCTGCACAAGAACTAAAACGGCTACTTGTAAAATTTAGATTTCAATTTAGAAAATGATCGATCTGATCAAATAATAAGTAAACAAACAAGATTACCCATGTGACGAGACCAAGCATGCGATGTTATGGTTTTACAAAACACACCTGACTCTCTGGAGAGGGAACTTAATGTGTAAAATGAATGAACCATTTCAGATTCCACCATAAAAACAATATACATTTATTGGACTGAATTAGGAAATCAGTTAGAGTTTCAGCAATAACATCCCCTGTAGTTAAACTGACATAGCATCCCTACTATAGCACCCATGATTTTATTAACTATTGAATCCACATCCGCTTAGCATTAGCTTGTTGTCTTCTGCCCATAATAATATCAACCCGCAGTTAAGAGCCTTTTACATTCTCCGGTGAAGTAGTACAATTTAATCAACTGTAATTTACAATTCTAGATAACTACCGATAGGGGAGAGGTTTGATGATAACCCGTATCATGTATTATTTTAGTAGCTGCAGATAACACACACATAACAGAAACAGTTACTTTGCGCTCTAGGGTGTGTACCATCATCTAAAGTATAAATGCTTAAAGTTAACATTATGGGATGACATAACAGCTCTCATCCGCCTGCCTGTGTCCATGTCCTGTCTCCACATGTATTACTGCATGGTTACAGGAAACCAATCAGCATGAATAAAATGTTAATGAGTGTTGCCATGGCTACGGTCACACCAGGCGAACCAGCGGTGACCTTCTGCAGGTCCAGGTTAATGATTAGGAGACCCGAGCTGAGCGCAGTCTGTGGTTCAAAACCCAGGAGTGGAAATCTGGCTCACAATGAAAACACACTGGGACAAGTCCAATAAACGTAAATCACTGTATGGACAAAAAGCAGCTGATGAGACCAAACAGAGACACAACAGATTGGTAAAGAGCAAATGAAAGTCACTCATCACAAAGAAATGTCATTTAAAAAGTAGTTTTACATATAATATGTGATGCCTGCTATTTGCTAACTGAATGAGAATACAGTCATTCCGGCGAAATACTGTGGAATAAATCAGGGTTGTCAAAAATACACAACAGAAAAATGCTCCGGAATTCAGAGAAGTGTTAGCAGTATAATGTAATATAATATAGTATCAAAAGTGAAAGTACTCATAGAAGAATGCCTTTTGTCACTGTTAAATTATTGGTGCATTAACATGCAACTGGCACATTCAGCACATAAAATTTTACTTGCAATCCCCCAAACTGGACATACATCTCCATATATATAAAATGGTTGGAAAAGCCATTTTTGAAATTCAACTGAAGCTGCACTCTCCACCTCAGATGACCTCTTAAGGTGGATGTTGTGTTTTTGAAGCTTGTATCACCTGTTCAACTGAGCTGTGATTCGCTGCCAAAACACACAGCGGAACAAAACTGAAAACCTAAACGGTGATAGGGCTTCTACTGGGCAGCGTTCCCCGCCTGCAGGAGCTCCCACTTCATCATCCAGTACAAATAATCCAGCGTAAAAGGCTAAGGGTGTGTAAGAGAAACTATTAGTGATGATGGACGATGTGTGGTAGGCCTGCAGCATGGTGCTGCTGTTGCTGCACTGCAAACAAACTTCCAGCTCTTCTAGTCTTTGAACTTTCTTTCTTCAAACACACTAGTAGGTTTAGAAGAAACTACTGACTTTTGATTCAATGAGAAATAAATTAAATCTAACAATAATCCAAGGATTTTTTCATTTGTTTTCAAAAAAACTAAACTTTTATAAACATTCAAACCATTTTTAGATGCATCGCAATGCGGACAATTATGAATCGATTCACAAACGTCACAAATCGATTATCTAGAGGTTAATTGATAACGGAATGTTGACAGAATGAAAAAGGCGGAACTCGGAAATGCGGAAGTGCAGTGCACACAACGAGATGTGTGGATCTACCTGTTCGGCACAGACAGACAGCTGTTGATTGAGTGACTGCTGCTACTAAACTTTACACACGATCAACTGAATGTTAATGATTTTAACCCACACATTGGTGCTGCACTGCAGCGCTTAGCTAGCTAGCGTCCTCTCCTCGTTCTTCAGCTATGTGACAGGTGACGGTGAAAGTAGTAGATATTATACTAATATGTTATAATATGTTATACTAATAACAGCAGCATCAGAAATAAAAATAGCAGCAGCAGAGGTCAGTAATAATGCTGTAATAATGTAATGTTAGCTACATTTATATGAAGTAACATTAAATATCTGCATTTCATTACTACCTACTTGTTTGGATTGTTGCTAAATACTTTGCTTTAAAAGTACCAAGTAGTCACACAGTGAGAAAAATACTTCTTCATCCAATTTGTTTTACAATCTCATCGTAGCACTCATAATTGTAATGAGGTGCCTAGAAATTCCCACCCTTGAGGTGATGCATCGAGGAATCGAATGGTGTGAAGATGTGCACCACTAAAGGCAGGGTCTAAAGCTAAGCTAAATGCTTTATTACATTCTGTAACAATCAAGTACAACTCTAGAAATCATTAAAGTTAACACTTTACTATGAAAAAGTTGTCAACCAGAGCTTTATAAGAGATATCTGTTCTATAAAACCCTTCCCTCTTGGGTCTGCAAGAACAAACTGTCAACACAGTTTGACATTATTTTGTGAAATGAGTGCAGAAAATGGGAAGACTGCCATTAGCAATGAGATGATTTAGTGCAGTAGGCATGAATTGGACACAAACGGGACCTTTTCACACATTTGTCACATGATAAGGTTTGAAGATAAAGGATAAACAGCTTGATGCTCAGGTTCTACAAAAAAAAGGAAATTCTCTCTGAATTTCTCTCTGAATAGAAACTGGATAATCTTCAGAGCAGGTAAAATACAGCTCCTTAGAAATATACTACATCAAAATTTCAATGTTATGCAAATATTATTGGTGTACAGCAGTAACACAAGATGTGAAAAATGTCAAGAAAGTTTGATCAGGTCATAATATTCTCACTATGGCTCGCTAATTTTACAAGAACCTTTCAAATATTGTAAGAATATGATGTTCAAAGGGTCAGTATAAAGTTATTTGGGATTTGAAAATTTAATATACAGGCCCTCGCCCGATGTCAGCTGGGATTGGCTCCAGCCCCCCGAGACCCTGTACGCAGGATAAGCGGTTGACGATGGATGGATGGATGTACTTTTACCACCACTACATTTATCTGACAAAGGGAGTAACAGGTTCATAGATTAAGATTATAAAATCAACATGAAATAAATTAATGCTGTTGTCAAGTAACCACCAAACCTCCAACCCCATGTAGAAAGCTGATGTGTAAATTTCTAACTTTTCTTTGATCTTTGTTTTTATCCCGTGAAACACTGCAGTTTTACCCTTTTCAGGCCTTGAAATATTAGTACAAGAAAAAAAAATCTGAAAATCACTTTCTTTTAACTGCTTACAACTTAAACACATGTAACATATGACTCTGTATCCCAAAAAATGAAAGGTGCATCCTTGAGGTCTAAAAAATGTACTGAGTGTGTTTCCTCACTCATAAAGCAAAAATACAGCTTTACTGTTTCGGTTCAACGCCAGGCAGCTGTTTCATTGTTACACTGGGTTCTCTTGTAGATTTCAGAACCTGACTGGTATTATCTAGAAAAGCAGGATATTACAGCTAAATCAAGATTATATTTTTATTATGTTTAACAAAAACTAAAAAATTGTTTAGTTGACAGTAAATGAAAAAAAGAAACAAATGCCATGAAATGTTAAGACTGTACAATAAACTAAAAGACTGTAGGGTTACTGCAGGATTAGTATAAGAAATCAAACCATATACATCAAAAACAGCACAAGTCTAAAGGGAGACTGAGCGCTGCAGCTCAATGCTCTCTGTTGTTTTGGTGCTCATCTCCTCAGCTGAGTCTGTCCTGTGGCTGCCATACTCTCTGTATGCTGGTTATGTAATTTGAAGGAGAGAGGAGGAGGAGAGTCTGGACATACACACACACACACACACACACACCTCCCTCTCAGCA
>NC_060155.1:3594108-3727418 GCF_021292245.1 Micropterus dolomieu | reverse complement strand
AACGAGATGTGTGGATCTACCTGTTCGGCACAGACAGACAGCTGTTGATTGAGTGACTGCTGCTACTAAACTTTACACACGATCAACTGAATGTTAATGATTTTAACCCACACATTGGTGCTGCACTGCAGCGCTTAGCTAGCTAGCGTCCTCTCCTCGTTCTTCAGCTATGTGACAGGTGACGGTGAAAGTAGTAGATATTATACTAATATGTTATAATATGTTATACTAATAACAGCAGCATCAGAAATAAAAATAGCAGCAGCAGAGGTCAGTAATAATGCTGTAATAATGTAATGTTAGCTACATTTATATGAAGTAACATTAAATATCTGCATTTCATTACTACCTACTTGTTTGGATTGTTGCTAAATACTTTGCTTTAAAAGTACCAAGTAGTCACACAGTGAGAAAAATACTTCTTCATCCAATTTGTTTTACAATCTCATCGTAGCACTCATAATTGTAATGAGGTGCCTAGAAATTCCCACCCTTGAGGTGATGCATCGAGGAATCGAATGGTGTGAAGATGTGCACCACTAAAGGCAGGGTCTAAAGCTAAGCTAAATGCTTTATTACATTCTGTAACAATCAAGTACAACTCTAGAAATCATTAAAGTTAACACTTTACTATGAAAAAGTTGTCAACCAGAGCTTTATAAGAGATATCTGTTCTATAAAACCCTTCCCTCTTGGGTCTGCAAGAACAAACTGTCAACACAGTTTGACATTATTTTGTGAAATGAGTGCAGAAAATGGGAAGACTGCCATTAGCAATGAGATGATTTAGTGCAGTAGGCATGAATTGGACACAAACGGGACCTTTTCACACATTTGTCACATGATAAGGTTTGAAGATAAAGGATAAACAGCTTGATGCTCAGGTTCTACAAAAAAAAGGAAATTCTCTCTGAATTTCTCTCTGAATAGAAACTGGATAATCTTCAGAGCAGGTAAAATACAGCTCCTTAGAAATATACTACATCAAAATTTCAATGTTATGCAAATATTATTGGTGTACAGCAGTAACACAAGATGTGAAAAATGTCAAGAAAGTTTGATCAGGTCATAATATTCTCACTATGGCTCGCTAATTTTACAAGAACCTTTCAAATATTGTAAGAATATGATGTTCAAAGGGTCAGTATAAAGTTATTTGGGATTTGAAAATTTAATATACAGGCCCTCGCCCGATGTCAGCTGGGATTGGCTCCAGCCCCCCGAGACCCTGTACGCAGGATAAGCGGTTGACGATGGATGGATGGATGTACTTTTACCACCACTACATTTATCTGACAAAGGGAGTAACAGGTTCATAGATTAAGATTATAAAATCAACATGAAATAAATTAATGCTGTTGTCAAGTAACCACCAAACCTCCAACCCCATGTAGAAAGCTGATGTGTAAATTTCTAACTTTTCTTTGATCTTTGTTTTTATCCCGTGAAACACTGCAGTTTTACCCTTTTCAGGCCTTGAAATATTAGTACAAGAAAAAAAAATCTGAAAATCACTTTCTTTTAACTGCTTACAACTTAAACACATGTAACATATGACTCTGTATCCCAAAAAATGAAAGGTGCATCCTTGAGGTCTAAAAAATGTACTGAGTGTGTTTCCTCACTCATAAAGCAAAAATACAGCTTTACTGTTTCGGTTCAACGCCAGGCAGCTGTTTCATTGTTACACTGGGTTCTCTTGTAGATTTCAGAACCTGACTGGTATTATCTAGAAAAGCAGGATATTACAGCTAAATCAAGATTATATTTTTATTATGTTTAACAAAAACTAAAAAATTGTTTAGTTGACAGTAAATGAAAAAAAGAAACAAATGCCATGAAATGTTAAGACTGTACAATAAACTAAAAGACTGTAGGGTTACTGCAGGATTAGTATAAGAAATCAAACCATATACATCAAAAACAGCACAAGTCTAAAGGGAGACTGAGCGCTGCAGCTCAATGCTCTCTGTTGTTTTGGTGCTCATCTCCTCAGCTGAGTCTGTCCTGTGGCTGCCATACTCTCTGTATGCTGGTTATGTAATTTGAAGGAGAGAGGAGGAGGAGAGTCTGGACATACACACACACACACACACACACACCTCCCTCTCAGCACTAGCGTCTTCCCGCTCTACCTCCTCCTCACAACATCTTCAACAGCACATCTCTGCATCAGTCACCCTGCTGGCTCCGAATCTCAAATCAGTGGGGGAATATTAGATATCAGCTATTTATAGGCTCTGTGTATAACGTATCCAGTCTACACACGCACACACATTTATATTTCGGATCAATGGCTGCCTCTGTCAGGAGCACAGAGCTGGGAATTGGAGAATGTATGTATGTGCTCTTTTTTCATTGCTTTGCATTGATGTTATCACTCATGGTTGCTGCCAGGTCTTGTTTACAAGTGAGTGTACACGGAGCCAGCACAGCATATTTTAATTTGATTTAATATTTTTTATTAGCCTATATATTAGCAGTTACTTTCTTGAGTTGTTTTGAGTTAACTGATATGTTTTATTGTTTAACATTGGTATTTCAACAAGTGTTCTGGTACACCACATCTATAGTTTATTTATACAATTCATTATGTTGGGTATGTTTTATTTTGTCCTTTATTTTTTTTACTTGTATTATTTTATTTACTTACTTCATTACATTTTTACACTGATTAGAAATTGATCATGATTTTTTTTCTATTTTAATTTATTTTATTTTATATATATATATATATCACTTGTAGTTATATTGTTTATATTTTCTTTTTTCTGTATTTTATTTATGCATGCCTATTATTTCAAATCTGAAATGTTTTTAAATAAGACTATTTCTTTTATGTATATAATTTTCCATTGTTTTCTGTTAGTATGGAATTTCTATTATTTATTTTACATATTGCATTATTTAACAAAACTAAAAATCGTGTATAATATTATAATGTTTTTAATATATTTTTAGTTTTATTATTGTTACAAATAGCCCTAATTAACATATGTCGTCTTAATAAAATAATGCCTAATTTTCCGGTATCCTATTCCTCCTGTTTACCGACTGGCAGCGTCTGGTCGTTGCGCAGCGCTGCTCTCGTGTTTCTATAATTTTATGAACTTGAATATCTGCAGTGGATCTTCCTGCTGTATAACAGGATGTCCGTGTTTGTTTTTCCTCGGCTCAGGTGAAGCTGAAGCGAACCAGCCTGTCGGTTCCTGGCAGCGCCGCTGATACAATATTGACACAGATCAGAAACAGAAAGTCTCCTCCGGTCTGTCTGCAAAATGGCTCTGTCTAACGTTATACAGGACCGGAGACGGAACGGATGCAGCTCCCGTCACGTTATCGTGAAGAAAATAATGACCCGTTAATGTACTCACCGAATCTCCTGTCAGCAGAAGTGGGGACGCAGCTCAGGGAAGCGACGAGGAGGAGGAGGAGGAGGTGGAGGAAGGAAAGAGGCAAAGGATCCATGTCTCTTCTGGGTTATTCTTTCAAGTGTTAAAAGGCCATTTCTTCCAGCGAGGTTTGGTTCGTGTTCCTTCCCGCTCAGAGTGGCTCCTCCGCGGTTGGAGGAGCAGTGGAGAGCCGGGGGATGGATGTCGGAGGAGAGGAGAGAGGATGCAGGGCGTTTCTGCTGCTGCTGCTGCTGCTGGGGGCTCGAGCTCCCACAGAGTCAAGGCACGAGCACACACGGTACTTCCGGTGAGATTTTTCAAAATAAAAGTAAAAATAGTAAAAGATTCAAGCAGTAAATTAAGTTTGTTTATAGCAAAGTACTCGCAAAGTACTTCAGAAGTACATTCTAAAACCAAACTAACCAAATAGCACACAAAACAGTCATCAGTTAAGTTTAAAGAAATATATTTGTAGATTTCTTGTTTTTGTGTCGTATTGATTTTTCTTCCTTTTTTAGCTTGTGTCACCAAGGGATTAGTAGAATAAAAAACAATAATTGACAAACACACAGCATATGCTACAACTTAAATAAAATACTTCTTAAGGATATGTGTACTTGTTTTTATATTCTGTTCAATTTGTGTGAATCAAACATGATTAGAAAATAGTTTTGTCCCACACCCATCCTTGTAAACATTTATATTGAAGGGCAAGTCAGTCAATATCCGGACATAATCTTGTTAAATCTGAATTGACGGATTCACGAAGGACTCTGATTCAGCACTGCCGCTGCTTTCAGGTGCTGTCGGAAATAATTCAGGTGGTGAGTTGGAGTCAGGTGAACGGAAGGAAGGTAGTTCTCATCTGATTATCTGAGAAGCAGAAAAATCTGCTCACCTGGAGGAAACGGTAATAATGAATCAGAGCCACTGTCTGGGGAATAAAAGAGTTTGGAATGAAATGCCCAAATGGAATTCAGATGTGTATATATAATAACCTAAATATGTGTATTCATAAATAATTCTGAATATTTTAGAACACTATTTCAAACTATTGCTTTGTATTTCAAGAAGATTAAGGAAACTTACAGTTTAATTTTAAGGGAAGATCTCCTTTAAAGTTAATTGAGAAGATCAATGCAACTCTTATGAATGTACAGTCAGTATGAAGACAGCAGTCAGCATCGGTGGAATACTCAGATCATTTACTTAGATAAAGGTAGCAATACCAAAGTGTAAAAATACTCTGTTACAAGTAACAGTCCTGCATTCTAAATTATGCTGAAATGATAAGGCTTCACTACGGGTGTCAAATTGTGCAATGGTGCATTTTCCTGAATAAATGTGTTTATCCATAAAGTAACACCAGCAGGTGATAGAAAGGGGCCCACAGCAAATTTTTGCCCAGGGGACCCCTCACAGAGTTAATCTACCCATTTTTAAAGAACGCTAAGTGAATTTTACCTGTTACACTCTTAATGTAATTTAACCTGGGGCCATGTTATATTCTGCGGCAGGAATACTGTACAGAATGCTCAGGGACAGGGTAGAAACGGGTGAATAATGGGGTCCAGGAGCTCATTTCTGAGGACACCTGGTCCTCATAAGGATAGAAATACACACATGTTCTAACAAACTGCCAAATGGCTATAGGCCATCAGTCAGCATGCAGCATATTCTAAAACTTTGTGTGTGTGTGTGTGTGTGTGTGTGTGTGTGTGTGTGTGTGTTGCCTCTTGACACCAATATCCAGAGGCAGTGAAAGTGAGTCAGAGTCTGATTTATCAAAATATTCCATAAGGAGGAGCAACCTGCTCTTAGAGCGATTTTATCAGGCTCCAGGCAAACTGTGTGGCCCCTCAGCGCAGATCTTGGAAAACAAAAGATATCTTACCATAATTATGCAGATCACACACATTCTTTATAGAGACCTCACCAGGGGAGTGTGATTCCAGACAACAAGTGCATTCGACAAATCGATGATTGGATGGGTAATATATCCTCCAGGTGTAGTCATAGACTTTCACATTAACTCTTACATACTGTTCATATTTTTCACAGTATATAAAAGTTCCTTCATAGTAAATGTCTATACCAAATTTTAAACTACAGATCTATTTAGAAATGTCTAAATTGCCTATGTCATATTAATAAATGTATGATGAATCCCTAATAAAAGTTTCAGAGAGCAGGGAGAGTGTATGTTTTAAAACACTTGTTTGTAGAGAAAAAGATCTACTATCTCACAGTATCCTGTCCTGTTTTACATAAGACACATCAGTCACTGAAATGCTAACGTTTAGCTCAGGTACATTAATATAGATAGATAGATAGATAGATAGATAGATAGATAGATAGATAGATAGAGGCTCCTTTAAAAACATACATTTAAGGACATACTTCTAATGCACAATTAAAACCTACATAACAACAGCAGCTGTACAATGTCTATTTTTTGTTGTTCAGAGTGGTTATTGCAGACGGTCTGAAAGAATTCCTGTAAATGTTTTTCCTGGCAAGTGGAACTTTATATCGTCTGCGTGATGGCAGTAACTGGAAAGAGCGATGGAGAGGGTGAGAGGGGTCCCCTGTGATCAGGGTTGTGCAGTTCAAATAAGGGGGTTTGTGGTGAGCCGATTATCTTGCTGCAGTGGTTTATTATGCGGGAGAGTTTGGTTTTAATTATATTGTATATGTCATGAACCCACCACCCTCCCAACCCAAATTGATTCAAATTAGTTACTTTGTACATTATTTGATTACATGGCAGGTGCTGTGTGCTTGCAGGTGCAGATCTCCTGTCTGTGTCAAGGCACCCTCTGACCTCTGGATGACTTCTGTTCCATTTGTGCACCATACATGATCAATCCTACACTGCTTTGAGATTTCCCCAGGACCCTTCTGTCACCACTGTCCCATAAAAAATACACACAAACATGGTCTGTACAGTTTCACAGTTTCAAGATTCCATAAACCCCCCAATTTTCCTTTGACCCACACTGGTAGATCTAAAATCCACCGGTCAAATTTGACCCGAAAAAGCCTCAGTGTACAAAGATTTTTATACAAAAGTATAAAATATTTTGTGCATTTTGGGTCACTGTAGGAAGAGTCATCATATTTCAGGCTAAAAGAATGAAGTTTAGGGATTTTTACTGCTGTCAAATGTCAAAATGGGCTGTTAAAGCTGTTTATCCATCAGCCTCATGTGACAATGCCAACAACGATCATTCACATTTGACCTCAGGGGACTCCAACGACCCTAACGACTGTCGTCACAACAGCCACGAGCATCAATGATCCACCGCCTTGATAACGACCCCAAAGAAGTCAAATAGCTGAGGCTCCCTGCCACTCAGTCAGAACTGAAGAAGTCTCTTGGATGAGAATCAAAATGTCTTCAAGTATCTTCCACCAAGTCCAGCTGCAGTTCATTTTAACCCACCTTTGATAACTCTCACCTGGATGACTGAGAATCTTCAGACATTGAGACAATTACCAAATTCAACCTTCAGAATATATCAAGAATTTAAGGATTTATGTCTCAGCAGGATTTAGAAAAACTTTTCCATGCCTTCATCTTCAGTCGACTCGACTACTCTGTGTCTTTACATGTCAGACAGCTGCAGCTGATTCAGTATGGAGTCAGATCAGTCTCAATATTAGTTCACACAGAAGGATTCACAAATATAAATTTGGAATTTATATATAAATGACACACACACAAGAAATAAATATAATCTCTACCTGATTTTGTGGTTTCAGTCTCTGAAGTCCAGTTGGACCTCTTGTCCTGTGGTGTGTTCAGGGTCAGATGAAGGTGTTTTGTTACAGGAGATCAAAAAATGCACTGCGCTGCTGCAGAGTTACCGTAATGATATACTGAAAATCTAATGCCTCACTGGCTTTAGTTTTTAAATCCACCTCAGCCCTAAAGAGAAAACCTTTCCAAAAGTCCAAAGACGTGTTGTTCTGAATAATAATAATAATAATAATGCTGTATCCACTTTTTATTATCAGAGTTGCAGGTATCAGTAGCAAGTAGCAAGAGTTCAGTTTCATACTTTTAAAGACCAAATATAAAGAAATTAGACATTACTTCTATAAAAAAAGACATTACTCCTGTCAGAATTATGTAGGATATGAAGGATTTTTTTTAAAAGCGAGGAGAACAGAGATGATCCAGTTTAAGCCCATCCCTCCCACCCTGTGTCTCTTCATTCAGCTGCTACTTGCAAGAAACAATCATTTGTGAAACATGGCCACCATTCGCAAACTGTGTGTAAGCATTGCTCGCAAATTGCTTTTGTGAAAGAGGCCGCAGGTCTCCCAAAGGGGTCACAAGATAAATCTGAGGAGTCCCGAGATGATTCATTGAGTAGGGAAGCAGAAGAAACATATTTATGTGACAATTTATGTGACCTAATCTTTGCTTCTTCAAGGTATAAGGTAGATTTCTTTGTCATTTAGTGGGAATTACTGCATAAGTTCACATCTTCAGGCTCCTAAAACCAACGCTAGTAGACATAAGTAACCTGTGATGAGCGCTCCTAAGAAGACAAGCTTCTTTTAAGGGATCACAAGATGAGAACCACTGATTTAACCCCTGACGTGCTGTGTGCAGGCTGGAGGGTTCATGCTTTACACCCTTCATGAAAAACCAGGCTACTGATCTGCTCCTGAAACTGATAACGTTCCCGTTTGTGAACATTTAGCTGCTTTACCTTTAGGTAGAAACACTATGAGCTTGATGGAAGGTTTAAGCTGATGGGATTTTAAACATTTAAAGCTGGTCATGGCACTTAAATTGTGATATAGTGCCCTCCAGTGGTGAGTGAATGCATCATGCTATTTTAGATAGACCATTAGAGGGCATCCCTGTTTTTTGGCAGTGCCAGATTGCATGGAAACGGTGGATTCAGAACTCTATGTGAAATGTGTGCTTTGCCCATTTTTTTCTCTCTTCTGCTGCAGGCATAATAATTCCCTATAAATATATCCCTTTTTGCTGCTTTAAGAAACCGAATCAGGTCATATTGCAGCAGAGCTACACATCTAAATGGCTGAGATTACTATTAAAACAATCATCTGAAGCAACCGTGCTGTACAGCTTCATGCTGCTATAGCCAGCTAAAGCTCTTTATTTGTTTTAAAAGACATGTAAGGAGACATTCTGAAACGTGGGAAACTGTTGTAGCATTTTGTCGTTTTTTTTAATACATGTAAATATCTCTGGGTCGTGGGAAATTTAAGGCACAAGATAAAAAATAAAGGAGACGGAGAAGACAAGCCGCCTTTCAGATTACAAAGTCCATCCCAGAGGCACAGCTCTCAATCCAATGACTCGCAGACAAAACCTTGTGATTCTTACAAAATAAAACCCATAATAAAACAAGACAAAGAGGGTGACAGCTGGGAAACACAAATAAAATAACATTACAATGCATAATGGCACAGCTTCCGTACATACATGTAAAATATTTTCTCGAAGCATGATGTGAACACAGCAAGGCCAAAGTCTATATTTGTGTTTTGACAGTCAAAGGTCACTCTAGCCTCCTCTGTATCAACACAAAATTGCTGCTCTTTGGGGCCCCGTAGATAACATTTAATGTGTTTGTAGATTTATGTATTCTGTGTATTCATTAATGATATCAATCCCTTTCTGATCGAGTGCTGCAAAGACAAAGCGATGTTTATGATGTGTGTGAAAAAGAAATTTATGTACACAAAATAAAAAAGGTGAACACTAGTCTGCGTCTGGTGCCACTCTGCATATTTTATGTGTAACTCAATAACAAATAAAACGCATGTCGTACATTACTCTTAAGACTAATGTTGATTCATAAACAAGAACGACTGTAGCTGACTTTATCATATCAACCTTACTGAAACAAACACCCTCCTATGAGCCTCTCGACAGAATGTCCAATTTCTTAGTTCATAGCACGAAAATGTCCCAGTTTTCTCCCTTTTTAAAGCCACTATTTGTAAAAAATTGTGAATAAAGAATCTTTCAAATTGTTCAGAACTTTATGTTTGTAGAAATCCCTGTGAAATCACTGCAGTCTTAGTGATGCTTCCAGCCCATTTACTTCCGTGTTTGTGCAGCTGTTTAAACTGTTCATTCTCATATAAAAGTGTTAAATACTGGCTGTCCAAATAAAGGCCGGATAAAAATGAACAAAAACGTTAAAACATTGAAGAGGGTAGAATTACACGTAGTTTACCACAACTCGTGTTGATTTCAGCTTATTAATGTACATTTCCACAGCACTGTGTGGAATCCACACAGTTCACTGTGCTGCTCTCACTTTCCTTTATCACAAATACTGTCCACTGCAGAGGTTTCACATTAAAAGCTTACTGATTAGGGAAAGCTGGATCACTTTTAATGTGAAATTTTGGCATTTAAAAGATGAGTAGTTGTTTATTTTTATGATAGTACTGACCGAGAAGGAAAAAAAGCAAAGTGGAACGACTTGAATAAATTCATGAATAAAAACAGAATTTCTGTCAGACAGGAGAAATTCAGAGAATCACAGTGGTGAGTATGACTAAGGTTTTGCAGGAATTAAACAAACAAGATATAATGTGTAAATTAGTCAGCTTTAGAGGTGCCGGTAGGCAGATTTTATCTTCAGGTAGAGCCAGGCTAGCTGTTTCGCCCTTTTTCAAATCTTTATGCTAAGCTAAGCTAACCATCCTGGCTGTAGCTGACAGACACGAGAGTGGTATCTTCTCATGTAACTCCCTGCAAGAAAGCAAAATGTCAAACCATTCCTTTTAAAATGTTATGTATATATATATATATATTATATCACTATAATTTTACAATTTTTTATTTATAATTGTTTTAAATTTAAGATAAAAATGACCCGCTTAAACAGACAGATTTTTTTTTTTTTTTACATTAATTTAGACAATGTTTAAATTGCAACTAAGTGTAAGGATTATAAATAAAAAAAGATGTGCAAATATTCAGTTTGAAAAACAAACAACTTTGGCCTTATTCCAGTGTAACAACAAATGTGTGAACAGATGGGGGAGGAAAACTAAACAAATTGGCATTTGCATTATATATATATAACACAATATTTGAGTACTTTTAGTTCATTTCAATGGCCAATACACACATTTTTACAGTGGAATAAAGCCAAGATAGAGCTGCGTCACCAAAACCCACGAAGGTGACATTAAATACGTGTCATCTATTTGGTGGCGCCTTTTCCCCCGGCGACCGCGCGCTTTGTCTTCTTCAGAAACTTTGTCCAGAATGTTTTTCATTAAAAAAGATCAAATCAAATAAAATTACAAAACATTATTTGGCAAAGTAAGCAAATACAATGTCTGCTTTGTCCAGCATCATTATCATCATTATGTATTTACAAACTTGTACATCGCCATTCTTAACCGAAACTTGAGGCAGGAAACTGCTGCAACAGCAATAAAATAAAAATAAAACAGATTGTTTTCTTCTACAGCTGTTATGGTTTCTCCTATAAATATGGAATATAGACTTCCGCAGCAGTACATTATGTAATATATAATATTCTACATTTTACTCCCTTTATCTATCAGCCTTTCACTTCTTAAAGGGGAGGTTTGCCTTGCGACTAAATAAATGAATGTCAGGAGTTGCTTTTCTGTCTCCTTTTGTTACCAGTAATGAAAATTAAAAACAAAACGCCGTACTGTAGACTTAAGTGGAAGTGTCTAAAGTGGAAGTGTGGTGATATGATGATGATGATGATGATGATGGTGGTTCCTGTGGTTGCCGTCTATAGTTGGTGAGGCTTCGTCAGGCCATCTTCACTCAGCTCAAACCTGCAGGAGGAGAAAGAAACACTCAAAGTTTTATTTTGGACCAAAGCAGTGTTTCATTAAAATCCCAGAGTTCATAAAGACTGAGTTTCAGTTGGAAAACTGCAACACCAGTTTGAATACCAGAACTTTTCAAGGGATGCTGTCAGCAAACAAGTGCTTCATTCATTTACACTGCTAACAGCAACTCTGAAGTTGAACAAATCCATCAAAGGTTGACAACAACACGAGGAAACAGTTTTTCCATAAGTGACAATATCCGTTTAGGGATCCAAGCAGTGAAGCTGCTGAAGCCCTATTGGTTTTGTTGTCTGATTATTCTTCTTCTTTCTTTCTTTCTTTCTTCTTTTTCTCCACTAAAAGTGTTTGGGCAGCAAAAACTGCCGGACGAAAACTCGCCAAAATTGGCAGGTGGGTTGCAAATTCCACCCACTACTCTGGCAAAAAATATTGCCCTCATAGACCTCACGGTGGCGCTATAACAATGAACTTTACGTTTTTGCAATTATATAGAAAACTGCTTTGTTTAGAGTCAAACTTCTTTCATCATTTTAATCTTAAGCTATTGTACCAAACTTGACATGTATGTTCAGATGATCGGTCTGTGTTTCGCTGAGCAGTCCTGGGATATTATACAAAAAGTTTATACCTGGTAATTCGCTGCACGTGTTCGTACTCAGTTGATGCATAAAATTTAAATATTATGTAGCTGCCGTACCGGATGCTGCAGTTTCAGGACCGTGGCAATCCTGGGACTGCAGTTCTAGGACCGTAGTTCTTTTGCAACAGCGCCATCTAGTGGAGTAGTGGTGGGAATGCACAGCAACACGAAGGAGGCTAACCCTGTCTGCATGCATATA
Source organism: Micropterus dolomieu (assembly GCF_021292245.1). Classification (NCBI taxonomy): domain Eukaryota; kingdom Metazoa; phylum Chordata; class Actinopteri; order Centrarchiformes; family Centrarchidae; genus Micropterus; species Micropterus dolomieu. The sequence goes on along the minus strand of NC_060155.1, from coordinate 3,715,342 downwards.
ATCAATAACTTAAGTTTAGGCACACACTCGGTGATGGTTCTGGTAAGGATAACTGGCTTAGGGGGGGCTGTCAAGAGTAACACAGCTAGCTAGCTAGCAGTATCAAAGTAAACAAGGGTGCTAGAAATGCAGTTCCAGCCCTAGGATTGCGGTCCTGAAACTGCAACCTCCGGTACTGCAGCTACATACTACTCTAAAATTTGGTAATGATTGCTCAAAGTGGGCGTGGCTAATTGGAACAAATGTAAATTTCTAGACATTTCTCATTCAAACTTCAAAAAAATCTAAAAGTCACCCGTTTGTCCTAGAGAGCTGAAATCTTTTCAGCACATCCACTGAAATGTGACGAGATGTAACATTTGCCTCACTGCAACCTATGGCCAATTCAGAAGTCAGTCACTCTATATTTTTCAGAATATGCTAAATTCAATTAACATCTATATCTCTAAGTCGGCGGTGCGGTGGTTAGCACTGTCGCTTCACAGCAAGAAGGTCGTGTGTTCAAACCGCGGTTGCCCCGGCCTTTCTGTGTGGAGTTTCATGTTCCGTGGGTTCTCTCCGGGTGCTCCAGCTTCCTCCCACCATCCAAAGACATGCAGGCTAGATTAATTGGTGATCCTAAATTTTCCTTAGGCGTGAGTGGTAATTGTTGTATTACCAAATCCTTCCAAATGACTCAAGTATGCTTAAAAATTGGGAGATCAAAGCCATTAGACTAACCATTGTGTCCAACCCTTATTGATGTCCTCGTGGCTCAAATCCACCAGAACCTGACGAGAAAAGGCAACAGCGTGTTTAGCTGACAGAAATAATGACTGAATTTAAATGACAGCATACATATTTCAAATTTAAAATGACAGTACATTATTATGTCCAGACTAATCAACTATACCTGAAGATATTTTTGTAAATGCAAAAGTCAGGATTTAAGTCCATTAGAATTCATCATGAAACAAGATACAAAAAATAAATAAATAAATAAAAAATAAATCATTTCAAAACAGTTCCCCAGTCCAGTGAAAGTCTGTACCTTTCCCAGAAGGCCTTTGTGTTTGGAGAGCAGGCCTCCGCCGTTCTTCACTGCAACATCCAGAGTACGCCTGTGGAGCTCCACAAGGGAAACAGTGAACTCAAACCTGATCGGACAGAGAGAGAAGAGCACACAGGGCATTTACAACAGTTACACTCAATAATAATAAGCAATCACTAAGAGAACTGTGTTTTCTCACAATACAAGTGAAAGCAGAAGAGTGGAACTCACGTCTGATCGTAGACTGGGTTGAGGTTTTTCTTGAATGTGTGAGTTTTCCTCCTGCCCGACCTCCTTTTGTCAGGGAGCAGGTAGAGGCGGACGTAAGGATCTGAGCCATGGTCAGTGAACGCTATTAGGTTTCTGTGGAGGTAAACACGTGAATATTACTCGAGAGTGAAAACACTGACCTGTGTTTTTAGAAGAAACCCCTCACTCTTACTGGTCGGTACCTGCAGCGGTGAACAACCACGATGAGTTTATTCCTCTGGGAGCTGTGTCTGACTGTCAGCTGGACCTCACCCAGCGGGAAATGACTGGGGCCTGAACCACTGCAGAGAGAGACAGAGAGAGAGAAAGAGAGATTTTTCACCTCATTGTCATTGTGAAAGCGTGCAGTTACAACTGAAGGTCCGTCAGGTAAAGGTTTCAGATCTGTAGAAATGTCCTCTTAAAAGATAACACTGGCAATTTTTTCTTATTGTTAACAGCCCCATGAAAATATGAAACAATGAATCTATCTAGTATCTTATTGCTCTGTGCCATAGAGCTCCATTAAAAACTATTAAAAACCCATCAGTGAGCCTCGCTGCTGCTCTGGGTCACATGTTCCTTCATCACCATGAACACACACCCACTGTAGTTTATTCTGACTCAGTCCCACATACACATTTTATAAAATAATAAATAAAGTTTGATGAAAACGTCAGTGAGCAGCTGCATTTAGGAAATTACTGTGCCTTAATCACACACACACACTTTGATTAATAGCCCGGGCTTTTATTTGCTAAAAATCACTGAATTGACCCCGCCTTTATTTTGGACAGGTGTCCATATGGGACAGGCCTTTAATTCCTTTTGCACAAAACTGAAATAGGCTACTATGAAACAGTTTATTTATTTAACAACAATATGAACAGTTTGAATACTACTTGTATAAAAATGATCAAATATTAAATACACGGCATTCATTTGATCTAGCTCTGACAGACGGCGTATGCACTTTTATTTTTAAGACAGCAACGTAAAGAAAACCCAACATGGTGTAGGATGAGAGCGATGGACTTCACATGACAGGATTCACAACTTGGATGAATTTTTATGAAAAGCTGTTTCGAGTCTTATGGTCGGTGGACCCTTACAGAGCATATAAATAATCAATGAAGGGACACATTCAGACTTAATGAGCGCTACAAAAGGTAACGGGAGTCTGCACTCCCCCCCCATCTCTCGTACCATGCCGGTTACGAATTAGACTAGAATGTAGCATATCCATACTGACATATTGATCATACGTTTAAACAATAGTTGTATTAACAATCTAAGCAGCTTGGAAGCAGCAAAGGGGGAGCGCTCTGGCGAGATTTAAGAGGTTTTATACATCCAAAGAACTTCTATAAAAGCCAGACCAGGTGTTTACTCGAGGCCTGAGTTTATAAACGGGTAGGTGACTCGGCTATTAATTGACGTTTTACGGTACCTCTGGTATTGTACAGCGAAATTAGCTCAAACACGACTTAAACTCTTCTATCAATGCTGAAATGGAATTATCAAGGTTAATTTACTTGAACTACCCCGCCTTTCGCCCGATGTCAGCTGGGATTGGCTCCAGCCCCCCGCGACCCTGTACGCAGGATAAGCGGTTGACGATGGATGGATGAATTTACTTGAACTTTAATATAACTTTGGCAACAAAACCTGGTGGAAAAAAAATCATAAAAGTGGAGCTACGATCTCTGTTAAAACTAATCACTTTTGTCAAAATGATACCGGTATTAAACCTCTGTTTGAGTTTTCCTGTTAGAAGATTTTAATGGACACTTCATCCAATCAGATAACTATTTTCTACGGATATAAAGTCATACAAAAATTTGCCCTATACATGGTCAGACAGACAGTTCCTTCATTGGATGGACAGATAAATGCATATATGATTGATTGATAGATACTTTTGCAGCTGGTGGAGTCTCAGCTGCAGCTCCTGAGTAGCGTAGGGGTTGGAGATGTCCGAGGCGATGCTGGGCGTTGGCTCCTTGCCTCCAGCCAGGAACTGCTGGGAACCAGAGATGGCTAGGTTGGAGGTGCTCCTTCCGGTCTCTGCCAGGCCACGGCCTGCTCTACCCAGCCCCAACTCTGAGCTTCCTGGAGACCTCAAGGGCTCATCTGCCTCCCGCCGCCGGTTCACCAGGTCCTGGGTCGAGGCAGAGACAGAGCGGGGGATGTCGGTGGTGGAGGAGGCAGGCTTGGGGAGGTCAGAGGAGACAGAAGGACGCGGGGTGGGGTTGGAGGAGTTGGCCTTGTTGACCTGCACGGAGGACTGGGTGGAGTCTGAGGATGAAGATGTGGTCTTTTCCAAGCACAACACCTGAAACGATTCGCGTACAGAGAAAAATGAGTAAGAGGCAAGTGAGGCTGACATATCATTCATTTCATCTGCAGGCTGTCCTCCTACCCGCAGAGCCATCTTCATCTTGAGGGTGCAGCTCGCTCCAGAGTTCTTCAGGGGGAAGCGCTGGTTCAGAGTCATGTCCTCCGCCTCCAGCAGGCGACTCAGAGGCAGCGTCAACATCCCCAATGAACACTCGTGTTTCTCATCCTTCACCTGAAAGACACAAAACCATGAGCTGACAGGTTAATGTCAGTCACATATTCATGAGACTGGAGCAGCAGTGAAATGATAAGCCGACAAAAGTAAAGCAAATATTATATTGGTGTTCCTAAAGAAGCTTCCGTACCTCAACCTTCAACTCTTGGCTTTTGGGGTTGTGGATGAGGAAGGTGAAAGTTTCCTCCCACACCGGTTCATTGCTCTTATATCTGACCTGGAAGAGGACACAACAGAGAGGGGTTAGAGGGAACAGAAGTCAGGGGGACATATCAAGGCCTAGTCAAGACAGACGACCCTGACGTCCCTGAAGTTATTTCAGTTGTGAAATTGAAGTGACTAATTTGTCGAGACTGACTGAACACAGATTAGTTGTCCACCAAATGAGCTGCGGCTACAGAATAAAAATGTGCTAGCTTTAAGATGATGGGCAGCATTATTTTGGGAACAACTTTCTCTGTCAAAATGTATTCAAAATATCAAACAGCCTTTTTCTTAAGACAAACTGCCCTTCAATAGTCCACTTCATTTATTATGAAGTGGACTATATTTATTAATGGGGCGGCTGTGGCTCAGGAGGTAGAGCGGGTTGGCCGTTAATCGGAAGGTCTGAACCCCGAATTGCCCCTGGCGGCTGTTCCGCCAGTGTATGAATGAGTGTGAATGTTAGTTTCCGTTTGAGCACTTAGGCTCAGTGTATGAATGTGTGTGACTGGTGAATGCAGATGTAGTGTAAAAGCGCTTTGAGTGGTCGAAAAGACTAGAAAGGCGCTATACAAGTACGGAGCATTTATTAAACAGCTAACATGTAATGAGCCGAGGGAGGGTAAATATAAAGTATTCTGAATGTTTTTATTGTTTTTCAAGTATAGTTTAACGTTTTCCTTCTTTGGGAGAGTGAGATGAGGAGACCAAAGTGGAAACACAGGCATGTAGACTTCTCTAAAGCTCACTGATTAACACATCTTTTTGTTAAATTTGTACATGAGCAGAAATGTAAAAACTTCAATTTGGGGTTTTAGGGGGAGTTTTGTGTCGGCTAACATCAGCTTATCCACCTGCCTAGCACTTCTTTGCAGATACTCTGGTGATAGTGTGTTAAGTAGTTCTAGCAGGTAACTCCTAAAACCACAAGCTGTAGTTTTTATATTCCAGTTTTTGTACAAATAAAACAAACAAAATATCAAATGGAGTTTTTAAAGTGTTTTTAGCCTAATGTTGAACTTTGGACAGAGCCAGGCCACAGAAGCAGTCTCGCCCTGATTCTTTATGCTAAGCTAACTAACGTATTGACTCCTGCTTTGTGATTAATGCACAGACGTGACATTTATATTGAGATTCTCATCCTGGGAAAGAAAGCAACTACCTGAACTTCCCAAAACATTATTACATATAGCATAGTATATAACTGTATGCTAAAAGGTGAAGCAGTCATCGATCAACGTGAGCCCAGAACGTACTTCAAATATCATGTAATTCAAAGTCACACTGGCCATAGCTCGAATACTTTTTGAGATGAGAGGATCCACAAGTTTAATATTGAATGAAAGAATGATGGCGGGTATGAATGTGGACCATGTTTGGGTCTCACCTTGCTGTCGTTTGACTTGTGTCCCACTGTGAACTGGACAAATGGACTGGGACTGCTGGTCACTTTTTTACCGGACTGCAGAAGAAGAAAAACAGGTTTTACAAACAAGAAAGAGCGATGGTTAGCAGGGCGTTAGCAAACTCTGCTAGCATTTATCACTTATTTGAATTTCACTTAAGAGTAAAAGTATTTTTTTATGAAACACAAAAAGTACTGACAAGTTTCTTTACAGTTCAGTTAGCAAAGGATTTCTTTAAAAAGATGTAGTGATGGAGTGAAACGAGTCTATAACTCTTGCTTCGGTCAAGATTAAGCTCAGCTAAGCTGTTTTAGCATCTTTCTATGTAAAATAATGAAATCAAATTTCTAAAATGAGCATGAGCTCACGCAGTGTCATTTTTGGGCATGTGATATCGCAACTTGACCATGCTACTTATCACATTATCAAGAAAATGTGTTATTTTTCATGGGAAGGAATTAAGCAGTACAGGTATCAGGTAAAAGTATCTATAGCCCCAAACCAGGAAGTCTGGAAAACCCGTCAAATCAGATTGAAAAAGAAAAGATCAATTCAAAATGTCAGAATCAATAGGCTGGGTGTGAATGTTCTTTGGACAACAATGTTGTTATTTACAACACACATTGTTAGACACAGTATCACACTTTTAGTCAACAAACATGATTAGTGAAGTTTGTTAATGATTTCACAACAACAACAGTCAGTACAGCCACGGAGCTGTTTTGGATGCTGCAGCAGCGCCCTGCTGGGTACATCACCAAGTGAGCTTGAACTCTGTTAAAGTATAACTTAATGGGCTTAAAATGTTTCACAGCAGGAGAGAATATTCACCCCTTTAAGATACAAATTTTCAAAGTGCACTACAGTGCTCCAAATTCCCCAAACATTCTCCCAAATGTCTCCCAAAGGGATTTGGTGAAAATAAATCACTTAATTTATCTATAATATCCAAGGCGAACAGCCCTTACTGAATATACTTTTCAAAATAAAACCACCATCCAATTACAAAGCATTTTTTCAAAAACGTTATTAATATGTTGAATCGGTTTAGCAACCTTTGGGTCTAAAACTGTATGATCTAAAATGATACAGTACTTTTTAAAGTGTAGAAGGGTATCTACGGCAAAATATCTGTATCACTTTTAGCAACCACAGCATTAAGCAGCCATCTGTACTTATGCAGTTGTTAAAAGACTTAATCTACGTGCTTACTTCAAACCACAGTGTACACTATATGGCCAAAGGTATACAGATACTTTTGTTCTGGGGCTGTTTTTCCTGGTTTGGTCGAGGTCCCTCAACCTCATCCAACATTTTTCTGCTGTCAAGACTGAAACCAGATTGGGGGCTACTGGCCACAATCACATAGAGCTGTAAAATTTGGGTGTCCGCATACTTTTGGCCACACAGTGTAAGTATGAGTTGACTGTGTGCGCATCATGTCACTGTGTTCCTCTGTTTCCCTCCTGGGTGTACTTCGTTGCCGTGTCGTTACCTTGATTGCCTTACTGAGCGAGGCCTCCGTCAGCCCCGCTTGGTTGAACTCTAACGGATTGCACTTTGATTTTCCCCCAGGAAGACAAGGAAGGAGAGAGCAAACAACACACAAACACACCAGCAGGTTATTTGGGAACAGAGGGGCATGCAGGGAGGAGGAGGAGGAGGAGGAGGAGGAGGAAGATGGAACACACCAGGACCACCGCCATCACCAAATGTTGGGACACAAAGAGACAGACAGAGAGACAACATGGATGAGATGATCACATGGTTATTGTCATTCCCCGATTAAACCTGGACACAAAACTAGAGTTCAACCAATACTGGATTTATGAGGCATAATAATATATTGCAACACAGATGGCAAACTATATCTATATTTGGCTGTTAAAAGTATTGTGGCAATGGTATATATTGAGGCAGGAGTTTTTTCCAGTTGAACAATAAACTAGAAAAGTAAGATTATAAAAATTAACTATAAATTAAAATCCAAATTAAACTATATATACACACACACACACACACACACACACACACACACACACACACACAAAATAATGCTGACCTGCAGCACTTTTAAAATGCATTTGGTTTTAGAGTCACTATCTGCCATGAACTCGTGTCAGCTAAAGAATATTGGTTAAACTCTAGTCAAAATACCACAGCATTAGATGGGAGTCACTGACTGAAATGGAGAGAGAAATGAAGATTAGAGGGAAGGAATCAGAAGCTGAGATGCTTTTATTTTATGTTTCTGTATTTATATTAGTGTGAAATGTTATCAAAGCCAACTCCCCTTGCAGAAGGTCACGTACAACACACCTCATTAACAATGTACTGAATCAAGTGTTTCATAGGATCAAAAACTTGGCAACAACAAAAGTATGACCTCTGGTGTCTGATTCTGCTCGTGTTTTCATCAGATCACACCGGGACACATGAAGCAGGTATGGATGCTAAAGGCCCAGTTCTACTTCTGCGTGGAGTCTGCGCTGGCTACGTGCCGGCGTGAGCATTTAGACGTGTGCGTTGTCTGTGTCGCTCCGTAATTACGCCGCCAAAACGCTAGTTGGCAGTGGGTTGTCTATGTTCCACTATGTTGAGTTTCTCCTTCTTCTTCTTCGTTGGTGTAGGCTACAACAAACAAAGTGAGCGGCTCATGTTAGAGCTGATCTGAACAGCAGTTACTTTTGGTGAAACTATTGAAGTGCAGAAACGAGAGAAGGCGTTGGAGGAGATGGTATGTACGACCCTTGAGGCAGAAGAAGAGGAAATGCAATGCTACCAATCCGACCGAATCACCGTTCTTGCGGTCTGCGTCACCGTGACACGTAGTAAATTTTTGGGGCGGTGAGCATCAGGCCATGGCGGAGGGTACGCCGTAGATTAGACGCAGAAGTATAAACCGGCCTTAAGTCAGTAATTTTATCATAAACGTCTACTGAAAAGAAAAGAGTGACCTTTGGGGTTAAATTTTAACAGTGTGAAAAACTACTAACTTGTAGCACATACATTACTGGATGTTCTGGTAATTTCTGAAATGTAAAAATGGTGTGGAGTTAAACCCATTTTAATTAAATTGTACAGAACTTCATCTGTTATTCCCTCCTATTCAGCTTTGTTCTAACATGGAGAAATGGGTCTGAAAACTCAATCCAGATCACTGATGTGAGATCAGCGGTAAGATTTTTAAGCAACACACAGACTTGTTGACAAGTAAGCAGTTTGATTAAAGGGGCATTAACTCATCGGTGACACGTGCTGGCCCACAGTCACAACTGCATTACTTATTTAAGCTTTCGACATTAGCCAGTATTCATCTCAGATAACATTTCCTGTCAAAAGGTCTGTGCAGTCCTTTAAAATTATACGTGCTGCCGCCTGTGAACCACCACAGGGGGAGGGCTGATGGGGAAAACCAGCACACACACACAAAGGGCTTATACAGGAAGGATGGAGGGAAAGCAATCCACTCAGAATTCACCCGCCCTTCTCCCAGTGTCTCACGACAATCAAAAGGCATTCCTTCCTCTCAAAATTAATTAGATACAAAACTAATTTGCAACTACAACATACAATTCTTGAAGGCTGTCGTAACCTGCCTAGGAGGTGGGAGACTTTGACTGTTTGTGAGATTTTGATTCAAGGCGGTTGGAATTTTGTCAGTGAAAGGTGTGACCAATATTCAGCCCTGACAAGCTTTTTTACATGATGAAGGGGAGATGTTGAAGAGATGAAACTGGAATGTTATGGACAAAAAAACCCCCAGCAGATAAAAATGGCATTTGTAAAAAGAAAACTTCTACAATATCTCAATATATTTGTTGATGAATAAAAGAAAGATTTTGTCTCTCCACGTTTTTGAAATTTATAAAAATATATTGAGGCCGTTTGCTAGAGATCAAGTAAAATGGTCAGCAATGGCAAGTTATTACACTAAAATGTTTTAAAACTTTTTTATCAACTGATGATTAAAACAAGACTGACATGTTGGTCTAAATGTTCATCAACTGAACGTTTTTGTCAACTGACAAAAAAAGTGTTAAAATAAGAATGAAGTTGAGTTACCATGTCTGAAAGTCACATGGACTTTTGATCTCAGGACTCAGACTAAATGTGGGTGATTAAATTAATAGCAATTTAAGAAGAGTACATTAAAACAATTGTCTGGTACTTTTTGCGCTGACTATTGTGACACATAAAGCTAAAAGTAAACCTTTGTAATAGCATACAGAGAGCAGTACTGGTTGTTTTATCCCTTTGAAACTCTAAAATGTAATGTAATCTCTTCGCTGAGGCAGAACAACATCAACATAACTTTGTTTTGTGGGGCTCTTTTTATTGTACACACAGCTGCTGTTTCCACTTTCCAGAAAATAACCCATCTGATAAAACTGATGAGTAGAAACAATGTCCAATGTGTCAACTAATCCTGTGAGATCAATAACTCTTAAAAGGGAAAATAATAGAGGAGGAAGGATGCTTTTGATGGTCCTAAAACATAAACCCTCAAAGTTGTTTACTAATTTTCAGACCATGTTCCTCAGCTGTAATCAGTCAAACTCCAACAAACAACACTCATACCAAATACTGATATTAAGGAACTTAATAATTATTAAGTAACTCATGCTCTGGTTGGGATTCATGCTCATCAGGCAAAACAATTGGAACCCTTGCTTTTTAAAAACACAAGCTAACATAAAACAAAAAGGAACATGACCTCTAGACGTACTCACACCTTGGCACTGGCCAAACTACTCTAGGATGCAGAAAACAGCCAGCAGACTCACAAATAAGGTCCTATAGAGAGAGGCAGTGTTCTCGCAAAACACGAGGCCCGCCGCCCGCCTCTCTTTTAAGTAGCCAGAGCCCAAGTTCCCCTCGAAGACGCTCTTCGGAGGGAGAGGAGAGAGAAGAAGCAGAGAAGATAAGAAGGCTGAAAAGAGGAAGGTGAGGCCCGTCTGCGCTACACAGATCAAACGCCAACAAAGAAAGCTCTTCAGACTAGAAAATACTGTGCAAGACAAGGCAGACTCCACTCTCTTCACTTAAAGGTGCAACGACAATCAACAGTTCAGTTACCGCAAACAAATGAGAGCACTGCTGAGAAAATTTATTTAGCAGCCGCAATTCTGGCCAACAAAGATTTTTCCCCCTCCAAGTCAAATCACTTTCAACAAGTTTATCCCAAACTCTGAGCTCTGGCTAGCAATTTTGGCCACAATCAGAATTGCTACTGTTTGTGAAACACAGTATTCAGTTCTGTTATTACATACATGCATGGGTGTGATCTAGATAGCATTGAACTTAACTAGCAATACCACTAACATGAGACAGAGGTAGAAATGATCAAAACTCTCATTTGTTTACAGTAATTATATAAAAACGTATCACTGTCAATATGAGACTCATGCTTTCCTCCCTTGTAATGCTTTCCAATCTAACGGATTGGATTTTTTTTAACAGAATGAATATCAATTTGAATGATCCTATATTCTTAATAAGCATTTTCATCCATGAAACTCTGTGTCTGCATTTACCCTGAGACTTAATCTACTGATACAGCTGCTGCACTAATGGTAACATTAACTAATTGTGACAGCAGTTAAATCAGCTTCCCAGCTCTCATTAACAGAAGAACAGGATCCTGCATTGAAGCGAATAACAATTTTAGCATATTAAATAGACTGAATGGAAATTTTAAAAAGCTAAAGCGCAAAACTTGAGACCGGATGAACACATTCAGAAATAATAACGTGCCTTTCTGTTTGAATGAAACAAAACAAATATTACAACAAACTATTACAACATAATTCACCATTATTTCATTTGTTAAAGTCTTCTTTCTACTGCACCTTCAAGATGAGATGGAGTGAAGAGCAGAAAAGAAGCTCAGAAAAGCAGATAAGTGACCGTGGCGAAGGTCAACACACCGAGTGAACTACGACCAACTAGGGCTGGGCGATATGGCCAAAAAGATTATCACGATAAAAAATGTCATATTTGATATCGATAATTATCACAATAAAGACATTAAGAAACCAGATGGTTAATGGTGGATTCACACTTGCCAAACAGTGGATCTCTTATCAAATCTGAGGTGGAACATTCAAAAACAATTAAGATAAAATGTTTTTTCATTTGTAATTTTGTTATTGAGGAAAGTTATATTGCAATAATTATTGTTATTGTTTAATTGCCCAGCCCGACGACCAACCAGCAAAAGCTGATTGGCATGAAAGTATTAACCAGACAGCAATGAAGTCAACAAACTACAGCTCCAACTTGTGCAAGACAAATTAAAAAACATATATAAATATATAAAGTTAGGCATGATAAAATAAAAATTATAAGAAACTCCATCAAAATGTTTAGTGTCTCATAATTCTGACTTAACATCAAGAAGTTCCTACTTTTATGTTTATCGTTACTAACTTTCCATATTGTTTTCTTTTTGCGGCAAAAATGGGCTTCAATAACAAAGCTGTACATTCGACAATGTTGTATTTATTGTGTGACATGTAAAATGCCGTGAGTCTGATTTATGATCAACAGCTCGTGAATGTCAGCCGCCACCCGTCTTTATGACAAGCTGCTTTCCCTAAAAAAACAGAGCATCTATAAATCACAACCGTTTTTTTTTTTGTTTGTTTTTTTTAATATCTATGTTATATTTGCTGACTCTAAGATGAAGCTGGAAATCATTACTGTAGGTGCACTCTGGGAAGTTCGACCAGACTGACTTACCGGCAAGTTTCTGGCCGAGTCCAGGAAGATGACGAGCAGCGCAGACGACAGGCCGTCGTTGGCTTGACCACGTTCAGCTTTGATGCTCATCAGTGCCTGTGAAGAAAAGAAATAAAGATACAGTTAAACAGTAAATGCTTCGTTTTTGGTAAATTTGATCCTCTGAGGCTTCATGTGGGAAGAATACATAGGTTTACAGGTTCAGGCAGGCTGGAGGTCAAATGTCCATCACAAGTTCCCCCAGAGTCAAAGACGACATCTTCAAATTGTTTAATAACTTCAATGAACTGCTCATTTCAAGCTGTTTCCATAAGTGTAGCAGTGGTACTGTACCTGGTCCAGCTTCTCAGGTGTGGGCAGCACAGACAACCACTCCAGTTTGAGGTGCAGCTTCCCCTTAGGCACCTCTTGCATTACAAACCACTGAGGACAAAGAAATATTCCTTATTAATATTGTAAGCATTAAACTTTCTCTAGACATATTTCCATCACATAGCATCAACAATTCTGACATGAGCTTTTTAGTGAGCATTTGTTTAGAGCTCCTGCACAACAGCAACAGGGTTCTTCAGTAATATGACATTTTCACAGATATAAACACCTATTTTTGCTTCTCTTTATCAGTGAATGTTACAACACAGCAATCCTTTCTATCCAGTATATATTGTGCTTTTTCTCCAGGCATTGATGTGATTTGTAGACATACACAGCAAAAGGTTTTTTTTATAAAGACAAAGATGCAATAAAGCTAATAAAGCTAAGAAGCCGTGGGTGATTATTTTGTCCTACAAAAATACAATTGATTGTCCTTTTACCTCATAATTTTATTTCATATTTAAGTCAAATTCCCTTATTTTAATAATAATAATAATAATAATAATAATAATACATAAGGTATGCTTTACTTTAACACTTTTTTTTCAGGGACCAAGAGGTCAGCTGTCACTCAAACCCTGAAAAAAGTGCAGTGGGGAAACACCAGAGTAAGGAGCAGATAGGATCAATGCTTTTGCTATATGAAAAAATGTCTACTGCACTTTAGTCTAAAATGGGGCTGACTGCTGAAGGCACTGAGAGGAGGTCAGAGATTCAGATTACCTCGTCAACCTTCTGTTCCTTCTGGATCTCGGCCATGTCGAGCACCAGACTGAAAAACATGTCACAAACAATACAAACGTTCACAGAGGGCCAACTCATCACACAGCAGTTTGGCTGCAGTGTCCCGACAGACTGTTTCTCACTCTGTGGTGAGTAAATGGGCTCTGGTGGAAATTAAAGTTGGACACACAACGCTGCACTCATTAAACACCGCTGTGAACTCTCTGTGAAAGCTCCACATCGCTTTCAGGGGCCTTTGATGAAAAACTTAAGGTAAATGGAGTGTAAAATCCTATTACATACACTGCAAACTCTTTCTGACAAATATGATTTGTATGAAAAACACAATTAACACAACACATAAAGTCCTCAGTTAATCCATGAACTACCAAATCTATATGTGCAGCTATGCTTATTGAAGTACACATTATTGTATGTAGTGTCAGTGCTTGTATGTACTGAACTTGAATTACTGTAAAGTGCTTTAGTGGGTCACAACTAACAATCATTAAATAACTAAAAAGGCAATATAGATAAATTATTTTCTCTAGTAATTAACTAAGGTGATGTCTCAAATGTCTTGTTTGGTCTGGACAACCCCTCCTAAACACAAAGATATTCAACAGGTAATAATGTTAAAAAGAAAAGCAGTAAATCTTTACATCTAAGGAGATAAGATATGAGGATGATTTGCATTTTTGGTCGATGTGTGACTTGAACGATTATCAAAATGATTATTGACAAGTAATCTGATTATTCAAGCAATCATTCAAACCCAGTCACACGAGTTAAAATAATTTGCAAAAAACTCAAAATCCATGACAGTTTTTGGCCTTATAAAGAGCCTTAACTCAAAAGATATTAAAACAATAACCATATATAGGCATCATTATAGTTTGTGTCTTTTGAGTTTAACAAAGGTCATCAGTAGAACAAAACAGAGGCGGCGGGGTAGGAAGGCTTCTAACAGGTTCTGGCAATAAGAAGTAGCTTTGTTGTATTAACAGAACCCGCACCATCCCAGGAAGTCGTCTTCATCAGGGTCTTCATCAAACAGCTCTATCTCCAGATTGGGTCCGCAGTTATCGTACACCAAGGCCTGAAAATAGGAAGAAACACATTAATATGACTTCATACACACTGAACCCAGGACAGGGGGAATACATGGGGGTTTTGGATCCACTTACTGTTGGTGCACACCTCCAAAGTGTTCAGACTGAACACTGAACTAACAGTGACTCCCCGTCTGTCTGCTACTTTCCTCTCGTTTTCCCATTTTCGACTTAGGCCTCGAGAAAGAATTTGCATCCACTTGCACTTTGCGCTTGATATGCGATTATGCCTTAATCTCGAGGTCAACATTTTACATCTTGACACATTCATCTGAGGCAAAGCAAGCGGTTAAGTTTCTCACAAAAAAATTTACATTTTCCTTGTCGACTTTCAGTGCAAAGATGAAAAAAAAAATGCAACTGTGCAAATGTACAATGCAACCTGAAAAAGTCTCATGGACTGACGGACAATAACAGTTATTCTTTGTGACAGATTTTGCTTGGGGTTAGAATTTGGTCACTTTGTTTAAAAAGTATAGACTTTGGTTTTATATTTTTCACTTATTCTCTATTTAGAGATTATTTAAAATCTCCAAATCAATCTCTGTGCCTTTTCTTAGCATGTGTATGTTGAGTATTGAGAGCGTTATGTGTAGGCCACGATTATTTGCCATAAATGGTACATTTAAGACTGCACAACGTGGAAAATGCCTTCATTGTGAAAATCACCTTTTTAAGAAACAAAGAGACAGTTTTCTGTCACAAAATAATAAAAATATATGATGCTAAGTAAATTACATAAATTGATAAAAATTCAAACTGAATAAAGAGGCTATTACAAATATTCCGCCCTAATATAGACAGAAATGTGGATTAGATCACAGGATACCTTCAGGAAACATTAGTCTTGCAAGCAGCTAACACTTCACCACAGTTGTAGGAAGGGTCTTTATTTATTTAGGTGAGATCCATGTGTGCAGTGTGTATCTTTTCATGCATGATGCCAAAATTAAAACAAAATAATAATGCCAAAATTAAAACTATATAAAATAAATTCCATAAACTCAAGTTTCCTCCCACTTAATCTCAGATTGATGCTGGCTGTCAAACCGTGTTGCTCACCTCGTAGACTTCGTTCCATTTTGGGTTTAGGTTTTCCTGGATGACTTTGCTCTTGAAGAGCTTGGTCCCGACATGGATGACTCCGTACGGGTCTGACTTTCCTTTCACCAGCCCTCCTAGGAACTTGTCTTTAGCCATCAGGTCCTGGGCCTCGATGAAGTGGATCCTCAGAACGCCCTGAGGAGAGAGACGAGTAACGGACAATGTAAGATGAGGATGAACCAGGAGAGGAGGGCGACGGGTCTTAAAGAAAACAGACTATCTCTGAAATCATTTTATATTTTAGAGTGCACAGACAAGTGAGGAATTTTCACAATAAATAAGTACAACTTGAAAAAGTACAAAATCTAATGAACAGTCTGAATGAAAATCAAGCAGGCCCCATATATAATCTAATCAAAGCTGCGATGTGAGTTAGCGTTACGATCATTTGAATTTGGGCAAGATGTAAAATAGTCTCTGTATAGGATCTGACAAAAGGGACATTCTTGTAGTGATTTACTACGAGGAGCAACTAAAGTCCAGGTGCAAAGACAGAAGGAAATCTTTTGGGTGGAGTTTTTCACTGCATTCACATTACAATGATAAAAGAAATGTGTACAGCAGAAAATCATCACATTAGAGAAGCTGTTTAGTATTTTTCATGACCAAACCACACGTTTTGATCACTCAACATATTGTTTTAAAACTGTAAGTAACTGTAAATGCACCTTGGGCATGGGGAAGCGTAGCTGGGCCATCTTGGCCTCTCCCACCAGAGGGATAGTGATGCGGTTGGGCAGGACCAGAGCGTTGTTGATGATGTCCTGGAGGATGTTGTCACACAAACCACTGAGAGCGATGGAGGAAGAATGGAGGGAGGTGAGGGAGAGGGTAGAAAGAGAGTAAAGGAGGGGGAAAACAAAGAATAACCTTAAAACATCAAAAAGAGTAACAATGTAATACATGGGGGAAAAAATGGAAGCCAAGGAGGTGCAGTTAGTACAAATTAAAATCCAGCTAAGACAGAAACATTAGACATTCTTCTAAATGGTCCTGTGTTGCCTCACAGTAAGAAGGTTGTGGGTTCAAACCCCGGTTACCCCAGCCTTTCTGTATGGAGTTTGTATGGAGTATGGAGTCAGCTGGGATTGGCTCCAGCGACCCTGTACGCAGGAAAAGCGGTTGACAATGGATGGATGGATAACAGGTTAGGACTGACTGATCCAAAAAGGAAATAACACTAAACCCTGGTGTTTATACAGAAACATACAGGAAACTGTAACAGTTTTTTGGTGTGTGAGAGTGAGTAGGATAGTCTTTGTGCATATCGTTTGGTTTATACCACACAAAGCACAAAGACGCACACACAATATTAATGGATGAGTACAGACAAGTCTTCTTTCGCCTCGTTTCCTCTAGAGGGCAACAGCAACCTGCATTAAAACCCAGCTGCATTGCTTTGCTACAAAAATAAATTACCCCTGAAAGAGCTGATCCTAGGTCAGCTTCACACCAGAATTTCATGTGAATGGTAAGTTTCATTGTAGAACTGCTGATTCCTGGTCTGCTCACTCACCAAACACATAATCATTTCCAGATAAAGCTTACCTCGGCTGTGTGTGCCACCTCAGGTTTCTCTGCTGTTTCAGGACAAAATGAAAATCATCACAGGGGAAATACTGAGTGTGAGGAGGGTGGGGCAAGAGCAGGTCTTCACCGCACGCGCACACACACACACACACACACACACACACACACACAGGTATTTTCCTACAAGCTTGTCGAGCAAGGAAAGCAACATTTCACAGGGCGGAGTCCTTTAGAAACCACAGAGTGTTTCTCTGCTGAAAACAAACAGTAAACCAACTGAAAAAAAAGCAACAGGTCAATATGGAGAAGTAACAATGCAGTTAGCAGCGTGGTGACAGTGCTCTGCAGGACAGGGTGTTCGCCAGAGCCAGGTTGTGTATCAGGTTTTGTTGTTGTTCTTGAATGTATAGTCTGGGCTATTTTATACAAAATCTATTTATAAAAAACAGCCTGTTGTATCTCTTATATCTCAACAACTCTTCAACGGTGTGCCATGAAGTCCATTCCCCTGGCTTCTCCTCTAGCGCCACCATAAGGTTCACATTTGTAGTCCTGAGTGAAATGCCAACTATTTGACCAAGTGCCATTAAATTTGGTACTGATATTCATGTTCCCCCAATGATACATTGTAACTGTCCCTTCACTATCCATCTAGTGCAATCCAAATACCTGTATTTTGTGCTAATTAGCCAATGTCAGCATGCTTAAGATGGTGAACATGGTAAATATTGAACCTGCCTAACATCAGAATGTTAGTAATGTTTCTGCAAGCATGTTAGCATTGTGACATTAGCATTAAGCTCAAAGCATCGCTGTGCTGTCTCCTCCAGGCTAGCCTCTGTTGGAGTGAAATGCACAACATGATGTGATGTGGTTACACTTTTTACGGCTGTCCATCCCAAATGTCAATGTGGATTTAAATGTGGTTTTCTTAATTCTGGAACATCTCGTTAGCTCTCTAGTGAGGCCTCAAAAGCTCTCATAATCATCTCGGACGTTTTAGCAATTTAACCCACCATGCAAAGCATTTGATTATATAATTACAAAAACACTGCATCCGTCAGCATTGATGTAGTCAAATCTAAAGTTTTTTTGTTGCTGCTGTGTATTCCTCGATGTTGATGCTAAACTAAAAGAAGTCCTGTCTGGAAAAGCTTCCATACCAAATCCACCCAACATCACATCTCTGTCTGCAGCGGTTCTCCTGTCATAAGCACGTTACTATAAATATCAACACTTAGTGGGGAAAATAAATCCATTCTGTGATCTGGTGGTTAATGTAATGGTTTCAGCAGCAGAGCCTGAGAGACTGCTCAGGCTCTGTGTCCACTGGGAACTTCTCTTCAAAGCACCGGCTTCATTTTGTCATTATACCGAGCAGGAAGGATGTGCTTCTACACCGAGTGCTCGGCATGTTTTTAGTTCTCCTACTGTCGAGGGTTTGAAGTAATCAGATGTGATATTTTCTCACAAGGGCCCACTAAAAGTCCAAAAGTAATTTGTAATTTCTAGTAAGGGTCTTTAGTTATGTTTCTATTAAAATTCTGTCAGATTTTAAGTGAAATATCAGGAATTTTCAGTCAGTGTAAATCAGTGTGTATTTCCATCATCTAATGTACCTTTATGCAAACATATTTTAGTAGACATGACAGAATTACTCTTTTAGGTGATGCTTCTGTCCAGTGTCATGGACACATAGCTGGATATGTCATAGTGGGAATTGAATCTGGCTAGAATTAAGCATTCAACACACAGGGTGAAAAGAGGAGCTGCAGCAATGTGCAGTATGACAAAAAATATGGTGTTTTTTGAAAATGAAGCCATGTAAATGTGTTCTGGTACAACTTCTAAATAAAATGATGAACCTGAAAATGAGGCTGAAATCTGTGGGTAAAAAGTAAACTACTTACTTTAAGAATGTAATACAATATGGTGTTGATGAGTGAGTCACAGAGAGAAACTAATAAAACATCTTTCATGCTGGTACTATATATAATTTAAATTCAGCCACTCATCCACTCATTTCAGAGGCCCCATAATGTGGCTAACGTTTGCATTGGAAAGCAGATTTCAGTTAAAGCCTGTGCACATAAACCATAAAAATATTTCCGTACAGTCAAATAGAAAGTTGGAATATTCCCACAAAGCACTGCCAGATGAATATATGGAAATAAAAGTTTACACCGCATTAGAAAATAACAATGATGTCGAATGCTAACCGATGTAAAATGCACTGCTCATTATGTCTTCATTAGGAAGGAAATAATGAATAAAACGGTGACCTCTGAAGTGGTCAACTTTAACTTGTGTGCGTATATTATGCGTGATACATACAGTACGTCCACATGGAGACAAAATAGACACAGTTATCACATCATGTCTCTATTACACACACACACACACACACACACACACACACACCCTGCTAGGTCCCAGAGAAGCTGTTTGAAGCCACCTGGTCATGATTATCAAAATAATGTGTGTTCAGGATGGGGCTCAGTTCTTAACAACAGAGGGAACTGATCAGCCTAATCAAAATCAATGGATGCACAGACCAACTAATTACACACAGACATGCAAATGCAGACCTGTAATTTCAAGACAGAAACATTGAACACACACACACACACACACACACACACACACACACACACACACACACACACACACGGTGACAAGACTCTCCACAACATTACACGCAGGTACTTACTTAATACCGGGAATGTCCAGCATGTTTGTGAGTCCTGTCCAATTGATGTCCAGCAACTGAAAGAGAGAGAAAAAAATAAGATTGAGAAAAAAGACAAAACAAAAGAAAGACAAAAATGATTTTCTGATTATCCCTACTCTGACATACTGCTCCTCCTGTTAATGAAAAGCACACTTTTTTTAAAGTTCAGAGTTGCCTTAAAGACATTTGTTCCCACGACAGTTCAGTTTTTAAAGGCGACAATCAGTTGCATTTTACCCAGGCATTTCATGCAGCAACAATTATTTACAAAAAGTTGTTTTAATAAAAATCTATTAAAAGATTTACAGAAATTCTCTGACAAGCTTATGTTTGCCTTATGAGGATTTGTGAGAAGAATTCAAACCTTTACTACCTATTTAATGATGGAAATTTCTCCCTGACAGCAGCTTAGGTTTAATAATATCTATGAAAAATGGGTAACGGGTAAAACGTTTTTTAGAGCAATGTTCTGCCATTAATATAGTCAAAATGATTAAATAAACTGAAAGTTGGAACTAAATATTGGCAATTAATCTAACTGAATCAATATGATTCAAAAGAAAATTTCCAACTACAGCAGAAACTTAAAAATAAATGAAAGTTTTGGTGTGGAACAATACCACGGTGGTTTCCCAGCACCGTGCTCTTCTTCTACACATTATCAGCTCCTCACTGATGGCGTCATTGTCAGCAGAGCAACTCTAATTCTATCGACTTGATCATTAATTCAGAGAGGCAAAGTGAGTTAGCCTTCATACAGACAGGAAGTAAGGTACTGTGTCTACCTGTCTTTGGAAATTACTTCAACAAATAAACAGCAGATGCTAGAGAAGTGAAGTAAGACACAAAATGTGCAAACAGCTTTTGATTACCACCAAAAGAAGTGGAATGTTGATCCGCTGATGGACCGTTACGCAAAGAATTCCACAGACAGAAAAGAGCATTCACTCCAGTAAAAAAAAAAAAAAAAAAAAAAAAAAAATTGTATATATATATATATATATATATATATATATACACACACACACACACATCTCCAAATAGTACTTGCAATACACATACTGGGAGCAACTTGAGGTTCAGTGTCTTGCTCAAGGACACTCTCAACCTACAGACAGGAGGGGCCAGGGATCGACAACCAGCTCTCCCACTTGAGCTACAATGATGGCCTGACTGACATTTGAAAGTTTAAAAAAATCAGGAATATTAGCAGTTGAAAAATACACTTATCAGTGCAAGCTTATTTTTACAATCTTCACTAGAGATGGCAAAATTGTGAATAAAGATACGGTTGTTTGCCGACATTGTAAAATGCAACAGCAGCAAATCTGAGGAGTCGTTAGCTTGTCACCCATATGAGGCAGTGGATGCACAGCAATGAGCCTTGTCAGTTCTTCTTAGATTAAGTTACGTGGATTTGCTTTTGAATTCATTTGAAAGCACTAACTGTCAGCTCTCCTCCATTTGAACTTGATTTTTGGAAAAAGTGACAGTCCTAATATGTGTGGCTGTGCACATGCCTTCATACCAACAATGAGTCCACAACCTTTTGGTGCGACTAAAACGAAAAAGATAAATAGAAATCAAATCCATTAGGCTGTCAGAAAGAATGCAGGCAGATTACCACAATCCCATAAAAATATTGAACTATGAAGGGTGTTGATAAAGGACAGACCCCTTGAATTCACCGCAACAGTGCTTTTACCATTTCAGGTTTTCAAGATGAGCTGTTAATATTGACCTTTCAAAGACTGTCACTGGGCCACAGAACGGACTAAACAGCACGAAGAGATGCAATAATAATCCTCAGAGGAGAAGATCCACGCATGTTTCTCATACGCAGCAGTTTTAATTAACACAGTTATGAGGCTTTTATATACTTCACCTTTAAACTGGGTTACCTGTGGAACCAGATTATGAGGAGAAGTCACATATCAAGCATTATTATCAGTTCGTCAGACAGGAATGTCCAACAGTCACTGCAGTAATAAGCAAGGCTGAATCACAGCAACACACACACCTGACACACCCTGCTCTCTGATCAATGAATGTCATGGTTACTGCTGCTTTCATACCAGATAACAATGGTACTAACAACTTCATTGTAGTACAAACAGTACAGGCGACAATGATTAGCATTAGTTCTGTTATAGCTGTACCTAGGAGTCGCAGAAGCCCATTTAACAGCAGTGGTGATAATATTAGGATATTAGGAGTAGTAGCATGGGTAGCGTTAGTACATAATATGGTGTTCTATGAACAAGGTCATTAATATGTTGCTATAACAGCCTAGTGCAGATCATGAAAAACAGCCCAAACCAAGTACACATAGTATGTGAACGGGGGTGTCCATGACAGTGAAACTTCTAGGAGAAGCAAGGGTTGAAGACACGGGTAAATTCTTCTATCAGGGTATGATTGGGAGGTAAGTTGACATTTAATACATTGATTAGATCTGACATGCGGTTTTGCATGCACTTCCCGGGCCGCCACAAATAAATTAATGTATGGGAAACACTGTATTGTAATATATCACATACTGTGATATGTCAAGGTATATGTAATGTGATACAGCAACAGTGCAAGGAATATTATGGTAATTGTATATTTTATTCAAAAAAAAGATACTGAAAAACCTGTTACTAGATAAAACCACAAAACTGGAGTGTCCGTTTTTTTGTCTAATGCAGAGAATACTTTGACAAACTGCCGGACTTTCATCTCAAAAGACGCAAAAAAATCCTGTGAATCCAAGGTCACCAAAACACAACCCTACTCACATTAACAACATAACCCACAATGGCCTGCTTCTTTGGTAGTAACAGAACAGCAAAATGTCATCATGTGTACCTGATGACATTTTGCGATGACTTGAAACGCTGTACTCTTGTTAAATGAAAACCGTTTCTGAAAGCGAGACACTGCTCAACCCCAGAAGTAGCTAAAGAACTCAGAGTTGAAGCAGCAGTAATGGCAGTGGCATTAGCATTAGTAGCATCAAAGCTAGCACTATCAGTAGTTGCAGAGGTAGTGAAGTGATTGTAACAGTAGTAGAAGCAGAACTAACAGTAGTCACAGTAGTTTAAAATTAATCCTGGTAGTAGTTGACGTATTAAGTGCAGCTACAGCTCTTTAAGTTCTAGCAGCAGCAGTTGTAGCAACACAGGCTGTAGAAAAACGTGGGCATCACATCCGTAATGAAGACCGGAGTTTGGGTTTACTGGTTGCTACGCTCTTTTGTCAGAGCATGAACGCAAAAATCTCGATAATTTTCGAAACAGGGTGTAGTCTGGATGGAGCTGAGGCGTGGCAAGCAAGCAGGAGCTACCAGGCCTGAGTGAGGCAGGCTGAGACAGAGAGACTCTTTGTCTCGATAATCAGGACAATTTGATTTTCAGAGAGTAAACAAATCAATCAGCACACAGAAGCAGAAATATCTATTTCAGACTGCGAAGCAGCCCCAGACTGGAGCGTTGACTGCTGGTCAGTGTTCAATCATCATCACACAAACTGTACCGTCACAAGACAATCACCAGACTCATGTTGGGAAGGCACCCAGCTCAAAATAACTCCAGTTCACTCACCATAAAAGGAGTGTGCCAGTTGTCCGAGTTAACATATATGTGTGCGAGTAAGAGCCAGAGGGAGGAGTGTGTGTATGTGTGTGTCAGAGAGTCACCACAAAGTTGAAAAAGGTTATGAAAGAGGCTTAAAATGTCAAATGCTGGAAGCCGTTATTACGGCTGAAGCAGATGAAGGGCGATGAGGAAACTGCTGAAATGCCTCTGCATGTATTCAGAGCATCTGTACATGGACACACACGTGCACACACAGATGAGGAACATGTGGATAGAACAACTTATTTAGACATCATTCCAAAAATAATCTTGTTGATGAGCTTGTGTCCCTGTTGTCTGTCCAGAAAAATTAAATACAGAAAACAAGAGCTTTAACTAGTCGAGTTTGCACTTACATCATCCGGTCAGCATGAAAGCACGGCAGCTCAGCTTGTCTGAGAGCTGCACAAAACTGTGTGAATGTTCACATGTCAGTCAAATTTCCTCTGTGAGTCAAATCTACAGGAAACACATGGGGGACTTACAAGGGACAAATTGACAAAAAATATGTTCTGCATGGGCCGAGACCTTTCTAAGAGACCTTAACTTTTAATCCATTGTACGGATCAAGGATCCTAAAGCAGGATCCTACCCATAATGTAACTCTATCTTTATATTATATCCTTCCTTCCTGGTAGATGTCCACTCAGCTTGTAAAAGAAAGGCTTCTAGTTATACATTCGTGGTCCCCCAGCCCAAGCTCAGATACTGATGTTATTAAGCTTCACTCTCCAATTTCATCCAGAGCCACAGAAGACTCTATTCATCTGTTTCCATAGGCTGGTTAGTGCTTACTATGATCAGAAAACTGATCTTTATGGGTGAAATTGAGTTTCTCTTTAATCCTTATGTGAGACTCTGTCTCTGCCTGTGTGTTAGGCTAATTAAATGTACAGTATATGTGTCCATGTGACTTCACTGGCATGTGTTTTTCTGTGTGTGTGCAGCACAGTGAAGTGGGCGCACGTCTTTCAGTGGCCTAGTTAGTGCTCTAGATGCATACCACTGTGTGGACCACAATGCATTCCTGCCAGGCTAGCACAGGAAGAGAATGAAAGCAGCTGGGGGATTTCACAGAACAAATCATGTAAGAAAACAACGACCGTTACAGAAAAATAATGGTTCAAGATATAATAATGTTTTCAATTAATTTACCATAACGCAAAATGTGTGTGGAACTATGGAGGTTGCTACATTTCATTCATTTTATCACCAAACCTGGTTCAAGTGTTGGCCGTCCTTTGCTGCTAGGTGTTCTGTGGGTGCTACACTATGGGTATTGCTCCAGACTGAAACGACATTTCTAGCTGTCTGGAGCAGATATGCTGCTAATGCAATATCCTAAAGGACTTGTTGATTTACGTACTGTCGGGCTAACTGTTGTGCATTTTACTATTTTTACTTTTACTCTTGTGGACTTTGTGGATGTTTACTGCATTATCACCATGTTGTAGTCCATGTTGATCTTTCACTGGTGTTACTTTGTTTCCTCTTGTCATGAAGCACAATGTAGCTAACTTGGCAACTAGTCTAAACGTTTGCGAGTCCAGTTTCCTCGTCACTGTACTAACTCATTTTTACATTTCCTTTTGTCTTATTCGTGTTCATGGAATGTCATTGTTTTCTGATTTGTTATAGGTATTTGTTGTCTACAACAGTTTTACGGTTGCTTCAAGTAAAAACTTCAAAGGCAACCCGTTATCTTCAACCATTAATGCAAGTGGGTTTAGTTGCTGCATAGCTGGGCACCTACATGCAGAGTGAGGGCAGAATAATGTGTCATCTACAGCGTCAGTGAATTCTGGTGGCCAACAAAAAAAAAAAATGGCTGATTTAAAGCTATTTAGTCATTCTTGCTGCGTCAATATGAAGTGTGTTTGCAGAGGCCTTTGAGCCCCAAGCACTGAACATGAAAGAGATATAAACCACACATCCTTTCTGATTATTTGCTTGTTCTGGAGCTTTCAGCTGCATCTTAAGATCACCGGATGAAGACCACAGTGAGATGAGAAGAGTTTGCTCAGAAATCTTCATTACAATTGATCCATTCAGTGATGTTGAAAAAAAAAAAAAATTCACACATTCAAACGCCACCTGCCGATGAAGACTATGAGATTAAGCTGAAAGCCCTGGAAAATGGTAGTAAATATTTATAACTTGAGTCAAGATTATTTTGTTCTACTACTATTTGCAAGAATAACAATTAACTGCCATACTAAATGTCAAGTGCAACAAGGACAAAATGCACTGATACAAATAATCAAATGTCTAATTACAATTGAAAGTATGAACAGACAGAGTTCACATGAAACCAAAGCAGCACTTTATTCAATCTTCCTTGTACTAAATGAACCTGACTTGACCACATTCTTCTTTCAAAGAGAAAGCACTCAATGGCACAGATGTACTAATAATACATACTAGATAAAACCAAACAATCGGTGGTATGTGAAACTAATTACATCAATAAAACAATGCACCATGGTTACCAGTCAGCTCAGGACAATTAAAGTTATCTCGACAACATTCAACAGCAAACGTGGGCACCAAACTCTGTGTATAGTCCAACAGAGTAAAATTACAGTATGGACAATCAGGATGACAAAATCATAGAGAGACTGTAAGCATATATGAAGAACAGAGAGCACGTCAAACTCAGCTGTCAGCTTGCAGCTAGACAACCAGCCAGAACAAGACTGTGGACCACAGGCAGGAACAGGATGGGGAAGTACCACAAGCAACCAAACCAAACACCAGTAACGTTCTGCTGTGGTTGATGAGTTGGTCTATTGTGGCAGCACTGTGACAGATAACCAACCAACAGAGGATCTTTCCCACTCCTGGACAGCATGATGATACACACGGTGAGACGACAGAGATGTCAACCAGGTACATATTATAGCAGAGGGGTGCATTTCCATTTTGAGTAGGTTATTAGGTCTTATTTCACCATTAAAAATTCATTCTACACGTTATTGTAGTGTTTTGTTGTTTACTACTTGAATGTGCTCACCTCGCTTTTCCCTTCAGTTCTTTTTTCGCCACACTCGTACACACATACCTACACTTCTGGTCTCTTACTGCAAACACACCGGCTTGTCCCTCCTCTTCCTGTTTCTCTCTCCCTGTATGTGTCTGCACTGCTGACTTTCTCCAACAGCACTATGTATTATAAAGTTGCTGAAAAGACACAGAGGCTTGTTAATGACCTGGCCGAATGAATGACATCAGCACTGGAGCGTTCACTGTTGTTTTAGCTGGCCCGTGCTTGTAAAATATCCACCGTGTCCGCATCTTGTAAAGTAATACCAGACAACATCTCTCTCTGTGTTTCTCTGCAAAACTCTAAAATGTGTAGCCAAACATACTTTGGTGGCTGTTAACATACCTTATATGTGGGAAACACTGCTTGAACACAGAAATTTTATTTGAAAAGCCTGATGACAGCACACCAAGAAACAAATCGCCAGTAGTGATGTCATGAACGACGACGCCTAAAAACCAGTTCATCTGTGAACTCCACCCAGATGTAGGAGATAGAAATGAACGCATCTTTACTAAATGTCCGGTGGTGCAGGAGGTAGAAAGCTACACTTGAGCCAGACCAAATTGAGACATATTTTCCTTTCTCTTCTTTTTTTGATTATGTATGCTCTATCTTAGCAAAGACCTGCTTGAGTTCTCCATACCTTGCATAACAGTTGATGATGATGATAAGAGAAAAAGATAGTGTCACTGCTGTCGTAACTCTTTCGTCTATTTTCAGGCTGAACAATTTCACATCTCTGTTCAAGGCTTTTGATGGTGATTCTTTTTTTATGCGGGTACCAATATCAAAGCCTGAATCTGGAAGATCAAATTTGCTGAGGCACAGGAAGGAAGACAAACAGAAGGAATGCACTGATAAAGGCAGACGGGGACTGGGCAGCATTCAGAAAGCCTGGAGTGGACACTGGTTTAGTGAAACTGTTTAGTACAAGCAGTATCATAATCAAGAAAATCCATGCAGTATCTGTCAATGCTCAAGTGATGGATGGCCAAAGTTACTGTAGCACATTTCTGTAAGTTATTAGATTAAACTATGTAAAAATCTTCATTGAATAACCTTTTTAAACTAGTGTTGTGCATTCCACTGCATATTTTTGTTCAGGCTTTTCTCTCATGTTTGCAAAGCCTTTTAAAATTTCAGCGATGGCGCTTGGTCGCCCTCCTTTAATCAGTACTCTGGAGTTTTGCCAAAGTATCTAAGTAGGTATTATATAGAGCTTATTATTAATCTGTTTTCATTGGAAAAAAAAAAACTTTATAAAAGGGATTGAATTCCAGGTGAAAATTGGATTATCAAAAGAACCTTTGCAGTGCAAATATTCAGTAGTTTAGATACTACAACTGATATCGGTGTAGAGGGAAATTCCTTGTTGTAGAGGAGATACTCTGCATAGTCACAGTCATAGGAGGAGGTCAAAGGTCGATGTACTCACCGGCTTCTTGAGGAAAAAGATGGACAGGGCTCCGATCAGCGGCATGTCCCCCAGCAGAGGCTCCATCACCACTCTCATCGTCCCATGAAGCTGGACAGAGGATAAGAAACATGAATCAGTGACATGACTCTCTGTGATGTGTCTGCTGGACATATGTCATTGCACGTCATTAAAACCTGTTTCTGTTCATCGTCGCTTTCATTCAATGTGCAGCGTTCTTTTATTTCACAATTAGGGCCCTTTCACACCTACTCCGCACCAAGGTGCGAACCAAAGTTCATGTTTTGATATATTCGGTTGGTTATTGGTTTGGTTTCACATTAAAGAACTTTACATTACAGATTTGCGTCCTGTCGTCATCATCTGTGTACACTGATTGGACTGTTAACGGACATCAGCGTGTTGTAAGTTCAGCAGGTAGCTTTGATAAGAATGAATGAATGAGGAATGAACAGATGCATATTGTGACCACTATATTATATAATTATGCATTACTCTACTACCTGCAGCACCAACTATACTCGAGGCTAGTTCAAATTCGCTAAATGAACGTAGTGTGAACATTAAATTGTTGCCTGTAGTAAAGGGGAGAAGACTACGATCAATCCTTCTGCACCTCCGTTTGGGGAGGGATCAACGAGATGGGTGGACATTTGCTTCCATAGTGTCTGTCATGTCCAAAGATGTGCTGTCACGAGAGATTTATAACTGTGTCCTTATTTCAGTGCACCTCTCCGTGCATGTTTGTTTCCGGTTTACAATATGGAATAAAATAAACAAACAACTAGTGCCCCAGTGTTAGGTTGCTATTGTACACATACTGGTGTCACTTGTATTTCTGTTGATGCTCCATCCTCGTCTTTCTTGTTTGGTAACATTAACCTCATTTTATAATGCAATTTGGAACACATTTGCCTGGTCCCACTGATGTCAGACTGTGAAATGCTGGCATTACAAAACCTTTGTGCTGATAAGAGTCATGAGGAGAGAAAAGCTGGGCTTAAACCATCTGAGAATGAAAAAGTGATGATGAAAGGAGAGGCAAAGAACGATGCAGGTCAAAGCTTTTTCATGTTAAACTGAAGTTGCAGATGTGGCTGATCATTTTCAAGCAACAACTGAATGTTTCCCCTCAGAGCTTTTCATTATTAGGGACGCTGCTTTCTCAGCGGCTGCAGTGACTCAAACCTCAGATATGCAGACTGCCTGTTTGCCACACCAAATTTGGTCGTAGCTCTCTGTGAGTAATCAAATACCAACATTTTGCTCATTAAACTGGGCGCAGTGGAAAGATTCAAGATAGCTTTTTGTTTATCCCGCCGCCCTGCTGTAAACCACTCCTGCCTGAAAGTGGACGTATTATAAATCATGTGCAGCAGATGATCCTGTGTCAGGATCCATCTAACCAGAAGCTCTCCTCTCAGTAACTGATGTAGTCTGACGGTTGAAGAGAAGAAAATTCTGAGCCCATAAAAGCTGACAAGCAGCCCGGCACTGCAGATATAAAACTGAAGCCATACACAAAGACAAATATTCACTTTTCCTGGTAAACTCTGCCGTTCCTCTCTGTAAATCTTTTCAACTCTTCTCTCCGAACAGCAAATATGGCCTGATCATCTGCAAACAGTCGAGCGGATAATGTCTTTATCAGTCCTGTGTCAGCACATTATGTAAAACCTTATGTCTCTGGAGAGGTCACGGGTTACACACAGGTCATGGTCAAAGTATGGAGGCTCCCACCAATAAAGGTCCACATCCGTCTGAAAGTCCTGCTTCTGTTTTATCCTCTATAGTCTAATAAAATGAATATGGTTGTCTTTCTTTCCATTGATGTTATTAATGTATATTCTACTGCTGAAGCACTATGTCAGTTAATCTACAGTATTCGCCAATTTCCAGAAAACTGTTATATCGTTTCAGTCATGTCACAAGGACATTTTCCACAAATTCACTGGTTTCAGCATCTAAAATCGGAAACATTTGCTGCTCATCTGTTTTATATCGCTGTTAACTGAATATCCTTGAGTTTTAGAGCTTTAGAGTTTTAATTGATCAGACAAATAATTTGAAGACAACCTCTTTGACTCTCGGAACTTGTGACGGACATCTTTCACAATTTTTGGACATTTTATAGACTTAACAGTAAATTAAGTGACTAATGACATGTTATTGATAATGAACATAATCATTATAGCTTTCTAATATCATAAATTCACTTACAGTGTAATTACCTTTTCAGTTCTGTTAGGGTTGCTTATTTTCAAAAATGTGGTATGCACTTTTAAAAGATGGGAGGGTAGAGTTCAAAGTACAAATCAAACTCTTATTGTCATTATTAACAAATTCTGAGAGACCAATTTTTGCCTTGTTGACCAACAGTACAAAACCCAAAGATAGTCAATTTACAAGGATATAAAACAGAGAAAACAGCTAATTCTCACCTTTGAGAACCTCAAAGAGAGAACCTTTTTTGCTTTTTTAATTATTAATCACTTGTCGGGATTTGTTGCCCATTAACTTCTGTTGGTAAATCTAGAACACAACAGGAAAGAGACATGGCCTTCCACCTAGAGAGCTTGTCTTTGCTCTATGTGACCCTGGCTAGCAAAGCTGCATCATGACATGGCAGAAAAATGACAAATGGCATGTAACATTGTACTTCCACACCGCAGTCATACCTGTATACTTTTGATTCCAGCTCTGCAATAGTATTTCTTGATGTCCACATCGATCTCTGTATTTCCGACAAAGCTGAAAGAAAGTAAACAAGACAAAGACGCGGGGATTAATGTTAAAATGTGAAAGTGAGGGAGGAAGGAGAGAATACATAGGTTTACTGTTGATTCATGTTTTTGTGTTTTGCCTTTGTTCTAATTTAGAGCAAGCAACAGCAGAAACTATTTTATTCTTCAAGGAAAAGGCTGCTGTGATTCTATAATTTTGTTATTGTCAATAAATCCCATGAAAAGACTAAGACAAACAACGTATTAGTCCTGCTAAAGTACTTTCTGACTTCCTGTCTGTGTCTTTTAGCTCCAAGCCCATTGGTGTATACTGAACCTGTAAATATTTTTTTTTAAAAGCAAATGTAATGTACTTATCGTTACTCATACAGGAGTAAACAATGCAGCATCAAGTCATTGTTGGTTTTGGACTTTTAATGGGATTAGTTGACAGTAAGAAAAATATGGAATATCACCAGCCTTATCCTTCAGAAATTACAAGCGACCACGCGTAAAGCCAAGAGTTTGTAAATGTGAGAGGTTCATTGTGTACCTGATCTGCAGGTCCATGATGATCTGCCTCTTGTCCACGTTCTCTGTGTAAACCTTCACCCCGTTCACTCTGAGCGGCTGCAGAAATACAGTCAGACAAAACAGGTACAACATGTGAGCAAATCTGATCAGACTGTGGTTCTGCTGTCTATTACTTACATCAACAGTAAAATCAGAAGAGACAAACAAAAGACTGCTCTGTACTAACAGCGGAGGAATAGTTGTCAACAGCTCCGATTAAAAACCCTGATTCACTTTGCTGCTTTTGTTCAGCATATACAAAATCAGTTCACGCGAGTCATGGAAGTTCAACAGCAGCAAAGCAGACAAGAATAGAAACACACCAATAAAAGATCTAAATACCTACACTTTGACTGAAGCTTTAAGCAGCAATATTAACCATTAATACCAGTGATGTTGCATGTTTTATTCCATTTAATACTTTACATTCCTACTTAGGGCTGTCGCGATAACCGCAAAATTGAAATACCGCAGAGGACGGCAATCACCGCAACAACTGCAATGTCTGTACTGTACACCTCAGGGCGTGTTAAATTAATAAATGAGTAACTATGTTCTGTAACGGTTCAAGGATGGATCGCCATGGGCTGTACGTGACCCGACTTCAAACTTGGAAGCTGTAAGTGTTGGCGTGTTTTGTGTTGTTTAACTGTTTATTTTAAATGTTAGCTAACTTGGAGTTGGCGTATTGCGCGGCTAATGTGGCTAGCAGGCTTGGCGATGTTGGACTAACGTTGTGATCCTGAGGGACAGTCCAGAGAAACTGTGGACAGTAGGCCTCATTTGAATCTCACTAACTAAGAAGCGTAGTGTGTCGGAAGCCTGCAGCTGTTTTTTATGTTGCTTTCTGTGGAAATTCTTTTATAATGTTACCATAGCGCAGAGTTAGTTGCGGACAGCCATTTGGCTCCGCACCATGGCGCGCGTGTGCGTTGCTGTGTATGTAAATTGACTTGATAGACGTGCCCTGAAGGTAATGATATATATTTCTGAAAAAGACACGGTCAAACTACAAAAGGAGTTTGCTTGGGAATGTTGTTGACTAGCACGCAGCAGCTAGCTTGCTCAGGCCATAAAGCTGCTGTTTGCTGTACAGTGAGGTGAGAGAGACAGACACTCTTACTCTGCTATATGACACCAAATTACTTCATTGATGAAAGATGCGATATTCATTCATATTCCCGCGGTGGAAATTCCTTCACTGAGACAGCCCTATTCCTACTAAATTGTACTACAGTGTATATTTTTTGTCAGTCTGTTTTTCCTTCAAACCGTGGTACTTTCATTTCTGTTCATTTTATTAAATGCTCCAGCATAGTGAACATTACGTCTGCTTGTTCTGTTGCCACTTGGAAAAGTGCAAAGAATAGTAAAAGACGTAATATCACAAGTACTACTAATAGCATAATTGAGTAGTTTTATGTGCCGTACTTTCTGTTTGTACTGTTGCTTCTGTGCAGCTGTCACAGCATCTTCTTTTCTTGTGTTACTTTGTTTCCGAGCTTCTGCTTTACATGTGAAGAATTCAGTTCAAACTACTAAAAAAAATGTACTGTATTAATACTATCATGATAGTCTTGGT
Organism: Micropterus dolomieu; assembly: GCF_021292245.1. Taxonomy (NCBI): domain Eukaryota; kingdom Metazoa; phylum Chordata; class Actinopteri; order Centrarchiformes; family Centrarchidae; genus Micropterus; species Micropterus dolomieu. The sequence goes on along the minus strand of NC_060155.1, from coordinate 3,682,583 downwards.
GCGGTTATCTCGTCACCTTGTCGCCCATGTCGATCTTGGTGAAGCAGAAGGAGCTGAGATGAGGGTTGGCGCCCTTCACCGCCGGCTCGATGGTCTCTCTGAACAGCTTGTCCACAAACTGGCAGATGAACGGCCACATCTGCTTCACCGTCTGAGGGAGGAGAAAGAGGCGGAAAGAATTAGACAAATGTATCACGTCCAAATCCCACATGATCTCTGCCAGAACAGAGCTAGGACCTGTTTCAGATCAAGTGCAGAATTCTTGGTAACACTGTTAGCTGTTAAAATACAGTTTTTACTGCATGCATGGTGGATGTTTAATACACTCCATCTGAAGGGGGAATTCCTTTTTCTTCTTTTCATTTGTGGGAAGAGACAGGCAATGACCATTGTTTGGAGACATTAGAGATTTATTTGCACAGACACAACAAATGCAAGTAGACAGATTCCTGCAATATTAACCACTGTAAAGATACAGTAGAACGGTTCAGAATGCATGAAGGATGACTTTCAACTTACATAAATGACCACTACTATGTGCAAAATGGGTTAGAAGGGAACACTGACTATCTTCATAATCTTTAGGGCTGAAACCCTTAAAATAAAAATATAGAAATATTTTTGTAACTGATGACGACTGGTGATTTTTATTTTTCAATATATTATTTAATCTATCTATTATCACACGTTAACAGCCCACAAAATTATGTCTTGACACTGTATTTATTAACACTACAGTTAGACCTTGGTCCAAAGTGAGATTATTTCTTTCCCTTATATACACAGCAGTAGCATTTGGGGTTGAAGGTCAGGTTGACAGGAGGAGCCAGGGATCGAACCTCCCTACCATTACTGGCTGTCCCGCTCTTCCAGCTCACCTGCAGCTGCACTGCTTACTTTATCTGAACTAAAATTTACAATAATTGTAAAAAGTGAAAAGCAAGTAAAGTTGTGCCTATACAAAGCTGTAACCAGCAAAGCTCCGTTCACCTACAGCCAAACACTACAGTTACGACGGGATGTCAATTTATAGTGAAATGAACCTCGAAAAACATCCTGTCGCTGCCCAATGATCAAAACTGTCACTAATCAATATTCTGTCAAATGTCTCTATCTCTAATACGCATACACATTAGGGCTAGGGATGTCCAAAAGAACTAGGGATTCATCAGCACTGGGGTTATATTGACCTTATTAAACAGACTGGCTATTGGGGCTGTCACTTCAAAATTTAAAGCAAACTGTAAATTTTGATCGAACACAGGGTCTGTATCAGCAATATATTAGTAAAATACAAAAACCTGCAGCAAAACTACAGTATGCTTTTCCCCATGCTGCAGCTGAAATAATGGCAATAATTAATGTATCTGTTAATGTGCCACAGCCACATGCTGGCACTTGTAAGGGTGTTGAGTTCAGAGCGTTTCTCTCCTCAGTCTATCCTCTGCTGCTCAGTGACCCAGAAATACCTTTGAAGAATCTTTACAGGCTGAGGAAGGAGACGGCATGAATGTGTGTGAGTAAACAGACGGGAATGCTCTCCGTGCTGATCGTCACCTGAGATGCTCTCTATGAGGCGTGGTCACTCAATTGTTATACGTATATTAAGATATTAATGATACTGACATTGATTTACACTGATTTTCAACTGGACATAATGTTCTCAATGCCAAATATTAACCTAATTATCCATTAACTTCTTACTGGAAGTCCACCTGAACAGTAAGTGATGCTCTCTCAAGCAAGAAGTCTTGTTTTCCCCGACTGTCCTACACCTCCTTTCTCTCTGTGTCGATTGTGTTTTTTTATTTCCCGTCTTCAGTTTTCCTCTCTCCGTCACTGGGTAAGGGTCTAGCAGAGCTCCAGATTCAGATCCTATTTATATACCCTACCTGTCTGCCTCTGCAAGCTAACTAGCAGGCTAACAGCATCTGATGTAGAACAAACCAGTGACAAGAGAAGACAAAGACAGAGACAGAGTTAGAGAGCTTATGCATGTACCTTATTCAGCCACTCCACTCTCTCCACATCTGGATAATGGACCTGGAAAAAGAGATAGAAAGACAAGAGTTAGAGTTATGATTTTAATTCATCCAGTATACTTGTCATATAAAATTCTGTCTTTTTTAAGACATGTCCAGTCAACCAACTTGGTAAATAATTGCTGTATCCTTGTTGAGTGTCCAAAACTGAACAACTTCTGCAGAAATGTCAAACTTTGCATGTGCTTCTTAAAAGCCAAACTGCTTCAAAATTCCCAAGTTCAGCTGTGACTGAGGGAGATTTACAATGAAGGCAAAAACAAAAGTACAGACTATAGGTCAGTAAAGGAGGTCAGAATCATATTTGCAAGACAAAATATGTTCAGAAATATTATATTTCTCAGTCCCTGGAATCATTATGTAGCAGGACATGCAGCTGAAGCCACGGGTTATCCTGCCCGCTGTGCTTGCCTGTATGTGTAGCTCAGCCCCTCCCTCTGTGAGACAGATATGATGACAGACCGCAGAGAAGAGGGACGGAGATAGCGTCATTCAAGGAGGTCATACCAGTTGCCAGTTTATTAGGTACACCTAGCTAAAACTAATGCACTAAAATGGATGTTAAACAAACACGCTGTTGACCTTGAATGTCAACCTCATACTGCCACGAGAGGAAAGGTTAGGGGATCATCAAACTTATTAGGCTACATCACCTGGAAACCATGACTGTCTGAAACAATTGTAGGATTTACTTTTATCCAGCTAAGTGCAGGTCTCACTATCAGGTGTCTGTCAAATGATGGATCTCTCACCGAAGGGCTGCTGACTGTATCAGAGTGCTGACTACCTGAGGAGACGGAGTCTACGAAGCCACTGTGGGATGCAGTCTGACAGAGTATCATTGCAGCAGCATCAAAGCTGTTGTAGAGGACTGGAGGTTGCCTGTGACAGACCTGTTACATAACTCACATAATGCGAGGATTCTGCTAGACACTCAGGCCTGGGGCAGATCCACGTCAACCCTCAATTAGTTCCATAAACACTAAGCATTAGAATACAGACTACGTTGAGTGGACCAGGAAAGCTTTAGTCTATAAACACATTAATAAATAAATAATTTGTGTTTGCCTGCTTCCTCATTTCTCTGTTTCACATTCACTGGAAAATAAAGTTGTTCATAGCAGATCCATGATGTATTATCAGAAACTATTATCACAAATAAATTGTAATTGCTACATTATGACTTTGTAATGGTGTATTCAATTTATCAAAATTACTCACACAAAGTGTGTTTTATAAAAATCTTTTATATCGTTTTTTATTCTCCACTTTCAAACACAGTTTTAAAAGTACACTTGTACTGAATCAGTTAAGTTAAATAAATACGGTATTTTGAAATAAACGTTTTATATTATTGTCATTAAAGTCACAATTCGGGACCATAACCTAAAACCAGGGAGCTTTAAATAGGGATGCACCGAATGTTCGGCCACCTAAATGAACCGGCTAATTCCATTGAAACGGCCCAGAGCGAGCTGACAGGCAGGTTAGCGACTTCATCCTGTCAGTTTCTCTCTTTACAAAGACAAGTGTTGCAGTATGAGAGTCCTGCCTGAAGAGAGGCTGTGAAGTCTTCATGTTACGCCATACGAGAACCACATTCAACATTATTTATCAAATTGGGTCGGACTTGATGAATTTAGGTTTTCAAAATAAGGCGTGTATATAGGATGGAAATAAGATTAATTAGATTATAATGACAGAAAGTATAAAACATATTAAATGTGCAGATTAAAAGTAAATGGACACACCCCTCTTGGGCGTTTTTAATTTATGCAACGCAAAAAAAAAAAAAAAAAAGGCAATATAAATGGTACAAAATGTGAATGTACCTGTTTGGTGTTCAGCAAATTTTTCATTATATTCAGTTTTGGTTACGGCCAAGAATTTTCATTTCGGTGCATCCTTAGCTTTAAATACCATTTTGAGAGTATGTGTATTTCATAATGTTGCATAATGTTAGTGTAATTTACTTGAAGAGTTTTTAAATTATAATTTGCGTCCCAGCATTCTCAACACACCACTATAGTTCTACTTCTTCAAAAAGAAAATAATTACATGAAACACCTAGGGTTGCACGGGTATTTTCATGAAGATTCACTGGAGATTTTCACAAGAGCATAACCCTCTCACAAAACATCACAGTTTCACAGCACTAGACCTTTTTTTATTATCATGATCATTTACAGTGACCCTTAAAGGAATGAAAACAGAAGGGTTTTTTGGTTATGTCCTGGCAGACATGGTAACTTGAACTCGATGTATTGCTGCAACCCTTTTCACACCACTACCCTTTCATTCTGCTAACGACATAGTGTAGCTCTAAACACAAGGACAGTGTTTCTTTTACTCCAGGGAGAAACACTCTAAAGGAGTACAGACTCACAACAGCCTGCTGCATGTATCTTGAATGCAAGGTCACTCTGTCTCACACACACATAGCGCCTGTGGCCCCGTGTGAGACATGACGCCAGCTTCAGTCCATGTGCACACAGTTGCCATCTTACACACAAACAAACTCACACAGATGCATGTCACCGTCTGATGATCCATTTATCTGTACGTATCACATGATACAAGTGAGTTTGTTGATTTCAGTGTGTTGAGCTATTGCTGTGAATTTTTCCTCTTGTTCTGTACTCTACTTCCTATTGCATATTTCTTTTTTCCCTGTTTTCACCATGGACTCATGACCTAAACTACATTCAACTACAGAAAAGTGTCGCTGCCAAAAAAATAACAATAATCTGCTCAGTTTCTGCTTACAACGACCCACCCTTTTTGGTGGCAACACCACTGTAAAACTGACCCAAACTTAACACAGATAAACACCTTTAAAACAACCAAATCAAGGGAATTTATTAACATAACAAGATGATAAATTAAGAACACCAAAAACACAAGAACATAACACAAAAATGCCCCAGCAGAGAGGCAGCAAGATCAACAGTCCCAAATCTAGAAGCCTCTACTTCTGACTCTTGCACAGGAGCGTTTTTTAGCCCGCCTTCCAAGGCCAGGTGGACCTTGTTCAGCAATTAGCTGGAGCACTCCCAGCGCAGAACTGGAGGACAGAAAAGAACATGGACACAGCAAAGGGAAAATTTTCAGATAACTCTAATGACACAATGCTGAACAAGCAAGATGCGTTGTATTGAAGCTTTCACAAAGTCATCCACTGCTCAGCATCCATCAGTATCTCATTAACAGATCAAACACATCATTAGACCTGTATGGAGTTCACAGCCAACTGATCATGAAGCAAGCTTATCATTTTGTGACTTTAGTATGTAATGAGAAAGTTTTTTTGTTTGAACCAGATATGTTGGTATCTGCTGTTAACAAGAACTTCTCTTGGCATAACAATATTAAGTGATATGCTGTTACAAAAAGTTTCTTGGTAAAATGGAATTGTGTGGTATAACAACAACAAAAACTGTAAATAAAAAATAAATCAGTGAAAAGAGACACTTTATTTTAACTTGTAGTTATAGCTTAGATCGTTTTTGGACCTGCGTAACCTAGATGAGATGTGATGTTATATCATTATAAGTAGAGCTCGATCAGCCAGGCTGGTATTCCTGCCGACATTAGCTTATTGCAGATACATCAAAAAGAAAATGCAGTACAGAAATGCCAAAGACATGTCTGAGGTAATTCAGAAACACGGTCAGGATTAATGTGATTGTCCTCCTGAGAAACTGACAAGTTTATTTGTTAACTGTAAAATAAAATGAGCTGCTCAGTTCATATCTTAGGGATTCTTACTAAAAATGATCAATGAAGATGTATGTTTAAGTAAAAAAATGGCCAATATATATGTTTTTAATATAATTGTTTTTAAACTCAAAATCAAATATTGGCACAATTGTATTTGCTTCCAAGAACAGCGCTAACGGGCTCATATTACTGAAATATAGGAAGTCAATTTTACCAGCTGTCGGACCAAGAAATCAGGAAACACTACACATCCCTGTCTCGTGCTGTCATGGGAACCCATATGTGATGCACCATGAATAGCAACAAAGGAAAGGGATGAAGTAACATCAGTTTTCACTATATCCAAGTCAAGTGGACAGAGAAGCCAAAGTCGGTGGAATGAAGCCAAACATGTAAATGGGAAACAAATCGGAAGTCTATGTTTACACTATGAACTCTGCGAGTTTCTTCAAGGTTAACTACTTAAGGTGGAGCTGTGCCAGACGTGGCTGCGATGTGTCCTTGTTCTGTCCTTTGTAAGGTACCTACACTAATAACAGCAGTCAGCTACACTGGCTGCTTCTGTTGCAACTTGGAGGATCTGAAAACAAAGCAATGGAGTTGGAAGCATGAAGTAAAAGGAGGAAAGAATGACTCATCTGTGCAGTGAAACAGACAGTGGCAATGTTCTCCCCTTTCAGGATAAAACTCAAAATACATGTGCAGAAGAGGAAACCAAGTTGATACGGAAATAAAAGAGAAAAGCACTGAACAAATACAGACAAAATAGCAATAAAAGTTCTGGGAGACTGAACCCAAAGAGTAAGAAAGGCACCTAGATAAATGGGAGATAAACAAAACAGTGGTTAAAAAAGAAATGTATTTATTTTGTACACATTATTCCATGGTGTAAAATGCTCTATAGCCTACAGTGACAAAGCAAGGAAATCTGATTCATTTCCTCAAAAAAACTGGGAACATTTCTCTGTCCCTGTAGTGGGAGGGTAACATGCAAATACATTTATTTACTACACGCAATGTGATCTACCAACCCTAAACTCAATTTCATGTGAGTGCAACAGCATCTGTATTTAATACATTTGAAAGGAAGGTGCGAATACTATATATATTGAATTGTTTTTTTGTATTTTCCTTTTGCTTTGTTCTATTAACATTCATGCCAATAAAGCAAATTTCGTTTTGACCTGACTTCTTTTCTCCGTGAGATGGAAGAGTTTAGTTTACTGCTGCAGAGAGCCCCCCGCTGCAGTAGTGCACGGATCACGTGTAAAATTCATCCAGCCAGAATGAACGATCACCAACTGTTCACAGCGCAGCGGTCGTAATAACGACACAACCCATTACAGGTATCGAAGAGGGAATGGGGCGTTGGGGCGTACAGGGACAGGAGATCGCGGAGAGACCGGGCACGGTGTGGACGGTCGGTGATACTGTATGTGTTTCTGCTGGGGTTTCCCAAAGCAGTTTTTCCAGGTGTGCTGTACTTAGTGCAATCTCAGGCAGGATGGGCAGGAACGTACGATTTCCACATACTCAGGACGCACTGAATGAAACAAACCGAGGTTTTTACACAGCGGCTGCTTTCCCTCCCGACTCTCCTGGCAGAAGCCATTAAAACTCCAAAAGTTAATCATCCATAACAGGTCCTCCAATTACACGTGCAATATTTTTGCACACAAAATTTAGTACTCTTTATTCGGGGTGTTAGTAAACCCAGCCCCTAGTATCTTGATGTAAAACTGACTTATCCTGATAGACATCATCACCCAATGTCTGTTACAAATAACTTCAATCATAAAAAATAGCTGAGACAAATGACAAATAAACAGACTTCAAGCAGAAGAACATTTTGGCTGCTATTTACTAGCAAGCACTGGGGGCAGGTAGCATGGACCAGACAGAGAAAATAAACCACTATAATGGATTTGACAAGATGTCAAAGAATCACTTTAGAGTCTGAAACCTAGAGATATTTAGCTCACAACTATATTATATATATATAACAAAACATTTTTGCATTTTTGCTTCAAAAACCTCATAAACAAAGAATCGATAACAAAGATGATCCCTGATTCATTTTCTGACCATTATCAACTTTATCTTGCTCTAAATAAGTTTTTTAATGTTTGTAGTATTGAGGAAAGTGTTCATATTTTGGAGAAGTGAGTGGAAGGCCATTTTCTGACCAAGAATGGCACAGTGTCAGAAAATGCAGCCTTTTTTCAATAAGAGCAGAGACAAAAAAAAAACATAAGAAAGTAAAAAAATAAATAAATAAATCAGGGTCATCCGGCAGTACATGGCTCAACTTTCCACTGTATAAGAGTAGTGCCATGATAACTTTCCAGACTTAAAATCCTGACAGAATTCTAAAACGCTGGGCAGTGCTTGTGTAGTGCATCCAATAAGCCTACAAACTTATGGATGTATCACTCACACTGGCTTCCCTGGATAGTGTTTCATCTGCCTGTAGCAACACGCCCACACCAGCACAAACAACTGCATTTCTTTATACGCAGTGCTGTTTCCATCTCCCTAACCTCAAGAACAGCAAGTACAACAGACTTGAAGAGAAAACATGGCTCCTGAAGGGCCTCCAATACAGTATGAGAGGTTGGAAGGTACCTTGCTTTGGAAAAGGAACCATTAGAGTTATGAAGTGGGAGGATTTATATCTGATCGTGTTTTGTTTTGTGTGACATGTAAATTTTTACCACCCTTGAATTTTTTGCTAAGCTTGGTGAGTTTTGTTAAGGCCGCCAAAAATGTGTTTACTTTGCAGAAAAATAATTCCTTCAGTTTTAATAGTATCCTCGCATGTTTCATGCTCAGGCACTAATAGGAACCAAAAATGGGAAAAAGCACTTCTGGGACCAGCAGCCCCTCCCACTTGGCAACTGTATTGTTGATCAGTACTAGTAGGATTGCAGCCTGACTTTTGGTGATGGATGTGTCATCTTCTTTCACTGCCTGCTTACTAAAGATCAACGTCAGTTTCGAAAGGAAGGGCAGTGACTCTCCTCTCCAGGGTGAAGAGAAAAACAACAAAGAAGCCTGCTCAGTCAGCTTCTCCTGCAACTGCAGAACACGATGAAAGGTGCATAAACAAGGAGTCTACATGACGACATGGTTGGTCCATGCTGACTATATTTAAGCTGAGAGAGATGCAGAGACGAGTTGTCGAAGACATGAGCAGGACAGACTGCAGCCAGGAGAAAGATCAGACGAGGGAATCTGAGTGCTCTATTGATCGAAGGGTGGAAACACAGAACCGGACTAAAGTTTTATAGATTTCCATTAGACAGCCTGCATTAGAGTCTGTAGTTAGCTACAACTACTTCCTGCGAAAAAAGGGTCTTAGATGTTATTGATTTGGGTTGAACTCGATGCACAATATTACATATTAATTTTTTTTATTCCCATGTTGTCAATGCATAATAAAGCAAAAACATACACTTAAATCCCTCAAAACAGTCTCTTCCTTAGGCAGGAAAACATACCATCAATCCACTTTCTGATTGCTTAAGCTGGTGAAATCGCAGTTAATTGTGTTGTTGATGACACTTTTTGCTCATTCACTGTGCTTTCACAGCATGCTGTGTTTCTGTTGTGTGTGTCACTATAACCCTTTTGACCAGCTAAACTTTCCTCAAAGGACAATATAGTTTGAATACATTTGAATGGAAAGTGAATATTTGGCAGCAATGTGCCATGGTCACCTCTCAGCTGGTGCCAGGAAGTCAGAGTACTGACCTGACTTCCTGTATAACTACTTAAAACCAAATATCTGAAGGGTTCACCAATAATGATTTTTTTCCACTTACCCAGTTGGGCAAATGCGTCACAAATTTACTTGCCGCAAGTCAATTTTTACTTGCCCCTATACAAATAGTTTTATTTATTACTTTCACTTTTCGGCTTACCTGACACATCGAAAAGAGAGATAAACATGCATAATCCATGGAGAAAAATAAATCAGTGAAAAGAGACACTTTATTTTAACTTGTAGTTATAGCTTAGATCGTTTTTGGACCTGCGTAAACTACATGAGATGTGATGTTAGGTTGTTTGAGGTACACAGATCGATCGGATCTTCCTCCAACCACTTTAAACTTGTGTCTCCCAATCTTGCAGCCACAACTGATGATAATGAAATATGACCCGAGTCCGGCCGTCAACGTCTGCAGCTTACGCAAACTAAACATAAACTGATTTTCCCACTAGCCTTAAACGCACCATCAGCAAATCTAATACCTGCAGTAAATTTACGGTACATTTAAGAAAATTTTAGAAAATTTAACTCCAGCACACTAAAACAATAACAACAAGGTTACTTTTACAAGACAAGATTGTATGAAACTTTTAATCCTTGAGGGCTTCCCCTCAGTATAAACAGGCAATACTTTAACAAGTTCAACAGATATGGATGAAAAAACAACCTAAAAGTCAAACCCAACATGCTGAAGAACAGAGTTACAAGAAAACAGTCCAGACTCTTTCAGACTGCAGGTAAAAGCAGGCCAAAGGAGCACAAGGCCTTTCTGTTCCTCCACATAGTTTCTATTCACTGCTGTAGGGCAGAGCCCCACCCTTTGGCACATCAAAAGAACAGGGAAGCCCCACACGACGTGTTAACCGAGTACACAGAGACGAACTGAAGGCATAGAGAAACAGAGACGCAGAGAGAAACATCTCCACTGCGGTCATAGTAACTTTCCATGTCTGTGTTTTGAAGGCATTTGAACTGTTACAAATCACGTTGTTTTAACATTTAACTATCAGGCAGAAGGCATATGCTGAGTTTGGCGGAACTTTTCCAGCACCACCCTATCCACACCTACAGCAGGAACTTTCCCAGTACAGCAGTTGTCCTCCGCTGACTCAAACACTGCCATCATTCATCTGAAGGCTTCCAAACCCACACACAAACATCTTAATAATCCAGCTTGATAGTGCTCTGTTTTGTTGTTTAGTGAAAAGTTAAAAAGATATGCAGACTCAGTGTTTCCTCTAGGATTTTTTTCAGCAGCAGGGGCAGGATTGATTTTACAGTGATGGCACAGCATGTTTTGGGCATCAGCCCTAAGCCTTAATGGCAGGAAAACCCTGTTAATATGACCTCAGAATCATTATAGATACCACTGTTCATGTTTGTCTTCTGTGTCTTCATTTTACAGCTTCTGACATTTATCTGTAGACATTAATATGAAAAATAGGCAACATGAGAAATCTCCTCCCTTCTGAGGTGCGTTTTATTTGCACATTAAAATCCAAAGAGAAACATCTCCTCATCAGCTTAACAGGACTAGTTTGCATCACTAATTAGCTTTACTAACCTCAGCTCCTCTGGTCACCTCCGTCCTTTCTTTTCCAAAACCACTTTTTCAGACTGAAAACTGAAAAGTAATTTATTCAGTCTGTACAGGACAGAGCTGCAGGCTACGTCAGTTTAGTCTAAGTTTGTACCTGATGTTCTCAACATTGGACAAGTAGGCAGTAATAAAATACAGCCTCCAGTTACTTTCTATAAATTGAGCTACTGTTAAGTTACATAGCAGCTATGTAGCTGCTGTAGAAGCTTTCCTGCCCAGCTGCACAGTCTGAAGGGGAGGGGAGTTGTTAGCTAACTTAGCGCTAACCGGCTTCGCGTTCACCGTCACTTTCTGCCGCTCAGACAATCAAACACTCGCTACGCACCTCCTGATTCAGAGTTACGCTGCTCTTATAACACCATCCGTCATGTTTGTTCTGCATAGGACGAGGAGAGGAAGCGAGCAGAGCATTGAGTGCTGCTGTGCTCGCACAGTGTGCAAGTGAAAACATTTGTAGCACATAGTCTAATGATCGTGGGAAATTTTAATAGCGGCGGTCGTGATTCAGAATGCATATAGAGGAAACACTGCAGATCTCAGTATAATAAAGATATTTGATCAACTGAAATGTCAATTTAAGAGCTTTTTCTGAGGATCCAGTCTTCATCAGTGAATAGAACTGGTTCTGGTGTTGAGAGCTCAGAAAAAAACTAAAGTGCTGAAATTATTCTTCTATTAATCAATTAGCAGACCAACTAACTGCCTTAATAATATATTGGGCTTAACTGCTAAAAAACTTGAAGACTCCGGTAACTTATGATAGGTACTAACCTTAACCGATGGATTGATTTAATAGTGTCAATAATGGTATGGTTCTTTAAAGAACCTGGGTGGCACCTGGGGGAGGGGCATTCATTTGTCTGTTTTGATTTCCCCTGCTTCACCTTTGCTCCACTTCTCCTGATCAGGTTATATGTGATAAAACAGCATTTTATGGTTTATTTTTATACGAGGAAAAGAGGATTAATACATTTGCTTTAATCTACATGAAGAGTTGATGTGAGCTGTGTTGATATAGCATAACAAACACGTGACTTAAGGTTTACACTGAGTGCCAAGTTTTGGATTCTAGAGGCGTGTTCCCATCAGCTGGGTTGAAACAAATACTTTTTAGACCTGAGCAAAAAGAATTTCAGGGGGGTAAAAATGGAATAAAAAAGCTTGGCTGTGTTGACCTTCCTGCATTCCTTTGTTTCAGCTCATATGAGACCCTGATGATAGAGAAGTGCCAATAACAGGTCTCTTTATCCGAATCTGCACTAAGGGTGCAGCAGTGTGTTTGACAGCTCTGGGGAAAGTTCTGCTGGAGATCATTTACATGCTTAATAAAGCCGGTTTAGAGTTGTTGTGCAATGTACAGCAACTGATCTGTCCTGTAATGTTCGCTACATCATTATTTATTTGACAAAGACGTTCCGGTTTATTACTTAAATTCCAGACAAACTGATGCCAAAGAGGCTTCTAGAGATAACGCATTTATAAAAGCATTAAAAAGTTACAGTATTTGACCACTGGCTGGTGGCTGCAGCAAATTGTCTAATTTGGAATGTCACTGTTTACAAAGAAAATCTATTATATTTCATGTCATGCATAGCTAATCACATTATGAGATTTAAAGGCTGCAGAGAGGATTGTTACTCCGCTTATCTTTGCTCTGTTTATCATAAACTTTATGATTTTTCAGCTTATAAGGATCAAAGGATTACAGGGCAATCGAGTAATCATGGGCGGACACACCCATTACAGAGTTACAGACTGCATGAAAACAGAGACTGAAAAGACAGCTTATGGCTTCTTTCAAAGGCACACGTAACTTTGATAGATAGTAAGACCAAGGGTCTGTGATGTTTGATAATGGTAAATGGTGGAAAGTGATGAAATTAGAATGAACAGGACAAAAGTGTATAAAAAAACCAAGGGATAGGAAATGTAAAAGCCTTTTTCTTGCAGTGTTGTGACTTCAGTGTTTCCCACAGAATGACACTGTATCTGTGGCGCCCACGAGAGGGGGGGGTGAGCAGTTGATATTGACTCGCAGCTAAGTACAACATGCTAACCTCCACAACGCAATTGTATTCTAACGTTAACATAGTTATCCATATTAGCTAGGTTTCTTGTTTGCTAATAACTTATTTAAAGGTGGATCTCAGATTGACGGTATTGAGTTGAGAACATAGATACACCAACTTATCAAAGTGACCTTGTATGCTACAAGGCTAACCATTCAACACTGCTTTATATTGGAACTGTTTGACAAAAACAAACATTAATTCAAGTTCCACTTAAACAACTGGCTGTATTAAGAAAGGTATTTTTATTGAGAGGCTGCAACTAACGATTGTTTTTTATTATCATTTAATTAATGTGCAGATTATTTTCTTGATTTAATCAATTGGTCTATAAAACAAGAGAAAACAGTGGAACATACCCATCACAATATCCAAAGGTACAAAGTGATGTAATCAATGTCATCTGACCAGTAGTCCAAACCCAGAAGATATTTAGTTTGTGTTAAAAAATTAATCTTTCAATCAACTGATCGATGAACGCTCTGACATATTGACATACATGCTCCTGAATGTCAGTGAGACCACAACAACTTTATGTTTTCCTGATATTATATTCTTTTTGTGTCTGTCAGCAGTGAGGGGAAGATAAAACTGTAGCATTACCTCAGGTGTTCTCGGCCTGTTAACTCTGAGCTGCTACGCACACTGCCCATCAATGCTCATTCAAGCCATATTTTCTGAGAGAAATGGGCTGAGATGATGGGCTCTCCAGCAAAATCCATATTTTGGTGGTGATCACAGTTGGTTTGCTGCTTGCCAATATATTGCAGATGTGGTTCATTTTGCTGATGTTACATAAATACAGAGCGTATATTGGTTTTATAGTTTATGACATTTTACCCATTGTGTTTGATGCTGCGCGACTAAAGAGAAAATTAAATTAGTCCGATGTCTATAAAGGTAAATAGACAGGTAATATCACAGAATAATTATTTATCAAGCAAAAATACCGAACATGTTGCTAGTTCCTGCTTCTTAAATGTGAGAATTTGATGCTTTTCATTGTTTTTATAAGATTAGAATAGGGCTGAAACAATTCATTGATTAAATCGATTAATTCGATTACTAAAAAGCATCGACGCAAATTTTTTGCATCGATCCTGAAAAGAAAAGGATTTGGCTCTGACTGTCAGATTTTTCTTAGGAAATTCAACAACAGAGAAGTAAGCAGAAGCTGTCGTATCAAATGATTATTTGTCCCTCACAGTGCTTAGTACGTCTCATGCAAGGATGAAACAGTTAGTTGTCTAATTAACAACTGATTAATGAATCAACAGAAAAGTGATATTTGAAGATGTAAATACACTGTTTTCAGCTTTTTAAATGTGAGAATTCAGATTAGATATTACACGCTTGTTTCTGCCGATGGTTCTTTAGTTGCAGCTTTGAGTTAGCTAAGAACTCATCACAGTGACTCTGGGACTTTCTCTATTCCTCATCATTGAGTTTTGAGGTCAGTGTGACAAAGGTGAAATAGATAAAAAGGTATCTTCTATGAAGAACTGGGACAGGGGTCAAAGTTCAGAAGGGCACGTCAAAGCTTTGACATCCTTTCACTGGTTTCTCAGTTTCCCTTTAATCAGGAAAACAAGGAGCCTTCAGTCAGCACTGTTTGGTTTACACATCCAGATGTTATTAGCCACGTTGTTTAGGGTTAAAACATCTGTAACACAGACTTGTTCAAACATGCAACATAAAGACAAAAGAGAAGCCTGCTGACTCACAACATAACAAACATGACAGCTGCTCTCCACCGCTGTGTCTCTGCTTACCGCAAAGCTTTTTGCATTGGCCCGGGGTTGTTGCTGAGCTGCGTGTTTTCTCAAGGTCTGAGTGATAATGGCTGTGTTGATGGAACGCTCTGTGATGGGAGGTGGTTGTGTTCGGGTCTTGCTGGCATAAAGGGTCTGCCGTTTCATATATCAGTATAATTTTTAATATGATAGAAAAAATTTGTGATATGGATTTCTTTCCCACAGATCCGATCCCCGATCATTCCTTCACATTTTTGTAAGTTATAAATAAGTTTTAATGCAGGGCGGGGGGGTGTTATTGAGCTAATATCTCTAGTCTTTTCAAAAAGAGCCCACTCATTTGCACATAAGTAGCTCTGTCTACTCAATAAGTAAAAGGAAAGTAAAATCAATAAGGTCTGAGCTTGCAGATACTGCTAGCGGGACCTATAATGTAAGGTAATGTCTTGAGAGAGACATTGTGTCATTTTAATGAAATCGAATTTGACTTGAAACGCGATAAAAAAAATAAAAAAAGATGTTTATTAGTGATGGGCACCTAAACGCAGTACTAAACAGGTCCAGGCTGAAGATCGTACTGTTCATTATCAGGCTGCTCTCAATGTCGACTCCTGCACACACACAAACACACACATGCGGGCACACATACACACAGCGGCCAGCAGAGGGAGAGGTAGCGGGTGGGGCTTGCCATGCAGTGAAATTCTGAATCGGAGAGTGGAGGCTACTGGATTAATTGGAGAATGTCCGGTGTTTTTCTACAACTGCTCTTCTCTTTTCCACCTTAGTTTGCAAACCAATAAATCACAATCAACAGTCAAATAGCCACACGAGTCTCGCCGGTGTCCGCCTGAGATCGTATGTTGGCATGATATGTATTGCTAGGAAACAGCAGTGTGTTTACAGCGAACAGCTGATGTAGTTACGCTAAATACTGGGTCCTGAGTTGTTTGTTTTAAGTTTTCATCAGCCAAGAGGTTTCTACACAGAGCCGAAGTCAGTCTCCTCCTCTCCAAAACAAGCGGAACAGCTGATTACAGCAGGTAATAAAGCTCGATAAACATCACGTTCCTCCGACGCTCAGGCGACACAGACGTGAGTCCTGTAGCTCTTGTTGGCTGGAAATGCTTCAATAACCTTCTAAACTGTCGCAATTTTATTTTCGCGTTGCTTTCTCTGTGCTGGAGTTAAGTTAAGAAATTTATGGCTTTATCCAGTTAAATTAAATGTGTAACGAACTTTATCGCGCGTCTCTCCAAATTTGTAGTTCCATGCTACGCAAACAACTATAATTAGGTGTAGGCCTACATTAAAATATGGCAACACGTAAAATAAAACAATTTATACAAATATACATACACGTATACACCCCAAACATTCCACAGTGCGTTTTGTGAATTTGCATCTGGGGTGTAAACAGCAGCAACCAGATGACAATATGAAAGTTTCATCTTCACAATACAGTCTGACACCTGGGAGACAGAGTCCATCTTGACTGTGTTTGAGCACCAAGCATCATCAATGTAAAACACAGTCCACCTCCTCTTGCCGGAGCCTTGCGCTGACAGCTCAGAACATGGACCGCCTGTCGAGTGCTTGATCTGGGATGTTGATGGGGCAGGTCTCTGTAACAATGTGGACAAAACAGTCTCTGAATTCAGTTGTTTGGTCAACATGAGTCCCATTTTGTCCAGACCGGATCTTCAGGAGCAGAATTAAGTCCAAGCTGGGCCAGCATGGCTCCTCTCCCGGCTCACTTTCCTCTCCTCTGAGCGATCACCACACCTGCCGTGGCGACTGGTCGGGTTCGTTTGGGCTGGGTGGATCTTGGTCTGCTGCTCATCATCATCGTCTTCATCTTCCAATGATTATTTCAGAGGTAATACGTGTTTTCGGCAAGAAAGCCAGAAAAAAACTGATAAAAACAAAAGTGTAGCAAAGTTTGAAGGAGCTACCGGCTGCCGCTTCTACAAGTGCTGCAGGTTTCCATAGCAAATGTCACCCAACATTATATTGCAATAGGGCGGTCTGCTTCTGAAACAGTGAACAACATCCAAACCGTGACGACATGTTTGTTCGGCATCTTTTAAATTGACAAACACCATATGTGTAATTCAGGACACAATTCAAACAGGATCAATAAATGAGGTGTCTGTCCCCGTTGACTACTGTACATTTCTTTTCCAAAATAAGGTCCCATGGGGCGGAAGGAGAATGGGGGCACTTAGGCTCTTTATATCATTACCACAGAAATACCCTGAAATATTGTGATATTATCTTGGGGCCATATCACCAAGTCATTAACTCAGCTAATGCATACTGTACTCAGCAAATATTTATTTAGAAGGAAACCTGTTTTTACATTACATAGATATAAAGTCCACACATTTACACTCAGTGGCCTCTTTATTAGGTTAAATCATGTTTCAGCACAGAGGTCATAGTTAGTGGTGGTGTTGTACTGAACTATATTATCTTCAGAGGTGTTTGTAATATTCTGCCCCCTCATATAAAAAGGATAGTGTATAATGAACATATCATTGAATTTACACATCTCTAAAAATGTCTACAAAAACAAATACCATTATAAACGTTGTAATGGAAGAATCTTTTGCTGAGTATTGAATTGCAATAGATTGTATAGGTGCACTTAATAAAGTGGCCACTGAGGCAAATTTTTCAATTGCAGGTATGAAAGAGTTGTTTGTTTTTGTAAAGAAATCTTCCTCATTAATATGCAAATCTATGCAGTAAAGTGCTCCAAAATCTAATCAGGCCATTGATTCTCTGAGGGCTAAGTAAAGTTTTTATCATGCAAGGACAGGTGTGACAGACGACCAGCCAAAACAAAAATAATCAGTCCTGTCAGGACACACAAAAAGATTTTTCATCTAGCAAAGAAAAGATTACATACTTGTCAAGTCAATTTCACTAATATAGCCGAATATTACAAATAGACACATTTTGAGACTACAATTTTGTCTTTAAACCACGAGTATCCCTCCAGATAATAGGTGTTTCATGAAGATTGGAAATTATAAATTGGAACCATGCATTACTGAACCAATGCTTTTCATCTATTGCTCCTACTGATCTCTAACAACACACGCCAAAGCAACTCATTTGCAGAATTAGCTCTGACAAACAAACGGTACATAATATAGTATGTACAGCCTGTGAGTTCACACCCCATGCTAATCTCCATTCCTTGGATGCAAGCAACTAGTCATTTTGGCTGAATGAGCTTGTTTCATGTAGACCAGAGAATGAGTAGACAGAGAGAATGGCAGCTATGTGGATGTCATGTTGTACACAGACAGGCAACCACACCAAGGGAATGTATGAATACTAGGGCTGCAACTAAAGATTATTTTCACTGTCACAGAGGAGTAAAGAAAACCACAAAACATTTACATTTAAGAAGTGATTGAGAAGGCCATTAATTTAATAGGCGTTTAATTGTTGCAGCTCTAAAGAATACAGAAAGTGATCATCAGAACAGGTTTCATGACTCTCCTGCTTTAACAGTGCCATCCTCGAGAGCCCCGCAGGCTCAGAGGCCATGTGAAAATTATTAACTGAAGACTACAACTCCTTTGGATGATCAAAAGGAGTCCTGGATTGTTCGAAAAGTGTAAGGAAAGGGTAAGGAAAAAAACTTGATACTGTACTGTCAAGTTATACTGTGTTCTCCAACAAAAACATATAAAGATGAGTCCTGGAATGGATGGGGAGCTTGTGTGTCTTTAACTAAAGTCCAGAATGTGTGACCTTTCCATGGCTATTTGTGAAGCCCTCTTTAACAGGCAACAAAGTTTGTTTTGTCCTGTGGATTAAAATGAAAGTGCTGGAGTATCAAGTGTCAGAGATGATGAATCTCTTGATCCCTGGTGGCCCTGAATGTCACCATGTTGTTTCTCCGAGGTTAAACTCCACTGGACCGTCTGAGAAAGATCTTCCAGAGACTGATGCACATTATTAATGCACTGCAAGTACTGTGAAACTTCTGGGGAAACCTATGATCTCACATTGCTGTATTAGCTGCCAGCTACACTCCCCCAAAATGGCCTTTTCCATCAATAAAATGATTGCAGTCCCCTATATTATGAGAGTGTAGTGTTCAAATGCTTTATGTCTCATGTCTCATGTATATGTGTAGTCAAAGTTTCCTATGCAATTTCAACACCTCACAAGCAAGGTTGAGTGTTGTGAATTAAGTTATCGCTGTCAGCCAGTTTGGCAGGCAAACAGTCAGTGTTGACATCTTTTACTTGGTATTGGCTGGAAGAACATCCAGGGGAAGGGTGACACTTGGAACAGACTCAAAATACAAAGCAGGAATGACAACACAGTGATTACAGAGACTTACCCATGGTGGCAGCTCAACAGTAGGCACGCTTTGCTTCAATACTTTCTCCTCATGCTCCAGGAATGCTAAGGCACGGTTTATCCTGAAGTCCTTACTGCCGTGGTTTTTCCTCCAATAGAACAAAATGGCGAGTCCAATCATGACCCAGCTAAAGCTGAACCCAAAGTACCCCAAGATGTAGATCGGGCAGATAATGGCAAAAGTCTTGCCGAATATAATCCACATTTGCTTGACATCTGTCAGAGACGACTCTGGCTCTGCGTCCAGCGCCCTTGGGGACAGAGGTGGGTCTGTGGTGGAGCTCACCGCGGTGCTGGCCGCTGCAACGGGTCCATTTGCCTTGACACCTGGTGCCGCCGAACCCTCCATCTTGGTACTTATTTCCCCACTGGAAAGACATTTTGACAGACATTTACACTAGATGCTAATGTCTTGTCACAAACAGTGGCTTACAAAATTGCATTTGTTTCATGACTGCCAATTAGAGGCTTCATGGTGCAAGATATTTATCTTCAATCACAGACACGCTGTAGTTCTAGTCAAGCACAACATGTAATCAACAAGCTAACTTACTAGCTCATATATGTACCATTGAGATGCTGTGTTTTAGGCTTACTTGGCCTTTTTTGATCAATGCTAACTACAGACTGTAAGGTGCTAACACTGAGTGTGTAAGGACAGCACAGGGCTGGTTAAATGTCTTTATAAAATATCTCCCTTCCTGTGAACCAAAGACCTCCCAAAAGTACCAGGCTCCAAACAACTAAAAATTTGATAACATTATAATCTAAATTATCAGGAAGCAAGTTCAACATGTATCCATGAAAATCTCAAAATTAGAATTAATCTAAACTAGTTTTGTTTGTTTGTTTGTTTTATTTTTTTTAATCAAAAAAGGATACCACGGATACTTGTGTGGTAACCTTTTTATATACAGTCTATGGTAGTAACGTTACTAGGACTTATCCAGAGTCTCCATGTTACAGAAATCTCTCTTCAACAAGTAGATAGTAAAAAGTTGGTAACTGCAAATGACTACCACCCTTTGTTTAAGCTGTATTTGTTTAGTCTACAAAATGTACACAGTCATGTAGCCTACAAGTGAGAGCCTAACTTACACTTCATACCCACAACAACCGCTGGCTGAACTGCCATTCAAGTGCCTGACCTCCTATGCAAAAATGCTAGTTTTTGCTACCTTTCTTCCTGAGAAATCTGAAACAAGTAAGAATTTGAAAAATTGGAAGCGTTTAGAAGCACTCTTTAATTCGGCATACATCCAATACAACTACACAAAATGTTTTAGTGGTATTTCAACTTTGAAAAGTGCCTCCACCGTTTTTCCCACAATCTTCTGCCAAAACCAAAACACCCCGCCGTCGAAGGCAACGTTAATTGTGAAGCGGTTGTGAGAGTAACTTAGAGATTTTGCTGAAATATGTGTTGCTAGGTTTTGTTGTATGTATGCCGAATTGAAGAGCAACGACTATTAAATCCAAAACGCACTGCAGTCAATCATGATCGTGTGTACAGTTTTACCGCTAAGCGCAGCAACTCTTAACTGCCTTGTATTTTAACAGAGTCTGTCGTGACGTTCGATCCACAAAGTGACACGTATTGAGGCTAGGAGTTCACCACCAGCACTGCGTAAACCAAACACCAGCGAAAATACAACTTCTTCCTCTGCGACCACCGCAAGCAACACTCACCGGTATCCGCCTGCGACATTCGCTCTTCTCCGAAAAATAAACTACAATTCACTCTTCCAGCCCAGTCCACTGCATAACCAGCAGGCAAACTCTGATAACCCTCTCGCCCTTCCCTTCAGTACATGCGGCTGTGCGAGGGCGACCAGTCAGTCTGAACAACCCTGCAGGAAACTGTCATCGCGGGAAAGAGGTCAGCCTCCGTCAGGGAGGGAGCTTCAAAACACAAACACATCAGCGAACCCGGACGCCATCTTGCGGCAGGGACAAAACTTCTGGAGAGTGAGTTTCTAAGTTTCTATTTCACTGTCAAGGCAATGGATGAAAATGGGCTGTCTAGTCCAGCAAGCCTTAATCCACTTAACTACATTGAGGACAATACAATATAAAAACCAATGATAAGTATGTCTCCACCACAGTGTTATTGTTTCTAGATTAGAAACTACCACAGGCCTACTGGTCATACTCAGTAGTAGCATGGATACTTTAAATACTGTATCTGTTAAAAATATTTAAAAAATAAAAATAAACAATACACAAGACAAAAATCTGAATTCACCCCCTTTTCTATTTTTACAATAAAGGAAATCAGGTTTTAAACCACATTTAGGGTCTTACTATGATGTCTAGTTATTCAGGTCATTCTTTCATTAGATTTTCTGTAGCCTACATTTGATTTCTCTACTGGATGTCTAAAAGCCTTCACACTCCCAGGAATAACATTGTGGTGTACTGAACCATTGTTGCATTTTGCATTGCATTTTTTTGTATTGTCCTAAAAGTTGGTCAATTAAATGTGAATATATATCTAAAGATAGGCTACAGGAATCAGCCTTTCAGTTATTATTATATTTATTATATTAATATTATTATCTCCTGAGCATCAGTGATAGGCTATCGGTGAGGTGAGGTGCCTACGCAGAGCCCAAAGGATACTAAAGGACAGTACCCACCCAGCCACAGCCTGTTCACCCTGTTGCCTTCTGGGAAGAGATACATAAGTTTCAGCTGCCGCACCACCAGACTGCAGAGCAGCTTTTCCCTCCAGACTTTAAGCTTGAATTCATCCTCAGCACTGCTCCACTGAAAATAGTTTATTTCTGTTTAGCCTTTTTATAATTGCTTCTATATTAATGTACATTGTCTGCTATCAGAAGGGAGGTACAAACTCAACTTACTAAATAACCTGTTGTATTGTGACAAAATAAATCTACCAACCTACCTGTGTAACCTATAAGAACTTATTTAGAATTTAGAAGAGATTTAGGGCATACTAGGTCATCGCTGCTCAGTGTGCTGTTGACAGTGAGCTTGCGCAGAGGGCATTTCCCCACTAGATGTCATAGTAATGTTTGTAAACTGAAGCATCACAGCTGATATGAAATATAAATCCATATCATAGAAGGTGAATTCAAATCTGAAAAAAAAAAAAAGAACACAGTCCAATGACAGTTGATATCAAGTGAACTCATAAAAAAACTGCTAAATAAACTGTTAGCACTTCAGAGAAGAGCATATAAGCTACCTACCTTATACATGGTGGAGCAGTAATAAGGAGTCTTGTAAAGTATATATATATAAAGTAAAATGTTTACAAGGTGGTTGTTTATTAGTCATTATTATATGACACAAGGTTGTCGAACAAAAGTTTGTAGTCCCTTCATGCTACATACACAGAACTTAACAGATAGAAATGTGTATGAAAATATGATAATATTTAAATTAAATAAAACAATAGGCAATACACAGTTATTTACATACAAGAGCTATATATATACACATACACACCCCGAACATTCTTCAGTGCATTTTTCAAAATTTGTTTCTGGGGTGAATGTAAATGAAAGCGACAAGATGACGATTCTGTCTGATATTTGGGAAACAGAGTCCATCTTGATTGTGTTTGAGCACCAAGCATCATCACTGTAAAACAGAGAGTCCACCTCCTCTCACCATGCCGGAGTCTTGGGCTGACAGCTTGGTACACGAACCACCCACCGAGTGCTTATTCTGGGATGTTGATGAGGCAGGTCTCTGTAAAGATGTGGGCACAACAGTCTGATTTAAGTTGCTTAGCCAACATGAGTCCCAATTTGTCCAGATTGGACCTTTAGGAGCAGCCTTATATCAAAACTAGGCTAACATGGCTCATATCCTGGCTCTCTTTCCTCTCTTCTGAGCGATCACCGCACCCTCTGTGGCGCCTGGTCCAGTTGATCAGGCCAGGTGGATTGTGGTCCGCTGCTCTTTTATTCAAAACCCTGTCTTCCTTTCCCAGTGACTGTATTTCTTTCAGAGGTAACACATGTTTCAGCTATAAAGCCGAGAAAAACAGATGAAAAACAAAGTGTAGCTAAGTTTGAAGGAGCTACTGTCTGCTGCTTCTACGAGTGCTGCTGGCAGCAATAGCAAGTTTCTGAACAAACACTTAAATTGAAATGAAACACACCTGTAATTGTAATGCACGTTGACTATACGTCCTTCCTCCCGAAAGCCTTTTTGTCTTGTGCCCCTCAGAAACTACCTCATTTTTTAGAGAAAAACACTTTAGATAAGAGAAACTTTAGTGAATTAACAGAAGATAGTGGGTTTAAGTTGGGTAGTTAGATGTTCTTTTTTTACCTACACATATGTATAGACGTAGGCCTATGTGTTTAATGCAGCGATTCCCAAAGTGAGGTGCATGCACTCCTGGGATCTGTGAGCTGCCTCTAGGGGGTGCGCGACAGGAAAAATGTAATGGTGGTGTGGTAGTGTAATAACTACAACAATTATTTTTGGTGGAATTTTTCATGAAATTCTTCAGAAAATTGTCTTCTCTTCAACTTGGACATTGATGTGTGAATATCCATGTATATATATACCTTGGAGTCCATTTGCATTTAGTTCAAGAGTAAGGTGTCACGTGAGTCACAGGAGACCAAAGTAAACTGAGACATTAAGTATTCCTTACCAAACTAAAAAGAACTAAAACTAAATATTATAAGAGTAGTGATAAAGAATTGTTTTAGAGGACAAATACAGCCTGTATAACACTGCAAAGCTCATTATTCTCGTTTCATTTTCTCTCCCCTCTGAAGCGGTGCTGGGTAATGACAGGGAGAGGGATGAGGAGGAGGAGGAACAATGTGCTTCCTAATATGAAGGCGGGAGAGAAGCAATTTGCAAAGCTGCTGTATTGAGGCAATAAACGTTTGTGTTTCCAGACTGTTCTGGTCACATTTTGTAATTGTAAAAATACTCTACTTTGAACAATTACAAACGCAAATGATGCATGTTTATTCATGTAAAATCTCACGCACAGGCAACACCTTGGCTTGTCCAACAAGTTCAAATTAAAAGACAAGATACGTTGCCCTCTAGAATGAAACACAAAAGCATATTCTGATCTCACACCCCCGTCAGCAGGGCAACATCATTTGTCAGTGCCTTTTAATACCGTTGCAAATCAATGTTGCAAAAAGTATTGGACATTTACTCTAAGGGCTGTTACTCCCTCCTGGAGCCTTATACAGGGTTTCATCTTCTTAATTGTCATCTTTTTCATCCCACTTCAGTTTGCACTAATATTTTGGCCTGTGTGGTGTAAAAACCAGTACAAAGGGAATTAAAAGCACATCTAGTTCCTCTGTGTTGAAAATTCAATAAATATGCAAATAGATTTGGTTATATTCATTCTGAGCTTGTGCAATTCTCATCGGACCATGATTGACCCCCACACAAAAAACAGCTCTATAATTCATATGTAATAAGGTCTATTGTGGGATTTCAGTCTCTATTCTTTGTGTAGCCACATCTCAATTTCGATCAATCCATCATTTTTTTAAGGAAGTTTGTGATTAATCACCACAGCAGAACCAGGTCCTGCTTATTTCAAGAATGAGTCAAATCTATCCAATCAGAGCAGTTTCCCATTGAGCAGGTTTACCTCATTTGCATTAGATTAGCTGCAGCTGTCACAGTCCAGCTCATATTTATTGATAATATCTATGTATAAAACACTACAAAAGAACATTATTTGTAGAAAAGGTAAATGATAAAGAATCATAAAAGCCTAATAAAAATAGCATATGGCAACAAAAGGTATAGCAAATCAAATTTGTGGTCCCCAAACCAGTATAAAAGCTTTCACACTAGACTTACTATATTAATAAAAAGCTGTGTGAAAATTCAAATTAAGGAATAAGCATAAAAAAAATGACTTGTGTGAAATTGTCAAAGAGGAAGATATCAGTGCCTCAGAGTTAGAAACATGAGAAAAAAATATATATACCGAGCCTTTTGTCTGTTTTGTTTGGTGTGTTATTCGGCACTTTCTCTTTAATATTGTTTTTTTTCTTTCAATTTCTTTCATAGTTATGGGCAAAAAAACCTCAACAATCTAGTGAGGTAAACATCCACTAGAGAAATTAACTCTTCACAAATATAATCACTATTCTAAAATGCATTTGCATCAGGTTATTAATTTTATTATTGTTACAATGTAATGTTTAGCAGGGCTGGATATCATTAGTTGAATAAAACTGAAGCAACTGAATAAGACTTTAATACGATTTAAATACAGGTCTGATTACGGTCTTCGAGGGCAAAGAGTTACACAAGTGATAAACACATAAAGTAAGAATCAAGTGCACTCCAATGTACTTTGCTGCTCTAAACGGAACACTGATCCAGTAAAAGCTTCACTTGTTGTCCAACACTGATCATGAAGAGGGGAAAAAATAATGTATTCATATAATCCCTATTTAACCAGTGCTTAAAAGAAGTTGCTCTGCAAACTACACCTGCGATCTAAAGCATCTGCATACAGAAAAACTGATTTCCTTTGTGTAAATCATTGCAAAACAGTTCAATATATCGTCGCCCTGAAAACTCAATGCACTGCAGCTTTAGAAAACACATGCAAATAGACAAGACACAAGCAACTACAGCGTGCTACAGACAGAAGCTGTTTCCAGGGGACACTAAACAGTGATAAACACAGCTAGGGCGCACTTGTTGGTGCCATGGTTTGTGACTCAAGTTATTGAAGTCGGCTATCCGTAAGTGGTGTTGGAAAATTATAGCTAAAATGCGTTTGTTTTGTTTTTTTGGTGGGACAACAACCTTGTTTGCAAGACACCAATGCAAACTGGAATGATAATTATTGAGTGTTGAGATAAAAGGTTAAAAAAGGGTTATGACACCAAAACTTGTTGTATTAAACAGCAGCTCTGTCATCATCATTCATGCCCATGAAAATCACAGTAAACGTTAAGGGCAAATTTATTAACTTGATCAAACTTAAATGAACTGTTATCATTAATTAATTTCTTCCACCACACCTGGGTGTCCTGGGTGTTCTTCCTGCAAAGACGGTAGGATTAAAAAACAAACCATATATACCAAAAATAAGAAATGAGAGATAATTAAAACAAAGGGAAAAAACAATTGAAAGACTAGATGATACTTTCTTTCCCTCATCTCACTCATGGTGGGTACATTCTGTTTACGAGTATGCTCACACTGTTTAAATTTGGGTTTATACACAAGCCGTAAAGCACTTGAGCGACTGCTTTACGTTTTCCGTCTGGACAGTTTAATGTATTGTTGACACTTTTACCCACAGCAGTTCAGCTGATCGTCTCTGGCTTTATGTAAATATGTGCCAGATCGTCCCTGCTGTGCTTTCACGAGTTTACAGTACAAGATACAAAGCACGCACACATCAGAGAGTGCGTGCATTTGTAACGGAGAAGGCGTGTGTGTGTGTGTGCGTGTGTGTGTGTATTTCTGCTCTGCTATTCCCCACTGAATCAAGAAGTTTCATGACATTTTTTGCTGGTAACCTGACATATAAAGTATTTCATCAGGCAGTTCACTGACCTTCACTTGTTAGTCAAAGACACACTTCCTTTAATCTAGAACTGTAGTCGAATGTCTCACAACATTCTTATAGTCGAACTGAAATAATAAAAAATTCACTTTATTGGTTGATTGGTCCAGGCACTTAAAATAGTTCATATTGCTTCAGTTCAAATGGCCACAGGCAGTTAACCAGCTGGGATACTGCTATTGTTTGCTGTTGCTTAGTCTCATCTGTGATTTGAAAACTCCCTACATTACTCAGTTAATCCATATGCTAATAACTCGGTTTTGTGATTCAAATCATGCCTTCACATGCTGAGGTTACAGGATTCTACTCGTTGCTGTGAGTTTTGACACTCTGGTCATTTTCCATCACCACTACTGGACCCATGACATAGAGACAGGTAATGCTACCTACAACCTCCTCCTTTGTATAATGTGTAATGAACACTGCAAGTATGCAGGAGCTGCCAAGAGCCAGGTTTCAATCCAAATGGAGTGAACATTTTAACAGAATTTCCAGAAAAGTGGCTAATGATTACACATGTGTTTCCCATCCACTTTCATTAAGCAAATATTAGGAGATGCGTCATCGAGATTAGCATATGGTGGCGTGGATTCTTCAGTCGGGGGACTATAGGACTGGGACTAGGAACTGCCAAAGGAACAAAGGACCTTGGATGGTGGGTTTAGTGAGAGATTAATGAGGGATGTGAGATCAGGTGAGCAAATGATATAGCAAATGAGAAGAAGGTCAGGTGACTACAAGGCTAACGAGTGGTGGAAAACAAATTACAAAACATGACTGAAATTATCTTTGTTTCGTGTACAAATTTGAGAAATGTGGGAGTCTCCTCATTGCAGCACACAGATCTGATGTTTGCCTGCTGCGGGTTTTGTCTCTCTAGCAGAAACAGACTCAAAATGCGCTTAAAAAAAGGTAAACAGAAACACATGACTCACATGTGTTGATATTACATGGATGAAAAGTAACCCCTAACGACAATCACTGCTTACATTAGCCAACTCGTCTTGCTAGCTTCCTCTTTCCGAATGGACACAAACGTGCAGCATGTTGGGGCCTCCCAAATGTTGTGAAGGGACAGATGTCCAAAATCATTAACGGTACATGCTGTGCGGCCTTGATGAAATAATGTCCCAACACATTATGACCTGCTCCGGTCACTAACGTGGCACCGAATTTGACAACATGTCTCCTAGCAACAGCAGCTCTCAGTTGTCAGTCAGCTGCTGCCATGGGAACCACCCATCCAGCGGGATGAAACTTGCTGTTTCCACAAATATGTGCAAAACTGGTTTTATCCTGTTTTAAAAAATTTTATTTCATTGTAGTATACAGAATGTTTCCAATTTCCTACCCAAAATGTGAGAACAAATAAAAAATCAGTTCTACTTCAGGCATAATAGGAAGCCCCAGGTTACGCATGATCAAGGGGTACTTCACAGTTTGAGTCGCACAAACAAACCCTAGTTTGACCCAGAGCCCTGTTGTTCTGCTCAGCCTTCATCTATTGTGGGGAAAACACGTTACACAAGGCCTCTGTTTAGCTCTGATTGTTGAAAATGTGGTGGGGATGAAAAGATGTCTGGATTGCAGCCATCAGTAGTTTATTGGTAATTAAAGAAGTGGATAAACTGTGAACTGAGGGTGGTGAGGACCATGGGCCTTAATTACACATGTAAACACAAAGCAATTTTTTAGCAAGGTACAAGGACCAAGGTAGATTTATTTGTCACAATTAAAAGGTTGTAAAGTGAAATTGTGTTTCTAACTCCCTTCTGCTTTGTAGCAGACAACATACATTAATATAAAAGCAATTATAAAAAAGGTAAACAGAAATAAACACTAATCATTGGAGCAGTGCTGAAGATGAATTTCCGTTTAACAGTCTGATAGCTTGGGAGCTGCTCTGCAGTCTGGTGGTGCGGCAGCAGAAACTTCTATTATCTCTTCCCAGAATGCAGCAGGGTGAACAGGCTGTGTGCAAGTCAAATATCCAGTATAAACTAGAAATGTTATAAGGAATGAATAAAGATTGTAGGGCAGCACAACATCAGGAGGAGGCCAGGGTGGATGGTGCACAAAGTACTGGGCACTGGAGACCACTGTTTGCATCTCCTACCCAGAGTCAACATTGTTTATTTCAAGCATCTTTCTCTCATCTTAACCAAGTAGTTTTAGATCAGATCAGAAAATTTTCACATTAAGTTCTTTTGTAATAGCCACATAGGTCATTTTGGAAATAACGTACTGTATTTCATCTTGTTGCTGTATCGTCCTGATGTTGGGGCGCCAGATCGGAAAAATATTAATATGAGTCACTGACCATACAATCTCACCTCAGGGTCCATTTAGTTTCTGTTCTGCAGCCAGGGTATATACAGGAATCTTGAAGTAAAATTCTAAACCTTTTTAAGACCTTTTCAAGACTTTTTCAACAAATTTTAAGACTGCCACACCACTTTGAGCTGTAACCGGTTAAATCAGCCACACGCCTTTAAAAGTGACATTTTTGAGTTTTTAAAAGGAATTTAAATATATTTATAAAATATTTATTGCCTATATGTCATCAGGTTGTAACGCCACCTAAAAATTGAGGCATTCACCAACTTTCCCAGTTGCCTATAACAGCCTGTATGGGCCAACTGTTGGTCAGACTGGTCAGATTTAACTCTGACCAGTAAGCTATGACCAGACCACATAAGCTATGACGTTTACAGCAAATCATGTGAAACACAGTGTGATTTTGTGTTTTAGCTGGTTTAAACTAGATAATGTGAGCTTGCCTGCAATGATATGTGTGATATCTTTCACCGTCCACTTCAATACAACAAAATTCAAATAGGCCAGGAGTGAACAAAGATGAAGAGAATAAACTGAGTGATGAATAACGTAAGTAGTGTAGGCAGTGTAACACAGGCACAACCTGGAGGAGGAACTAGTCTAAACGACTGTATTAGTATAATATTATGACATTAAATTAAAAGCATATTGTTAATTTAATAGTAAACTGTAAGTTTGATATTAATATATTCATTATGTTACTAAATTAAATATAATTTCATATAATAGAATATAACTTACCACTAGTATAATATTAATTCAAATTACAGTTTCAGTTTGGGGTTGTTTTTTATTCATTAACTTTGTGCAAGAAAAAGGCTCCAGGCTACATGATAGTCTCCAACCTTGATTTTAGGCAGGCTACTAACTCGTCACTAATCATAACTGTTTATGCAGAACACTGAGTTCAACATTTATAAAGTTTGTTGCAGCACATCAAGCTTTTTTTTTTTAAATCCCGCTCCATCCAGGCTGCGATTGATCTGTTCACAAAAAGTGACACTGACGAGAGCATCGGCTTTATGAAAAGTTGAAGTTGTTTCAATAAAAAGCACCGATTTAGCTAAATAGCCAGCTAACGTTAGCCAAACTCACACGCTCCTTGAATTTTCCCTGTTGTCTTCTGTCTTACCGATTCAGCTGCTGGCGGCGCATCTCGCTCTTGTTTTTCAGGAACGGGGCTGTTCAAAGTGGCCCCAGAGTGACCGGGTTAATTCCTCCTTCCGCACGGTAGATCCCTGCTCCTAACATTATAAATAAATACGTTCACCTACACTTTTAGCAAACAAACCTTTGGATAAACAGGATTTTCACATTGAAAAAAATATTAAAAAATGAAAAAAAATTAATTTTCACATAATTGATTTATCACCTTTTAAGACTTTTTAAGACCCCACGGACACCCTGGCAGCTTACAGCAGGACAAAAGCTCCTAGGAAATTTTCATTTTCTCTGGGCACTTCTCGTCAATACACGCCGAAGTTCATTCTTAACTTCGTCTGCTGATGAATATCATTTCATATGATCCAAAACTGATGGTCAGCTACAAAGCTACGTCAGACCTGTAATAACTGAGTTTTTGGCCTCTTGCTGCAGAAACAAGGTCTATACATAATATTGACATAATGTTTACTGCTGTTAAGTTGATATGGCAAAGGTTTTCTTTAAACATTGCTTATTTACGC
Source organism: Micropterus dolomieu (assembly GCF_021292245.1). Classification (NCBI taxonomy): domain Eukaryota; kingdom Metazoa; phylum Chordata; class Actinopteri; order Centrarchiformes; family Centrarchidae; genus Micropterus; species Micropterus dolomieu. The sequence goes on along the minus strand of NC_060155.1, from coordinate 3,651,654 downwards.
ACCCAACAGTTGAGGAGCAACATTGACATTCATTTGGAGTCGTGTTTCTGTCCACCTGATGAATCTAAGTCCAGCATTTAGTCATCTTTTAGCTCTGTATTGGTCTCTACCAACTCCTGAGGGAAATATCTGGCTCTTCATCAGCTAAATGCTCCCCTACGTTCACTATGTCACACTTACACGCGGATGGTGACAGAGCTGCCATGCAAGGCTGGCCTGTTGGGAGCAGCTTAGGTTTTAGGGTCTTGCCAAACCAGGGATTACAGTTTTTTTCAATTGCTAAGATGCAATGGTCAAAACTGAAGCCACTTTTTCATAACTCCTCACACAGTCATTACCAACATGCATCGTGGCCAAACAGTTAACCTCACCTCCAAAAGTCACTCAAACCACCAAAACACTTCATATAAGCCTCAAAATAAACTTGTTCAGCCAAAACACTGGCAACAAAATCCACTCAGAAAGCATACATTGTCACTCATAACACACAACAACAGGAAGCATTACGTACATAAGTTGAACTTTTATCCCTGAAATGTGACTGATATTTTCATATAAATCAGCATTTCATTATAGAATACAGTTGTTTTCAGTCACTTTGATACATTTCTTTACACTTGTTAAAGCACTTTGTAACTTGTTTTTGAAAAGTGCTCTACAAATAAGGATTATTATTATTATATTTCTCAGATCAGAATTGAAATTCTACTTGTTCAACCTCCACATCATCTAGTTGCTTGTGCACATCATATGTAAAAGCAATTTCTCAGTCTTTTGAGAAATTACCAATTGCACATGCTTTGACACATTTAAGCAAATTATTATGTACATTTGTCTGCTGTTTCCTACATTATCAATTGCTTACTGTATGTAATGTTGATCACAATGTATTACAGTATACGGGTTCTTTGTTGAGAAGTCTTACCCCCCAAAACATCTAGGCATAACTTCATTGCGTTAGTCACTACATGCAAAATGGTTGAACACGTCATAATCTGCATTTTCCTACATATGTCTATTAGACTTGTTTTGTAAATGTGTCAACCTGAGGGGGTGTTTTCATGTTTCCATTTCTTATTTGGTAATTGTTTCCGTTGTGCTATGCAGTGCTGTAAAACAGTCTTGTTTTTTTTTTCTGCATCACAATGACATGCTCTGTCAACAAATTACAGTGCATACAGTAAAAGTGAAACTGTGATTCCTGACCAATCTCTTGTAATGTTTACTGTAACTCATACTGTTGAAATTGATCTATGCCATACAGAAAAAGTGCAGCCTTGTGCATTTGTCATTGTCATCAAAAGTTTAGCCATAGTTTACCCATACAAATAGTTTTGCAAATGTACCAAAGCGACTGAGAAAAAATGGAAGAAACCTATAACATTTTTCACTTTATTGACTGTACTATAGTATATGTTACAAGAATGAATCAGAAATGCATTCACTTTACTTGTGAAATAAATATGTTCCTGACATTTCAGTGCTGCAATACATTTTTCAGTTGTTTACATACTGGTACCTGAGACCCAATGACCACAGTCTGTAATTGGTGTACCATCCCCTCGAACCAATTCTGCTAAAATATAAGCACATTTCTTGCTTTACACTCAGCTTGCAGTTTTACAGTAAAACCACATTCAAAACATTACACATATTTCTCTAAAATGTAAAATGGATGTAAATGTTATGCAAAGATTTTCTATATATATCTGTCGAGCTACAGCAAAAATACAGGAAATTTGCAAACATTTTGTTTTGAACGTGTTTTTAACAGTTTTGGGCACAGTGTGTTAGCATCTGAAAAATGTGCTGCAGATATAGGGGGTGAAGGAATAAAGAGAAAAGAGTTCATGGATTTTGGAGAAAATGGTCATTGAATGCATTTTGTGTCTAAGCAATGAAAAATGATTCACAGTTTGGTCCACATACACTTCTGTTTCGCTGACTGTGTGAAGAGTTTTGACTATGTGACTTCAGTTTTGACCAATGCAGGTTAGCAATTGAAACAAACTGTAATGGACCTCCTGAGCCACAGCCACTATGAAGCCGAGTGGAGCTACAGACTCTATGGAGGTTCATCACTACAAGTTACTCCTTTTTTCATATTGTCTAATTGCTTTTACATTATCTTTTGATTCAATGTTAACTTTGAAACTCAGTCTTTAAGTCTGCATGGATGAGGAGTCCTTAAAGTGGTAAACTTACTCCTTAGCAACTGAGCAGATTCCATCTCCTGATGAAGATAATTTATATGGTCTCACATAAGTTGTTTTGCAAGGCACAGGTTGTGTTCATTCGGTATGAGGACTTGTGTGTGTGTGTGTGTGTGTGTGTGTGTGTGTGTGTGTGTGTGTTTTAAGGACTGGAGCCAGAGGTCAAAACTCTAGGAGAGGATAGATGCTTTCTGGGGTGAAATGACAACAAAGATCAACAATTACCTCATGGGGCTATGACTTGGGAACTATAACTGTTGGGTTTCTCTAAATATCACAGAGTACGGTCTAGGCCTGCTCTTTTATGAAAAGCGCTCAGAGATAACTGTTGTTGTGATTTGGCGCTATATGAATAAAATTGAATTGAATTGAATTGAACTTCATGTCACCTCACTGTGATGTGCAGACATAATTCAATGCGAAATTGCCTGTACCAAAGAACTAGGGACTGCATTGTTTGAGGTACAAACTGTTTCACACTGTTAATGACAGTCCTGCAGTGCGGTGGAGGGTTGGACAAAGTCTTGTTTTTTAATCGTTGCACAGTGGTATTGGTATTTTCAGGGCTGAGATTGCTACCAAAGTAATTGTTTAAGCAGTGTTGTTGAGGTTTGGCCATCAGTCCTGAATGTTTTTTTTCTCTCTGTTTCTCTTTTGTTCTCTATGAACAAAAGTGTTCCATCTGTAGAGTGTGAAGGTGTTTTGACAATTAAAGTGAGACCTTGCAATTTTTGAAAGATGGAATGACACATTCTTCCTTTTACAAATTAAAAGTTGAATTTGTGAGTAGTCAATGGCTTTAGGTAACTTCAGCTATATTATTCTTTCTTACTGACTTTGACTTTATTCTGCTTTTATTTCAAGTTGTGACTCTGTTTCCTATGAAAGAAGCTAGAAATAACATATCACTTTGCTTGTTTTCTTCAACACAAGAAACATGTTATAATAATGTTATTGTGCATAGAATTTTCAAAATAAATAGAAGCCGTTTTTGGTGAACATTCTTTCTCAAACAGAGAATGGGGGTGGGGTTAATAGTTGGACATAATCAATTACCATGACAACCAAAAACTGACCGGCTGGAGTGTTCACTAACGATATGCTGTTAACATCACTACACTGTAAAGTTTAGTACACTTTATGGCCTGTCAGGAGTAGCTATTACTTACCCATGATAGAAACTAATGTGCAAATATCAGCTGTTATCAATCATACAGTCGATGGTCCTGTCACGCACTGCACATGATAACTCCCACGTGTTATGGTTCTATGGGTGGTCTATTACTCTGTTACAATACAACAGTATACTTGATCTTCTGCATGTAAAATTGACTTGTTGTAAACTTTACTAAGAGGATAAATAGTAAACTGGAGAGATTAAAATGGAATCTGAGTTATTTCTGTTTAAGTGGGATATAAGAAACACAACATTGTATGTACATCACCACTACTTATATCACACTGACAATAATGAGATTTTCATCAGCTTTAGCTGTAGATATTGTGTCCCTATATAACCAAGCATACCATACAGCTTACAGGCAGGTTGCTGGGCCTAATGGTGCTTTCAGACCAAACGCGAATTTAATCCTCGCGTGAGTACATTCGCTGCAAGCGTTCACACACAACGCGTGAAGGCGTATAGAACCCGCGAAAATTCGCTTGAGTTGGAAATTTTCAACTCATGTGAAGGCCTTCGCGTTGCCTTTGCGTTGCCGGCACCGCCCCCGACAGGAAATTGCGGCTCTACACGTCTTTGCATTGACTTAGTATGTAAACTCACCTCCCTGAACCCTCGCTTCGCTTATGGTCTGAAAGCACAGTAAGGCAGGCACATTATGAAGTCCTTACCTTTATGTGTTGTGTCCTGATGAATGAGGTGTTTACACATTTTATACAGCCTCATTAGGTTGACAATAAAATTAATCACATTTTATGTGGTTGTAACAGATTGTATAAGGTATGTCTTCTTTGCCTCTTACTTGGCCAAAGCCATGGGTGCTCCCTTCATAAAACTAATTAACTTACAAATCTACAAATCTCAGTACAGATTTAGAAATATCACATTATATAACGAAACACACATGAACACAGGAAGAACATGTAAACTACACACAGAGCCCATGGCTGGATTCAAACCTGTCAAGTTAACTAATAAACATCTTTACTTCGTCAACTAACGTTAGTTCGCTAGTGTGAATAAATCATTTGAGTGCACAACTCACCGTTTCAGCAACACTGATTGCATCGCTCCTCAGCTTCAGACCTCTGATACCATTTCCTCTGCCGATGCATTGGTTTAAAATCAGTAAAATGCGTGTTGCAGACTGTAACGTTATATAAGACGTAGCAGGTGAAAGTGCGACACATTTTCTGTCCTCTGTCCTCCAACACCGCACACACAGATGCCATAATGAAAATGAACAGCGCACTAAACCAACGAAAATAACAAATAAAATGAAGACCCTCTGTTAGCTAACTTTCTGCAATAAGTATGCTAGCTAACTACACCTGGCTAACTACAACTTAGTTAACTTAGCTAACTAAACTAGACTAAAGACAAACCAACAATCAGACACAGAGAGACACACCTACTGTAAGTTCTAATTTATACTTCTAAGTAGTAAGTATAAATAGGTTAGCTAGCTCACAACAATGTTTATGCTTTGATGCTCTGACTTAACGAGGCATGACAGTGCACCTGCACAAGCTTGGAGAATGACGTATGACTTATGGAATTACTATAGTCATACGTCACAACCTCGTTTTAACAACTAAGCAACTTTGAGCACAAAATTAAGCTATTTGTGAAAAAAAACTATGTGGGTAATCAACATTGTAAGGAAATGACTCAGGAAAATATGAAATATCATAGAAATGTCAAAATACACTGGAGGGGGGCTTAAAGACAAGTATAACAGGTAGGAATTTAATGTTGGTTCACATCTTACAAATCGGGCCTGTTGATTTATCATTTCTGACTACAACAAGTGCTTGAAGTGGGCTGGTACCAGTACATTTTACTCTTTGGTGTACCGTGACTTCTCACAAGCTACTGCTACTCTTTTCTGCCCACTCCATATCAGGTTCCATGTGCGATTAAATAAACTGCATTACCCAGGGGGCACTATGTTAGCACATGTTGCCATTCTGCCTGCATTCTTTCTGGCTAGTCTAAATACCGTTATATAAACCTTACAAAGCCTGGCTCCAAAAGCACAGAGAGCACAACCAGAGTCTCCCTCAATATTTAGAACATATGCATTCCCCACAAAGTAGGTGGTGGCAGTATGCAACCGCGATGGTTACAATCTGCCATGAAATAGAGAGAAAATGCAACAGCACAGTTGATAACCATGGAGAAAGAGCCAGAAAGAAAAAGAGGAGGAGGTGCAATATTAGGACATCTAATCAGAAAGTCTCACAACCAAGTAAGTGGTGAGTTGTGCAGCTAATGATTTAATGTATTTCGAGTTTACTAGTTTACTAACTAATACAGAATTCGTGAGAACCTTAATATTCCATTATATTTTGAGTTGTCACCTGTTGCCTGAATGTTGTTTTTTATTGTGCATAAATAGGCCAGATATTTCCACCATACATAGAGGGAGAAAAAGCTCAACTTCAAAATCACCAAAATGCAGGAAATAAAAGGAATATGTTCTTTTACAGCTGCAAACATATGCTTCCAAAATCACTTAAAATAATCACATTTTTAAATAGATAGATAGTTCCTAGATGGATTGTGTATTACAGTAACGCTCAATGAAGATTTTATTTTGAAATTGCAAACCGGACGTCTCTGTGCATGTCACTGTAAACTTGACAGTCGAAGGCAGCTGCCGGGAACTGATCTCTCTGCACAGTCAGCTCTGTGGAAGCCTCCAGTGTGGATACAGGAGAACACCGGCTTTCTCTTCCTTTCGTATGCATTTTGTCACCACATTCATGGAATAAAAAAAAAATCCATATTCTGTAAACGGGATGACAAAGTCTAGAGTGGAGTTTAAATGAAGTCCTGAGTTTCTCCTGGTAGGACAGCTGACTGGCTGACTGGCTGCTGCCTCCTGAGGAGTGAAGATGAAAAGTTTACTCTTTGTCACCTTGTGTTTCTCGACGTGTCCCCTCATGGTGAGTTCCGATTCCTACAGTGTTTACAGCGATGTAGTGACTAAAACGATTTTGTCAAAAGATCTAAATATCGAAGAAGACGATACTGAACACTAATATATATCATATCATATCATATTTAAAGCTCAGATTCTAATTTACAGTGATGCTGATATGCCAAAAAGATATTTGGTTTTATTGTCTTTACCAGTGTTACCAGTCTTTAACATCACAGTTTTATTGTTAATATAATATGGATCTAACGTTTTTGGTACAAAGTTGTGAGGTGTGTGGAGTTGTCCTAATTTATAAATGTACTTAGACCTAGAAAACTTAAATGTCTTCAGAGGCAATTTGTGGGTTATTTTGTTTCCTGGAATCTCAGTGTAAGTGTTCCTACAGTATAATACCAATCTGAATAGTATAAAGACTACATCCAATGATTGTGATAATTAATAATTGGGCTGCAAATAATTATTTTCATTATCGATGATTGATGAATCATTATTTTCTGGATTAACTGCTTAATTGATTGATATATAAAATGTCAGACAGTTTCCCAGGAATTGGCAATAATTGACTAATTATGTGTGCCCTTTTTTAAGCCAAAGTGCTACAAAATTCTGGTTTCTATCAGAATATTTGCGATATATTGCTATATCTTGAAGTTTTGGATTGTTCTTTAGACAAAACAAGAAAGCTTGGGCTTTGGAAAATTGTGATGGACATTTGGATTAAACATGAATCACTCATGACAGTGAATATTTATTTTTGTTTATTTTCTATTTACTTTATTAACTGATGAAAATATTTGCCAACTAATTTTCTGTCAATTGATTAATTGATCAATGACTTGTTTTACCTCTTGTAAATCAAACTCCTACTCTTGCTGAAACAATGAATCGATGAACCAATTAGAAATCGATTCAAAATGTAATCAGCAACTATTTTGATAGTCGATGAGTCGTTTTTAAGCCATTTTCCCAATGAAAATTCCCCAAATCCTTCGTCTCAAATGTGAAGATATGTGGCTTTTTGTCCGTATTATATGAACATAATTTAAATATCTTTGGCTCTGATAACGTTTTCCAATTATTTCCTGACAAAACAATGAATCTATTGGCAGATTAATAGACTAGATAATGAACATATTTGTTTCTGTAGGGAACAAACGTTAGGGCAGTTTTCTTTTAATTAATGAAGGTATTTCATGGATACAATCTTCAACCGTTTGTTGATCTCCTTCAGCTATTATCCCACTTTTTTTTTTTTTTCAGTCTCTCACACATGATCTGCCATTTTCCTGTGTTGAGCCACCTCACAGGATAAACACTGCTCTCTCTTCCCATAAGGCTTTGACTGAAAGCAGACTGGGCTGTCAAAATGTTCACGTCACCTAAAACAAGTGTGAGAGTTTAATTATATAGCTGATGAACACTACCACTGTCTCTCTTGCCCACTTTGTTCTGGCAGGGATTCAGTGCCTCTCTTGCTCAAGGGCTCCATCAGAAGGATGGATGGATACTGATATCAAACCGGATTGTGTGGTTTGGTTTGGCTAAATATAATACATATGATAGGATAGATTGATTAAATTAGGCAAACACAGCCCCCTTTTGATATCTAAACAGTTAATAAATCAAATTTCCAGAATTTTTATTATGTCACAAAACGTGTGGTAGATGTGGGAATGTTTGGGAATCCTCATTTTGATTGTTTATGTCTCGAGTTTGATTCAGAATGGTTCCATTCTTTGCCTGATCAGAATTGGTTGGAGATTTTGTAGAGGTGGTGGTGCAGTATAAGCTGTGGCTGGCTGGCTTATTTGCTGGTGCTCAAGTTAGTATCGATGGCGTGCAAGTTATTTTGCATGATTTTTGGATTGTATCCACATGGTTGAATTCATAGACTGTATATAAGAGGTGGATGTAGTCATGGCGACATCACCCGTTGGTTTGTGGGCTGGCGTTTTGAAGCCTCGAGTTTGTCTGATGGATTATCTCAAAGGAGAAGTGCTCACTAACATAGATTTTGACAGATCTGTGAACAATATTTGAGAGAAACAGGCCTTTTGTTTACATAGAGAAAGTCTTAGATCTTTGAGTTTAGCTCATGAGGAATGGGGCCAAAAACAAAAGTGTTGCGTTTATAATTTTGTTCAGTGTAGATGCATAAACAAGCGATGAACTTGTATTAGCTGCGGCCGTAAGTCAAAGTTGATTTTAGAACTCTATATGTCTGAAGTGACTATAGTAATGTATCGTTAAACTTCAAGTATTAGCCCGGGCTTTTATTTGGTTCAATCACTTAACCCCACCTGCATTTATTTGGGACAGGTGTCAATATGGGAGAGACCTTTAATTCCTTTACACAAATCTCTTGCTCAGCAAAGATGGGAAATAGGCTACTATACTTTATTGTTAAAGGGGCATTATGGAGTTTCCAGCGGCCACTAGCGGTGCGGTTTTAAGACTGCAGCCAGGCGTGTGCTCATACGCGTGCTCGCTTGAATAATCCGAAACACAACCGCTTTCATACAGAAATCCTGCAATAAACGCAGGAACACCAGCATGCAGGCTGTGGCTTTTCTCCAGATATGTTCAGGCTCTGTTACTTCAACGTTCCCGTCTCAGAGGCAGATCAACACCGGCGCCGTACCTTCCATTCAGCGCAGCGAGCCGCATATCAGCACAATCCTCCCGGAAAAAAGGCAGAGTGACAGCGGCTATATACAGGCAGGGAGAACAGACAGAGCTGGAAACTCAGATAAACTCCCACTGCAACGTTTTTTAAACTGTAGGATGAACATACGTGCTACATCGTTAGCTCTTCTGCTGCTTTCAGTAACTAACTTTATTATCTGTGTATCTGTCACCGGAGGCTCAGCAATGTGAGCACAGCTAAATGTATTGGATGATAACGAAACGGGTAGTGAGCTGGACTGAATATTATAACGAGATTGTGTCACACTTTATAACAGTTAGACCGCAGTAAGAAACTTTACTGTAACTAGTGTCAGTGGATGGCTCTTCCTCTGGGTTGTATATTATGTGGGTCATGTTAGTTACAGCGACTGAGAGGTGGAGAAGCTGTGTACCTGAGTATTGGTAAAACCACAATAAACATACTGTAGCGTTAGCTGGCTGCTCCTGGCTGCATCACTATAGGCTAATGTTAGTAAACAATTTGCTCCACATTTGCTTTTTACCGTTACATCCTTTCTTGCAGGCTAAAGCAACAGGATAGTAACACGGACCGTGTTAGTTGGTGAAGTAATATGGAAAGCGATACAACTTTGCACCGGATAACATCAGCAACTGCTCGGCGTTAGCCGGCAAGCTAACGTGACTTTCTCTGTGTTTCTCCAGCTTTACTAATGCTCACTTTGTTCTTACTCGACATCATGTGAACGTGTTTGGTCTGAGGGGCTTCAGCACATAAACCTTTGTTGTTGTTTTGTATCTATGGTGTTAGTGGACTCTAGGGCTGAACTGATTCATCGATTAAATTGATTAAATCGATTAATAAAATGCATCGATGCTTAGTTTAATCCATATAACTATACAGCACAGTGTTTCGCAGGGACATTCATTACTGTCGCACATCGCGCTTACGCTGTGAACACGATGTGTTATGATGGAGCTGTTTGCAAAGTGGAGGAAGAGAGAGAAAATAGCGAGGGACAAAGAAGAAAGTGTCCAAACATGAACAGCACGACGGCAGCTGATCAGAAAGCAGCCGGTGTTCTGCCAGCGGACCACAGACAAGGTAACAGTAACAGCAACTTTAGCATTTAACTGAAATCATGATTGACGAGAGAGGCTCGGGAGCGCGCACAGGGCTGAATCCGACCCGGAGTCCCCACATTAAAAGCACAATAGTGGCTGATGCAAGCAGCAGGGAAAACAGGCGTGTGCTTCATTTCTAAGTGAGTTTTGAGCCCATTGACAATAAGGCGATGGAAATTTCATTAATTTCATTGAAAAACTTACATATAGTCCCTTTAATAGTTTATTTTAACCAGTATTAATATGAATGTATAAAATTTTCCAGTCTCTCTTATTTACCACACCAGTAAATATGAATTGTTTCTGTAAAATGAACTGAACAATTGAATTGTGGAGAATCTAACTGATCTAACAATGTATAGCATACATTGTTGACAAAAGTTTAAACATTTATATTTGTGTGCGATCTAATTGGGACTAGGCTTTTAATTGAAGTTTTACTGTAAATCCAATTAATGAAAGCTTTGCTCTGTCCAAGTGTAAAACACTGTTCCTTTGACAACCACTAACACCCGTTAAATTTTTTGTGTAGAAGAGGGGGAGGTTCAACAACATAGTGTGTGTCAACTGAGATAGATCCTGAATTTGCAAACAAACTGCTATAGACTTGACATAGAATTGACACAATTCTAATGCAATTCTAATTTGCTTCTGTACTGCCTGTCTTCCTTAATTTGCCACTGTGCACTTTTTCTGCAACCCCAGTGCACCAGAGTACAGCAGGGATTCAGGTGTGAACAGGCTCCTGGCCACAGTGTCGTATCAAGCTCATCTGTCTGAATGTGTGCTGCAGGATAGCAGATCCAACAGCACAGTGGATTTTAAACCCAGTATCAGTTACTACAAATGCATGCACGGTAGAAACAGAATAGGGGTTGAAAACTTGTACATTGCCAAGGTTCTGACTCCAGGTCTTCTGTGTTGATTTTTCTGATATTATTTGGGTGGACAAGTTGTTCCGGAGGCCTGGAATCAGTTGTTGCTGGTGATTTGTAATGTTACCATAAAATCTGTTTTCATTCAGGAGAGAAGAAAAAAAAATCCTGTTTTTGTTTCAGCGTTTGTGTGCTTTTTAGCGAGCTGTTGAGAGTCACTAACCTTAAATAATCATTCAAAGTTTAAGCTGAAGCTGAAAAATTTAGATGATGAAGTGCAGAAAAGCTTTACATCTGCCGTTTCTCAGTGTTTCTCTGGTCCTATGTTTCGTACTGAAACAAACTGAAGAACAAATGGATAAGCATGAGCAGTAATAGCCACAAAACTCAAACTCTATATGAACATTAGATGTATTAATACACATGCAAAGTGGGAGGACTAATTTTGGGCATCTGGGGTAAAAGTCTGATTAATTTTCTGCAGAGACGAAAGTGATTGACAGTTGGAGCACTTGGCATGTAAGACGACATCAAAGCCCACACTGTTTGACTGACAGGTGATGTCTGGCTCAGACTGAAAATGAAAAAAAAATGAAACCAAAGGAATATCAACGGTTTTCATTTTTAGGGCAATCTCTTAATGCCAATTAAGACATTAAAGAAGAGGATGGAAAACAACCTCAGCAGTGTGCAGCATGTGTAATTCCTTTCATCTGTTTTAGGTTTAGATTAATTTGCACATAACATCCATCCTCAGCATTCACTTTGCTGCTCTGATCTACATATTGATAGAGAAGCTTTGCGTTCTCTCCCTCTCTCATGACTGACAGACGATAAACCCTATGACATTCACAAGTCAGTGGCCTGGGCTTGTTTGTTTGTCAGTGTGTGCAATAAAAGTAAGAAAAAAAGAAAACAAAACAAGTCAAACTTGCTTGTTTGACTTGTTTGAGAACTGTGAAAATGAGTTTTCATTGTGTTGGAAAATATAGACACTGCGCGCCAAAATCCATGTCATGTCAATGTGTGTGTGGTGAAGACTGGCTTTTTACAAGCTGCTCATCTTGTCTTGTAGTTCACTGATTGGCCAGACTTCCAGCTGTTGGCTCAGTCAAGACTTTGGATGCTTTCCAGACTAAAACCCTGTAACAAGCATGTGAGATTTAGTCTAGTTTCTGAGAGGAAAGATTAAATGGCACACAGTGCTGTAATGAGGGGGAACGGTCAGATTATACGCTTCTCCAACCCGTGTTCAAAATATCTCATTCAAGAGGTTACCCACCAATGAAGAGGTCAAAACCTTCGTATTAGAGCGGCAGAAGGCTGATGACAAAGGCCACCTGTCTGTCTCTTGGTCATCTGGTCCATGATATCAGAGATGTTTTATAGAGAAGACACACCACTCAATCACATCCCCAGCACAACCCATAACAGCAAAGATGAAGTTATCCCGCCCCTCCCGCTAGAAAGCCAATCGTCTGCTTTTAACAGCCAAAGCGGGAAACATATTTCAGCAAATCGTAAGGGTCTGTTTTACTTCTACTGCTCATGCGTGGCAGTAGTGACACGTGTAGTAGAAGTATAACTGGTTGGGAAAAATGCTTTTTAAACCTTATTTTGGGGCAAGGTTGTCAAACTTATTCAAAGATTTTTATTAGATTTTACTAGAGCCATACCAATTTATTGTTTTGCAGATATTTAACAACACTGCAGCACCACAGAACAAACATCAGCTGACCAGAGCCTGCCGGAGCTCAGAGCGGCTCTGCCAGAGGTATGGTGAGGAGCTCCCTAGCTGCTTGTAGCACTCACACTCACTGTTCACGGTGAGTTGTTAATTTGTCACGTCAATTACATGACTTCAATAATAATAAACACAGCCCTTATCACGCCCGGGACACAGCAAGCTGTTTCATGTTACGTCATAGTGTTTGACGTATTCTAAATATATCTGCAAGCTGCTTGTCTCTAGTTACAGTCGGCGTGTCAGAAATGATTAAACCAGAGTGGACTTGTGAATAAATGTGAGCTGGACAAGAATCTAACACGGCTTCCTGCCTAACAAAGTTCTCTAACGTTACCTTTTCTTTTGAATGTGAAATCTCAGAGTTGAAGGTCCTCGTTGTAGACAGTCATGTAGTATTAGATTAATTAAACAGCAGCGTTTCCTCTGTGTCGCTGTACCATAGACGATATGTTTTACAAAGTAGTTAATGTGGCAGATTATATGTAATGTAGGCCTAATAACTATTGCATGACAAAAAAATAAATAAATAAATAAATATATATATATATAATTATTTGCCTATGTAGGAAAGCCCTGTTTATCATTATTATTATAACTCTCTCCCCATTCATTCAAATAGGTGCCTGCTCTTGTTAGTCTGAAATAGCTGCCTGGAGGCATTGCCAAGATGGCTGCTGAGTGGTCCTATCGGCCAAACTCGAGGCTTCAAAACGGCGGTCCCCCAACCAACGGGTGACGTCACCGTGACTACGTCCACCTCTTATATACAGTCAATGGATAAATACCTAGGAATACCTATTAAATCCATATGCTGATTCTGCAATGTAATAAGCGATCTATGCAAGATCATCGTAGTTTAGTGGTAATTGTAGTTTTTCTGTGATCAGAAAATGAAAAAAAGGTAAACCAGGGTTGTTTTGAGGGATTACGTCACCAATACTGTACAACAAATTAGTTACCTATTTGTAAATATAATATCATGTGTACAGGTCTTGGTTTGTTTGTAATAAGCCATTAAGAACAAGAACCAGAAGCAGACCTTAAAGATCACCAAAGAAAGCCATATCCCTCAAATTCTTCTGGATGCTCATGAGAGTGTGCTGAATTTGACTTTTTTTCCAAACCACAGGCTCTGTTGTCTGCATCTGCTGTGGTATTAAATCATAAAGAGTGCCTACATAGAGAACTGGCAGGGCTGATAGAGAACAGCAGGACGGATTAGAGCAGGTATTTCCACCTCCAGAGGGATTAACAAGAAGCTTCAGCGATCACAAAACCTACACCACTCCCACACTAGTATTCTTCCAGTGCAGTCAGGCAATAATTAATTCAATTAGTTGAATTGAATGTTACCCTTTTAACGAGGCATCAGTACAAAAGTTTATAAAATTGCAGCCCCCAATTTAGCGCAGATCAAACCTCCACACACCTTCTCTAATAAGAAACAACAAAAAGGAAAAGATCTCTAAATCTGAAAAGCTTGCATCTCTTCAAATAGACTTAAAATGATTTAAGTTACTCTTTCAAGTTTTATCACCATAGCTTCTCACTAAAATATGTAAAACAAACCAAACATCCAGCCTCATAAGCTTTTAGATATGCAAAACAGTTGCTTGCCCAAACACAACTGATGCTCAAATGGCAGTCACACATCTTTTCATGTTACACCATATCACACTTTGTAGAATAGGGTGGACAGTGATTGATATATGAAATAGCAGTATAAAGCTGCATCAACAAAGCTGCAATCATGTGAGGATGTGAGGATGTGAGGCGTTTAAACGCACCGGATATATTGATGTGGTCATGAATACATTTACATTTATCCATTTGATGCTTCCCGAAGTGACATACAAATGAGTTACAAGCCAAGCCAGGTAGCTGGATGCTGTGAGCTGCACCCTAATTAATGATGCCAGGTGATAATTGTGGCGTTTGTTGGTGTTTTCAAGGAAACAAATCGGATGAGTCACCTGAGACTCATGGTGGTATCACATAGCAGGTGGACAGAGAGCTGCAGCTTCCCTCTCTCTCAAATGGACATGTATTGATTTATTACTGCCAGGATGTGTGGTGATACAGGCTCCTGTAGTCAGCTTACTGCTGTGTAGAAAACTCAAACTTGTTTTCACATCACTGAAGGGATAACAGCATTTCACCCTCATAGGTCCAGTGTATTACCACCTTTGGAATAGTAAAGCTGCAATTTTGTGGTTTTACCTGGAGCTACATGTTGGAGCTTTTTCTTGAGCAGCAACAGTTTATCCGAGAATGTCCTTCCAAGAAGATCGCTAAGATCAGTGGTTTCAGCATTCAGCAAGAACGACACGCGTTCAAGTTCAAGTGACAAATCCCCTCCAGCCGCTGTAGTAATATGGGAGGCCGCTGTTAGTTTCCTTTCAAACTGATAGTCAGCGTTATGTTTTTTATAGCCTTCATATAGCCTTTTTTATAGCCTTCATAGCCATTACAAAAGCCAAATCATGATTGTTCTAACCTAACCAAGTCATTTTTGAGCCTAAACCTAACCAAACCTAAGCTATTGCATTCAGTTCCATCATAATATATGTATTCGCTGTCATTTTAATAACATTTTTTCATGACAATGACACAAAAAGCCTGTTTAAATGCTTTTAATTTTCAAAAACCACTTGATCACAATAGCATTTGACATGCAAAACTTATAGAATTAGGCATTTATAAGGGATGAGCAGACGCTTTTCATGTCATCACACAAAGCAGATGAATGATTTTGACCTCCTTGCTGACCCTTGCTTCCCCCTGTAACTAGGGTGACCAGACGTCCCCGAAAAATACGGGACAGCACGAATTACGAGCAGTTGTCCCGACTGCTGTCCTTTTTGTCCCGAAAACTAGACTAAACTTGAGTTTTGATTATAGCCTAATAAAACATTAAATAGTGATCGTTGTGTGGTTCTCAGGCCGCAGCAGGGAGTGCAGGGTATGGTGGACATTGTTACAGCCACTTTTTGTTTTCTAGTGCAGATGAAGATAGTGAAGTTACAGTTATGAAGGACAGAAATGTAGCTGCGGGAGGAGAGATCTGACACTTGCGCTGTGCAGATGTGCACATGTGACAGGCACCGCACTGATGAAATGATTTCAATTAAATAAATTGTGAGTATCAGATCATGATTTATACACTGTTACAAACTCACATTTCATTTTGTTTTTTTCCTAACGGCAGACAGGTGACTTCACTAACAAAAATTAATACATTTTAGCGTTGAGTTTTGACTTTCACGTTTGGTTGACGGTGAAAGTAATGTAATGGATGCCACGCCCACCCCCAACTCATCTGTCCCGAATTTTACCTGTTCTCACCTGGTCACCACACCACGTTTATCAGCCGGAAACCAGCACAAAGGCGTGATGCTGAGGCAGAATGAATCTCTCACTGACTTTGATTTTGAGTGTAATAGGCTTTTCATTAAGAGTTTTCTTTGTTCTTTGGGCTTTCAGTAAAAACATTGTCTCTAACTACATGCCCTGGACGCTGTGTTCTCAGTTTTTTGGTGTATTGTCTAAAGAATGCTCTGTAGTGTTTTTTATATTGACTGGCTGTGTTTATATTTTGAAAGCAATGTTTGATTTTGAGCGAAGATCACATGGTTTTTAGGCGATTGTTTAATTTTGCCAGAAGAGTCTGGGGTTTTGTGAATGTACTTTATAGATTAGGTTTTGTGTTTAAAGTTTTGAGAAAATGAATGAAGGTTTCAACAGATGTGTCTTAGCAATTGTGAAAAACTGTAATAATATCAGCCTTCTTGGGTGTCTCAGATTCATTAAAAATTCATGTTTTTGGTTTTTTGTTGATCCATGGGTACTGAATGACTACTGAATAAGTAAAAGTAAACCTACAGTGACAAAAGTGGCAGTCTGAATAAATCAATAAAATTAACATATCACATGGCTGTCAATATAATACTTATATCTGCCATGGATGCAGTGAAATAATGTAGGAGTCACATCTACTGTGCTCTTCTTGCTTTCACATCAGAACCTTTTAGAGAGAGAAATAACTACTTTTTTTATCACAGAGTCTTCAAAAGATACTGACTGCATATATTTTTATTTTACTGTCAGTAGGGGTAATTTCTTTTCAAATGGAAGATATTTTGCTAAGCTGTTGGTTGCATTTGTATTTAGGCCACAGAAAGCAGCGAGGCATAAACCATTATGATTAAGCATAGTGCTGTGAGTCCTCATGTGCAGTTTCTTTAACAGTTGCTTTTGTGCCGAGAGCATGAACATTAACACAAAACACTTGCTTCCATTATATGCAGCAGGCACACAACAGAGCCGAATGTAACAGAGGCACGAAAAAGATTAACAGCACCTTTTGGTGTTGGTGAATTGTAGTTCTCATAATGTGGTTTAAATATAGGCTCTTCCTAATCCAGTTTTTCACAATTGCTAAGACACATTTCTTGAAACCTTCATCCATTTTCTCAAAACTTTATAAAAAAACTATATCCATCAAGATCTGTGCTCAAAATCAAACAATTTAAAAATATAAACACAGCCAGTCATCATAAAAAAACTACGTTCTTTAGAAACTACATCAAAAAATTGAGTTAGAGAAAATGGTTTTTTTTGCATATAGGAAATGCATTTTCCAATTTAAAAAGTCTGATAATCACAACTTAGTAAAGTAAATATATAGTATACTGTAATTACTGAAAGGAACACAGTATTGAATATCTGTATTTTTAGCACTTGCATAAAAATACAGGGTAAACGAACAAAGAAAACTCTAAATGAAAAGCCTATTACACTCAAAAATGTTGTGCTGCTGCAAAATCAAAGTCAATATGAGATTCATTCTGGCTCAGCAGCATCACGTCTTTGTGCTGGGTCCGGCTAGAGGACTTCGTCCACATCCCATGCAACCTTGTCCCTTACCAAGCAAAGGAGGAAAACCCTCTGGTGTGCTGGAAGCAGCCTGACTGTAACAAAACTCCACACCTATCTCACCACAGGCCAATTCAATTGCCTGTAAGAGATTTTCCCTAGTAAATAGATTTCGGTCATAGACCTTCCACCACCAGGCAGAGAAAAAATACTTCGCTGGTTGCTGGTTGATGTTGAACCACTTGCTTAGCGGGACACCACAGGGAAAGCTGACATTGTCCCATAGACAGGATGCACCGCCGGCTGATGATCCTGCTGCTCACGCTCAAACACAAAATCCCAAAGACCACCCAGAAAAGTAAGACAATGTTCAGTGTCATACGGCCCAACGGTGGAATGAGGGTAGACAAACTGTCCCTTAGCTTGGTCAAAGTGTGACATTGCCACCACGCTGGCCGGGGACTTGACCCCATGTTGGTTTCATCACATCATTAGAAAGAAGGTGTACAGAATTATGAGTTGCTGTGTGTAAAAGATGACAGCGGTGTTTAACTCTTGCCGCATGTATTTATCATTTTGCAACACAAGTGAATCACAGTGCAAAATGTGTTTTAGTGAGTGAGAATGTGTTTAGAGTTTTGCAAAGAGTGTCTTAACTACCTGAACTTGTTAAAGGTTTTGCCAAAAGAGTGACTGATTGGACAAATGGATTTAGGCCACTGAGCATTTGGTTCAGAGAATGGGGTTTAGTGTTTTAGTAATTGTGAAAAACTGTAATGGACTCTTTGAACTGTAAATCACACTGAATCAAAGTATCAACAATCATTTTTTTCATTATAAGATAAGTCTGGTATTACTCTGTATTATTCATTTTTAAACTAACAATGTGCAATCATTCTTATTGATAATGTAAAATCTTTAACAGTTCATAAACATTTAGATTTTTCAAAGCTCAGTAATTTACTAAGAGCTGGTCACTGTAGTTTTTTGCAAACGTTACTCAAACTGGAGGAAATGGTGCATTTGGGACTATTTTCAGTTGTGGATAAATCCACATCTTTTTTATCTGAGGCCACACGCCTCTGGACCAACTAGGGGTTAAGTGTCTTGCTCAGGGACACATTGATGTATGTCTCACAGTGGGGCTTGAACCCAGGTCTCTCACTCCAACAGCATGTGTCTTATCCACTGGATCATCGCCAACCCTTTATGTCCTGGGGGCAGGGGATCACTGATTTTCTGCATCATTTGCCTGTCCCTTAAGCTTGTTAAAGGTACAGTTATGTACCCTTTGCTGTCAGCAAAGATTCTGTACCTTTAAAAATAAAAAAAGGTCACCGGTTAACACCATAAGGTCCATTTCCGTACCTTACAGGGTAATTTTTTGACAAATGTACTTTTAGAGAACAGAAATGATACCCCTATTTCTCTGTGTTTACAGTGTGTGTGTGTGTGTGTGTGTGTGTGTGTGTGTGTGTGTGTGTGTGTGTGTTTTCATGGTAATCAAGAAACATGTCACCCAGTGCAACAGTGCCCTTATATTTTCTGTGTTAGAATGGTGCTAATCTCTGCTCCTCTAAGATCCTGTTTTATGCTCACTGGATTGCGTGGGTTCACAACATTTTGTAAAACAGTGAAGGTTTCTAAAGTGTGTAGAGTTGTGTGCACGCTGTCTTGGATGCTAGCTATGAGCATGGCATGACCTACCCTACTGTGCTGTGATTGGCTAGTTGACACATCTGATATTAAAGATAATGTAATAATAATAGAAATATAAATGTTTTTAATCTTTATATCTACAGAGGGAGTGCAACTCAATTTAACCCTATGTTCAGATGACATTTGCTTCACAACAATTTGTCTATTCATAAACACAACTTTTTTTAATGGACATTACACTCAATCTTAAAACAGTTGTTCCCATTGAGAAAACAAATATTACAAAATATGTCTATTTATATGAAGGGAAACAAAATTAAGGTGGCAGGTGACAATTCAAAATATATAAATATAATGGAATATAATGCATGTTATTCAACATTTCTTGTTGCTGTTTTCAAAAAGTTTTCAAAAAGTGATGGATTCTGACCTGTTCTCAACAGTGTAAATGACACATACAGTGGGGGAAAAAAG
The DNA here is from genome assembly GCF_021292245.1 of Micropterus dolomieu. Lineage (NCBI taxonomy): Eukaryota > Metazoa > Chordata > Actinopteri > Centrarchiformes > Centrarchidae > Micropterus > Micropterus dolomieu. The sequence continues at coordinate 3,631,913 of NC_060155.1, read as the reverse complement.
TATTTGACCCCTTGCTGATTTTGCAGGTTTGCCCACTTACAAAGAATGCAACAATCTACAATTTTAATCATATGTACATTCTAACAGTGAAAGACAGAATCCCAAAGAAAATTCCAGAAAATCACATCATATGAATTTATTAAAATTGATAACCATCTGATGAGGAAAAACAAGTATATGACCCCCTACCAAACAGCAAGTATTCTGGCTCCTACAAGCCAGTTAGTCTTTCTTTAAGACACAGCCCCAATCCCAACCAATTATCTACATCAAATACACCTGCCTCACCTCGTTACCTGTATAAAAGACACCTGTCAACACCCAAACAACCCCACTGTATCTGTCAATATTTTTAAATGTCCCGCCCCACCCAGGCTGTGGTTGGTCGGTTCTCGAAAAGTGACATTGACGAGCTACGTTCAGCACACGGCTGCTTGAAAGACACCCGAGCTTCTCTTCTCCTTCGTCTCTCTCCGGCGACAGAGATTAGGTGAGCGTCACGTAGCGCCCAGAGAATCTGATATGGAGAGGGCAGAGGAGAGTACCGGCAGCTTGGGAATGCAAGAAATTGTCCCAGTACGCCAAAGAGTAAAATGTCGAGGTGCTCCCACTTCCAGCACTGATACAATCACAAGGATGCGTGCAAGTGACGAGTATAGCCAGCACAGCACAGTAGGGCAGGATTTTCATTTTTTCCGATCTGTAAACACTTAAAGATCATTTTTACATACTCCTCCAAATGCCCCTGCTGGAGCATCATCTGTAGGTACTCCATTTCCTATAGCTATTTTGTGACTGCTGTTTGTAATTTGAGATGTTAGATAAATGTTCTGGTGATACATACAATATATGGTCAAACTCTTGTTTATGGTAGCTCGACTTTTTCTGATTTATATTAGAACCAGGCTGATAAATATATTAGCTCATTGCAGATATATTGGTATTGGTGTATGTTGGGCAATAAGTAACAAGAAATTGTAGAACAACAATGCCAAACAAACTGGGTTAGCAGATATTCAGGAACAGTGTCTCCATTACATAGTTTATCCATCGGGGAGAACTCACAAGTTTTCCCGCTCAGTATATCTCGATCACAATTCTTGTATAAAAAAAAAAACATGAAATTTAATAGCTTTTAGATTAAGATGTCACGGTTCTGTGGTGTGGGTGTTCATTATTTCCTGTTTTACGTTGAAGTTGTTCTGTCCTTGTCTTACTTCCTGTCTCTTTGGTCACTGATTGTCTTACTTCCATCACCTGTACTTCATTCCTTAATCCACCCAGGGTGCGAATAATAAAAAATTTTTTCCAGGTCAGAAAGAAAACCCAATACAGCACAGGAGCGGGCTTCAGTAAACTTAAATCTTAAAATGCTTACAATATCCTTGCTTATTAAACTAATGTGTGCAATCTGTAGAGGATGATAAATCAAATTCATTACACCAGTTGATGGGTGCTCAATGCCACACGACAACTGCCAGAAACTCAGTCACAGCGGACCATCATGACCGCTCAAAACAGACCCACACAATGTTGAACCAGAACCAAAGACACTATCATAAAATACAGTCTGCATTATCATATTTAATTCCTAATTATTTATAGTTTTAAGTTTCAACTTTTTTTTAACAGTCTAGACATGCTCTATATAAAAAGTGCAATGAGATGCCTTTTGTGATGAATTGGCGGTATATAAATAAAACTGAATCCATGTGAAATAACAAACCTGGATTTTAACATTTACCTAGCCAGGTAAAACTCCTGAATTCCAGAGTGAAAACAAATATGTTATTGTAGAAAGACTCACAAAATACTTAAAATGAAATAATAAACTATATATTGATGTCAAAGTGTGTATCTACAATAACTAATCCTCAATTTCACTGCTCAGGCCTAAGCACCAGTGTCGGCTAACAATTACAGTACATAAAATATGAAATGCTTTATCAGCTAGCTAATTACGAAACACTGAAGGTAGGAAAAGTTAAGTGTATTAAAGCAGCTAGAAAGCTAACTACTGACATTAACTTACAGTGTTTCCACCAGCGTGTGGTGGACTGGAGTGGAGCAGCTGCCACGAGTGATGTGGGCAGACAAGATGATAAACAAATGTCAAGACTGGGAAATGGTACGGTCCATTTTAGGGGTCTCAGAAATCTTACATCTTCATAGATTCTTGAATGTAAGGCATGAGTATCCAATCCAATCCATTTTATTTATATAGCACATTTAAAAAACAAAGGTTTACAAAGTGCTGAACAAGAAATAAAATATAAGAACTGATATAAAACACATAAAACAACAAGACTACACAGCTCTCATGCTGGGTTAAAAGCCAGGGAATACAAGTGGGTTTTAAGACGGGATTTAAAACATTGAGGGTTGGGGCCAATTTTACCTGTGGAGGTAGCTCATTCCACAGTTTGGGAGCTGCTGCCGAAAAAGCACGCCTCTGGTTTTTAACCTGGTTTTTGGAGAGACCAGCCGAAGTTGGTCAGTAGACCTAAGTGACCGTGGGGGGGTGTAGACTTGTAAGAGGTCTGAGATGTAGTGAGGCGCCAACCCGTTCAGTGACTTAAAAACAAACAATAATATCTTAAAATGTATTCTAAAATGGACTGGGAGCCAGTGAAGCGAGGCCAGCACTGGTGTAATGTGTTCTTGCTTGCGAGTTCCAGTTAAAAGACGAGCGGCCAAGTTTTGTACTAACTGTAAGCGTGAGAGAGAGGTTTAGTTAACTCCAATGTAAAGTGCATTACAGTAGTCCAGACGAGTTGAGATAAAAGCATGAATCACATGTTCAAAGTGCTTACGAGATAAAACAGGTTTGATTTTAGATAAAAGCCTCAGGTGATAAAAACTGGATTTAACAACATTATTTATTTGTTTATCAAGTTTAAAACCATTGTCTATTTTCACACCCAGATTTGTCACTATGGGTTTCGCATATTGTTGCAGGTAGCCCAGATCAACAGAAAGGATATCACCGGCCCAAGTGGGTCCAAACACAATGACCTCAGTTTTATCTTCATTTAGATTTTAAAAGTTAGAAGCCATCCAGGCCTTAATATCTTTTAAACACTCTAGTAGAGGTACGGGGGAGTTTTCACCTCTTTTGAGGGGCAGATATATTTGGTAGTCGTCTGCATAGAAGTGGTAGGAGATACCGTGCTTTCTAATTATGCTTCCTAGGGGGAGGAGATACAGGGAAAAGAGAAGTGGTCCAAGAATTGAGCCCTGTGGAACACCACAAAGAAGGGGGGCAGTGGATGAACCAAGCTTTACTGAAAAGCATCTCCCAGACAAATAGGACTTAAACCACTGCAAAGCAGTGTCCCTGATACTAACACAGTGCTCTAGACGAGAGATAAGAACCGCATGGTCAACTGTGTCAAATGCGGCGGTGAGGTCTAAAAGTACTAGTATGGCAGAATTACCAGAGTCAGTGGTTAATAAGAGATCATTAAAAACTCTTAAAAGTGCAGTTTCAGTGCTGTGAAATGCTTTAAAACCAGATTGAAATATCTCAAAAATACCATGTACATGTACAGTCTTCTCTAACATTTTTGAGATAAAAGGAAGCTTCGAGATAGGTCTGTAGTTGGATAAAACCGAGGAATACATTTCTTTTTTTAATCAGGGGTTCCACAACTGCTTCTTTGAAATATGTTGGGACAACACCTGCTTCCAGACTACTATTGATAATTTGTTGGACAACTAAACTGGTTGAGGTCAACCCCCCCAAATCCCCCCCGTAATTCGAACCATGAATCCACGTGTGTGTATAAGTGGTGGTCTGTTCATTGTTTCGTGGTTGTTCACCACTGCCTCACCAGTGCGCAAACCAGTGCTTCATGTCTACGGATTATTCCCCTTGTTTCCCGCTTGTCATTTTTGGATTTACGGGCTACTCATTGTGGAGTACTTTTGTTTCTGGACTACCAATCCCACCCACCTGTAAATTTCACCTGTTTGTTTAATAAATCCCACTAACTACACCTCCTCTGCATAAGTGTCTGCATCTGGGCCCAAAACACCTTGTTTCCGTGACAGTACTCTAAGCTGAATCCAGCTTTAAAACATGATATTGGTTGCTACCCTGTTTTTACCCAGTGACAGTGTTATTACAGTAAAGGGAAGTTTGGTGAGTCTGCTCTGCTCTGATGTTACACTGAATTGACGGACTGACTGTGAAACCCTGAAGCAGATGGTGAAGCCGGGGCGGAGCAGTTCCTCTAGGCCGGCTCTGAGGTCAACAGTCATTTCAGTGGATCCTTACGGAGGCCCATTTTATTCATATGACTTATGATTTGGGGCAGCTGTGGGCTGAAGGTCAGAATAGCAGGCTTGTTACCCAAAGGACCAGCTGGAGAAATAAATGAGCAGCAGTCTTCCCTTCTCACCCTGCAGAGTGCCCTAGAGCGAAGCACTGAATCTTGAGCAGGCCCAGTCTAAATTGCTCAGTAAGAAATAGTTTATTTGTGAGATAGCGGATGCTGAAGTCGAGATCAAACTTTTCTGTCAGTGTTAAAATTAAGTAAGCCCCCCCCAGTCATATTATTGTGATAAAAGAAATCAGGAAACCACATTTTCTACTATCTGTGTAATCTGACATTACTGTTGGAGCTCTGTCTCCTAACAGGCTTTGCTGCCCACAATTACGGGGGCTTTGAACAGGTCTACACTCTTTTATATGAAGTCTTTGCTGTGGGGATCTGTTACAAACACAGTTGTTGATGCCTGATACCACATTTACACTTGAGGCAGTTTACTGAGGCTGTTATCCAGAGAGAAGAATTTAATTCATTCAATACAACATGTCAAGGACCTCAATAGTGCATCATTTAGCACATGACATAATTTGACATAGTGGTGATTAGTCATCCCTTATAAAGCAATTTTCTAAAAGAGTCAATTCCAAGTGCTTTACAAAGGGTGTAGAAATTCATTTAAACAACGTTGACATAACCTACTGAAGAGGAACAGAAAATGTTCTTTGCCTGTCGGGATAGTTGCAATTTAGACTTTAGCTTCAGGTGAAACCGGGATGACTCTGCTGTCAAGTGAAAATTGAGACAGAAAGAAATGAAGGCATAAACTCTGATCCTACACCAAGAGTGTGATTTTTAATTTTGCTGAAGATTTTTTTGTTTTGTTTGAAGGATACTAAGACCTTAAAGGTCCAGTGTGTAATATTTCTGAGGATCTATTGACAGAAATGCAATATAAGATCCATAACTATGTTTTCAGTGGTGTATAAAACCCTTACATAATGAACTGTTATGTTTTTATTACCTTAGCATAAGCCATTTCTATCTACATACACCACAGGTCCCCTCATTGCCATGTTGCGTCGCCATGTTTCTACAGTAGCCCAAACAGACAACAAGCGCTTCAGTGTATTTCGTCTCTATGTTCTTCTTCTTGTACAATTCAGGCAGTTTAGACACTCATTGAAGACTGTCACGATCCTGATCCTGAGTTTCTCTGTGTGCTGTATTTTGATTCTTGTTTGGTTGGTTTTGTATCTGCAGTCCTGTCCTCTGTTCTGTTGAGTTTAGTTCTCTGTGAGTTTATTTATTGGTCAGTTCGGTATCTGTTATTTAGTCTGTGTTTTGGTTCCATGTCTTAGTTCCAAGTTCTGTGTCTTAGTTAATGTCTTTATATTTACTCCTAGTTCTGTCTTTGCATTATTTTGGCCTTGTCTGCTCTGAGTTCTGTTTTATCCTAGCTTCGGTCTATTTTCCCTGTTGGTTGTAGTTTATTTGTGATCTGTCTGCTTGCTTCTGGATTAGTTTGTTATTTATATTATTCTAAGGTGACCAGATTTCTGAAATGAAATCCAGGGATATTTTTGGCTTGGTCGTCAGTATGTCATTAAAAAATATAATGTTATATGAAATAAAAAAGGGGGATAATTTTGGTTCTATAATCTGTCAAATATAAATCAAGTCATTTTGAGGCAGAAACTATCTTTCAGTCAATACTTTCTGGCAAGTGCATTTTATGTGTTGTTTTGGCCATTTAAATGTATTTAAAGTTGTAAAAAGTACTAGTTGAGTTATAATCTGTCAAATGTAACTTCTGAATGAAATCAAGTCATTTTGAGGCAGAATCTACCTTTCAGTCAATAAGTAGAGGCTGCAATCACTTTCTGGCAAGTGAAATACTGCATTACATGGGTTGTACTGGTCATTTAAAGGTATTTCAACAGGTAAAAAGAACTGGATTGGTTGGTACACAGCAAGTTAATTAATAATGTAGAGGATAGTTGCAAAAGAGATCATGTATTTATTTTGTATATAACTCAGCAGTAACTCATTTTAATTATAGGCTACATTCCGTTTTCCAAATATAAACATATATTATATAGGCCAATCATATTCCATCAGCAACAACAAGCTTCTATTAATTGCTATAATCATGTCACGCCTGATTATGCTATAAACTGCTATACACTTCAGTTCTGAATTGAACTGAAGAAGTCCTTTGAATGAGGGACGAAACGTCTTCCAGTATCTTTAACCAAGTCCAGTTGCCCTTGATTTTAACCTTCGTTGGATAACTATGACCTGGATGACTGAGAATCTTCATAGACAAGACAATAAAATAGTGTTACCGTATATTTACAAAATAAAGGTCTACAGCTTGCCCTAACTTTAAATACAGTGTTTCCCACATATACTTTACTCAGGTGGACCGCCCACATATATTAGCAGCTGCTTAAGTAGGCTGTGTTTGGCGACCCATTTTAGCATGATGCAGAGAAACGCCGAGAGTGACGTTATCTGGTATAACGTCACAAGCTGCGGACATGGTGGACATTACGGAGCGACAGTGAACGCACCAGTGCAGATGTCACTGAGTAACACATTGGTTTCGATCCACATGCGGTTGCTATGAAAACGGAATTGCGGGTTAGATTTTTAGACGCAGCGACTTTTTAAAAGGTACTGCTTATGAAGAAAGGGAGCAGAGACAAAAAGAGGCGGGGCAAGCAGCTTTGTTTGCAGTGAGAGACAAGAGGTTTGTGTGTGAGTGTGCGGAAAAGAGAAGTGAAGAAAAGGGGAGCAGATTCAATTAGTGAGTAAACACAAATAACAAATAAGTGGGAGAGTGAAGTAGAATTAAAATGAAATAACCAATACAAATACATTTTAATTCGTGCCGGCACTCTTTTTAATGTCCTTCAGAATTTTTGTGCCACCTACCAGGGCAGAATTTCAAAGAAGAGGCTGAATAGGGAGTATTCTTAGTCTATTTTTGTGTCTTGCACAAAAATACCTTCATAAAATACAAAGTGGAGAAAAATGACCTTGCTATGCTAATGCTATATGAAAATTCTAAGAATTTTATATTCTATTCTTTTTTTTATATTATCAATCAACTATGACTGAATGAACTTCACTCACCTTATGTTCTGTTTCATGTCATCAACATAATTTTAACGCTACACCTCTATTATTCTAACAATATCCAGGTTTCTGATCATCTGACTCAACATCCCAGCCAGTCTCTGTCATTTCTATATTAAAGGTTCAGTGTGTAATATTTAGGAGGATCTATCAACAGAAATGCAATATAAGATCCATAACTATGTTTTCAGTGGTGTATAAAGACCTTACATAATGAACTGTTATGTTTTTATTACCTGAATGAATGAGCCATTTCTATCTACATCTTACATGCATATCCATCTGCAGCCCGCAGACGGAAGTCGAACTTCCAAATATGGTTTGTCCCAGAAGACACCGCACACAAAACCTGATGACGTTAATCTCGGCTCACGTACAGTATAGATCCTAATGCACAGTGTTTTATTCTTTAGAGCCCCACACCAGAACTTTAAATACACTTTTGCGAAGTTTTGAAGTGAGAAATGAACTGTGTAGATTTTGAATATCAGCAGTTTTATGAAAATTGACAGCGAATCGAAAATATGTTCAAACGTTTTCAGAGTTGAGAAGTTCGGCATGTGACGACTATGGAGCCGACGGGTGTCAATATTATAAAGCTGCAGTAACGTTACCGGAGGCTACACAGGGGAGGTAGTGCTGCTAGTGGCTGCTGTGCGCCGCTGTAGGGTTAACCGGTCGACATGCATACAATCAATAACTTTAGGCACACACCCTGTGATGGTTAGGGTAAGAGTCATATGCTTCAGGGGGCTGTCAGGAACAGTTAGCTCGCTAGCTTGCCGGCGGCCGGTTAGCTCCCCCAGGCCCAGTCACACAGACCACTGCAGCCAACACAGCTGAATGATAGTGTTAATGTTCGTACCGCTGTTATTCTATCATTAAATTCTCAGTAAAGTTTTAACCTAATTCTAGAGACATCTGGCTCGTGATGTACAGAATATTCTTGGTTTGTGAAACTTAAAATCACTAACAAATAAAACAACAGTGGTTGAAACATTGCTTTATTATTATCATTAGGCTATTATAAATAAATATTTGAAGGTGTAGTGGGACCAACAGTGTGGATTTGTGCATTTTATATTAAATAAATTTGAACTACTCAAAACTATTCCCCTCTCCCTGAGAGAAGGAGAGGGGGTTAATTATCAACCCTCCACAGACGGCTGAAGAGACCCCAACAGAATGGGGGTGGAAAGGTCGCTTTTTCTAAGTGCTATTCCTGAGCAGCCTGATCGTAAAACTGGCACCTTTGATTCCGAAGCCTGATAACGCAGTGCCTGACTGTTAAACTGAAAAAAGGGACTTTAACCAGCGATTAGCAATTCTCTGAACAGCCTATCAGAACTCCCCTTTAGAGGGGGGCAGGAAACTCTAAACTGCCACCCCCCACACATGTAACCGTGGCAGCTGACCTTACTCTGTATTTCATTACCTCATCAAAGGGATACTCCTTCACGCCTAGATGTGACAAAATCCAGAACACCACGGACAGCCCTGAACTTTGTATAAACAAAGACTGCAGTCTCCAAAGACTCAAAGCATTAACTGTTTAATTAAATCTTTTAGTTACTTGATTACGTTTGCCTCTATTTGACTAGTTATGTTACCATGTTGTGGCTATCTGTTGTTGATATTATTGCGGAAAAAAATCTAAATAAGTTACTTTTGCAGTGTTTTTATTTTCAGCAAGATTAAGGACACTCCTTCATCTTATGTGTAACCAATGCTTGTTCACAATACTTTCTCACACAATTCCTTTAGATGATAAAGAAATGTCATACAATACTCTATTAATTGCCAGCTTGAATTTAAGGCTATATATATAAATAATTAAATTCCCCAGTTCCTAAGGAAAGATTGTTTGGATTAATCTAAGCTTTCCTCATGTAACCTGAGCTCCCCCAAGTGGATGAAATAAGTATTACATACCATCGTCGGAAATGCCGTTAATGTATAAATGTCACTCATTTATCATGACCAATAATTTGTCAAGTGTTTTCCTGTTACCAAATGCTTAACTTACAACGGTACAACTGTTTGACCATTGAGGTTTGATTGTGGAAAATATTTGATTATAATACGCGCAAATAGATTTTCTTTTCTTTTATAGACATTAAAGGTTTAGAAGGACTGCCCCCTGGGGGAACCACGCCCCAGACCACAAAAGAGCGACGCACGACGTCGCCCTCTCTCTTCTCGGCTCTCTCTTCTATTCCGCTCTCTGCTCTGGACGCTTCGGCACGCGTCCGGCGTGCCTCTCCCGGCAACGCCCTAAGAATTCGACCAGCGCAACAAAGTCTGTGTTTCGCTTGAAGCTACACACGCGAAGTGCCGCGACATCGATTTGTCCTTCAGTTCCAGCAACTTTACTTGTTTTATTTTCTTTCTTTCTTTTATTTTGTTAAAGTTATCAGTCCATTAAGTTACACTGTTCTAATTCAGGAACGACCAAGTTCCCTTTTAAGCTTTTTCGTCGAGCCAACTTCACCGAGGTCAGACCAAGCCACGTGGTCTCGCCAGCGGCAACGAAAGAAACCTGAAAACAGCCGAATTGCCAGACGGAGGACGGCCAACCCTTGAGGTTTTTCTTCAGACACGGAGAACCCCGGAGAATCCCTAGCAAAAGCCAAGATCGGGCAGCTAGCGTGGGACCTGTGCAACAGGCCAAAGCAGGCCGCTGACAAGCAGTAAGACCAAACAAAACATTCTGTGGTCAGGGATGTCCCATAATGTTAATATTGTCTTTTTAACTCCTAAACTCATAGCTTACTTTCATTAGTTCTCCTCTGCCGTATGAGTCAAATGCTTCCCACAATCGAACCTCCATTCTCATTGTTTAGCCATTGTTTATTTCCCTGATGTATTTAACCACCTTTTTATATCACCTTAGTTAGTTAATAAATTCACTGTAACCAAGGAATTTTGTGTGTTGCCTATTTCTATGTCCCTGCCAAGAGAATTGACCCTTTAGATATGAGACTGACTGATTGATTTAAGATAATTGTTTATTAACTAACTGATCACTGATGAATAATTGTATAATTATTAAAAGCTACCTAGAGGTCCGGAGACACTAGGTTAATAACAACTCCGGTGGTGCCCCTTTCGAAACGAGAGCTTTTTATGGATTGATATTTTCTGAATATTAAAATTCATAATTGGGTATTAATTGTCATAAATTTATTAAAATTCATAGCTAGTTTAGACATGCTACAAAGGAATTATAGTATTAATATGCTATATTAATAATAAATAAAATATTAAAGCATGATGTACACTGATTACTACGTTGACACTTGTTGAGAGCTTATTTAATGGCTCTTTTTAATTTTTTTTATTTAACAGATCTGCGTGGGCCGAGCGGCCTAGATAAACGTCATCACGTTTTGTGCGCAGTGGCTTCAGGGACAAACCATATATGGAAGTTAAACTTCCGTCACGTTTGTCTGCAGGCTGCAGCTGGACCCTTCTCTTTACATGAAAGTCCCCATGTTGCATCCCATGTTTCTACGGTAGCCCAAATCTTACAAACTGCTCTGCAGAACGCGTTTCATCACTATGCTGAATATGTTCAAAAAAACAGCAGAAGTACTAGTAATATTAGTTGTCTGGTTTAATTAGAAGTAGGAGAGAAGTGTGGAGGACCACACGTATTAGCGTGTCAGCCACCGTAGCTTCTCCTACGAGCTTGGAAAAATGGTGCATGTATGTGGTCTCGTAATAATCAGATTTTTTTCCCATCCTTAAATCTTTATTGCAAAAAGAAAAATTAAGTGTTCATGGGCCATAAAGAAGTATACAGTACAGTATACCAATATATAAGAAGATACAAATAATAAAAAATGTACCAGGGGTAGTCTATATTGTATGAAGATATTAAAAGAGGACCATATGTTGACAGTTTTCACAGCCTTGATGTTGGATTTAGAAGTTAAATTGATATAATGTACGTGTATGTTTTTTTTAATGCTGAATTTAGAATTGCCATTAGAATTAATACATTTATTATAAAGTACTTATTTCTTCTGAAGAGCAGGTGAATGCACAGTGAGCACTTGTTGCAATTCGCAACACTCATAAATAGATGCCACTAAAACTTACGCACTGAACCTTTAAGGTGCAGAAATAATCAGTGTCTGATTCCATCTTTCAGTATGGCCACCCTTACAATGTCTTTTGATCCAATATGTTATTATTTACAATTTTTCCTCCATTAAACAATTTACTGTGCACCTTAGGTCTGTGCTAAACTTAGTGAAGCAGTTTAAATACGCTTAACAGTTGAAAAGCATTGTATTAAGAAAATAATAAGTGATAGCATGCAAGCAAAACTCCAAACTAAGATGGTCAACATGGTAAACAACTTATAAAGTAAAGCTGCCTGTACAAACAAACCAGCATTCAATAAGTGTAAGTTGTGTGTTTTCCTTAACACAGAACTTCTTGAGCATGAAGAACTAGACTTAGCAGCCATCCAGGACTGTGATAAATATCCTAAAACCATGTCTTAACCTTCTGCCCGTGGGGACCTCAATTAAAAAAGATGTTGGTCCCCACAGTGACATGAGTCTTCATCAGTTAGTGTGAATTCAGTTTAAAGTCCCCACTGAGATAGAACATGAAACACACACACACACACACACACACACACACACACACACACACACAGAGCTCTCGGACAGGTGTGGGAAGGAGGACTGTAAAATGTCTTCAACTTCAAACACCAAAGGGGGGAAAAAAAAGAGAGGAGTGAAACGGAAAAGAAGAAAGTGTTAGTAGAAGCTACTGACAGCAGCATCTGACACAGATCAATTAACTTGTGTGTGTGAGAAAGAGAAACACTGAGCAAGAGGGACCCCAAGCTGTGTTTCCATCCAGCTGTAAAATCAATGAACCTCTACATTCAAATGTAAAGAAATGTCGATGTGTCAGTGTGTGCTTTGTTGAAGAGGAAACAATGGTTTTCACAGTTTCTGGAAGTCAATAGAAGAAGAGAGGAATAGTCAGAGATCTAGAGATACAGAGACAGACAATAGACAGAGCCACCATGGCTGAGAAACTTCGACTTCCGGATTTAGAAGTCTGATTGAATTACAGTGCTGCCTGGACTGTTTGACTGACAGGTAACCTTTGGGAAGTGCAGTGCAGAAGCACCACAGCAATGGGTGCCTCCGGCTGATGTCATACTTTACTCTTTCATCCAGTTGAGAAAAAAGAAGTAGCAAAAAGGTTTAGGACAGGAACTTTAGCCCTTAAATCATCTTTATTGGCATAACGTGTTCTGATGAAGGCATCTGGGCAAAAAAGACAATAAAGGTGACTGAAGAGAGCTGTCACCCGGAACATATGTCTTTGTTCTTCTTCTCTGGACAGAGCGGCACCTCACTATAAAACAAAGATGCACTAAATAAATACCACCGTGACGAGCGGACAGAAAATACCTTAGCAGTCCATTACACATTTCTGTGGAGGACAAATGGTTAATAGCCAAATGTTGTCACATCACTTTTTGTTTGATAAATTAGTTTCACATGCTAATTCTTACATAATTACAGATTGTAGATATACTAATTGGACTTTTGAGAAAACAGCCAGAAGAACACCAACGCTACGGGTGATGAGGACAGGAAGAGTAAAGGCGACAACATCGCGATCCCGTATGTGTCTGGAGTATCAGAGAACCTCAGGAGGACTTTCAACAGACACCACATCCCTGTGTTTTTAAACCAAAGAACACACTAAGACACATACCGGTCCACACTAAAGACCGCACACCCAAACACAAGAAAAACTATCTAGTGTATGCTGTCCGATGTGGTGAGGAATGCACAGACCTGTAAATTTGGGAAACTAAACACTACTAAAGTACACTGTTTTGAGACTACCATGTACATATTTTAGACAGAGAGAATGGATGGTTTGAAAAAGGTCTCAAGGAGGCCATTTACACTTGAGTGGAGAGACCGTCGCTTAACAGAGGAAGAGGTTTGCAACACCACTTATCCCCCACTCACAATGCTGTCCTTCCAGCCCTTCCCAGGAAACTAAACAAACACTCACATTTGGCCTCAGGTGAGAATGCCAACTAAGGTCATTCAGACTTGACCTCAGGTGTTTCCAACAACCATAACGACTGTTGTTACAACAGCCAGGAGCACTAATGAACCAGCAGTATGCATCATCTTGACAACGACCCCACAGCGGTTTAAATTGCTTCGTCTCCCTACCAGTCAGTCAGAACTGAAGAAGCCTCTTGGATGAGAGGCAAAACATCTTCGAGTTACTTCAACCAGTCTAACTGCCCTTGATTTTAACCTTCCTTGGATAACTTGGATGACTGAGAACCTTCACAGAATTCTTACATAATAACATTGGTGTTGCTAAAACGGTAGCGTGTGACAGCGTAACTGGAGGCGTATATAAGCACGGCGGCACATAGGACACATCAGCTTATTTTCTATTCAGCAGGCACTCCGAGTATGTTGAAAGCTCCACTACCAAGGAAGTTGTTGTTTTACCTGGAAGTCCTCACGAAGCAGAAGAGACCATGTCTGGTAATCAGTTCCGACAATGTGTTTTTCCATGCCCATGCTACATCACGGCTGGGGATAAACACGAGATGTGTGTTTCCTGTCTGGGGATGTCGCACACCCAGGCAGCTCTCGGAAGATGGTCGGATGCGCTCTCCCCGTGGCTCAGGGCCCGCGGTCGCTGAGGCGTCGCAGCGGCTGCTGTCGGGATTGCTGAGGTCCTTTCCTGATCCTTGTCTGCTGACTCCGCCTCCCCTCTTCCCCGTTCGTGAGCTCGTTTTTCAGCTTCTCCCGCCCGAAGTATGAGTCCGGAGAGGCTCGCACAGTCTGATTCTGAGGAGTTAGACGTGCTTGGCATCATGAAGGATGACTTCCGGGAGCCGGGCCTTCGGCCTCCCATGCTGCGCCATCGGCGCTCGCGCGCATGCCAAACACCAATGCCACGGTCAGTGGATGACTGGGTGGCTCATTATGGCTCTGGGCAGGTGAGTTGTGCTTGGTGGTACCATATGGGCCAGTGAGGCGTTGACTCATCCTGCTTCACCTCTAACCCAATAGTGATAGCCTTAGAGGGTGAAGTCTATATGAAATAGAACGGGGGTTACGTACTGTAACCCGGATTTTATGAGTATAGGCGCAGCCCTCTAAATTGTAGGCTTCACTGGACCTTGGTTCTCAGTGCTGAAGAAACGGCATTTGGGAGCCGAAGGATGGGTCTCACCGTTTGATATATACAAGGTGTGGACGTAAAAGAGGGCCATGCTGTGGGTGAGCGTAGACTAAAATTCTCAGTGCCGCGCAGGCACGCGGAAGGGGTGAACCCAATAGCGATAGCCTTAGAAGGATGCGCCTATACTCATAGAATCCGGGTTACAGTACGTAACCCCCGTTTTGATTATTGCTTGTTATAGGCTATCTAATGTTTACTTTGTTGTCGATTGATCACTCTCCTTGAAGGCATTCATGGTGTTGTACTCACACAGTAGACAGAATAGTGTGTTTAAAATAGACCTTGATAGAAGAGTTCGAGCCCTGACTACCTTCTCACCTCCACACACCAGGACGATCCAAAATGAAGTGGCTGTTCTTGCCAGTTCTGGGAAATTGCAAACAATGTCAGATACAGTACCCCTCCATTCTCATACTGGAAAGGTGTTAGCATGTCTCAGACACTGTTTGATGATCTGACAAGCACTTTGTTTGAAGACTACTGATGTCTCAAGGTACTAACACGTAATTACGTCTAGCCAGGGACCCTGGTTACATGTCATCCCATTCTCTCTCCTCTCATTTCCTGTCTGCTATACTATCTGATAAAGGCATACAATGCCCCTGAAATACACTTTTCACAGTTTTACAGTTTCAGTTTTGAAGATTTTTGGGATAACCACCTCTTAGACGTCTGCAACCACACCAGTTCATTTAATCAGTAAATGGAAAATGGAAATATTAGTTAAAGAAAATGGATATATTAAGATCTGTCTTTTCTTACAGCTCACATTCCAATCACATATGTGCTCACATTTCCTTAAGCAAATCACCAAATCAGTGCTTACCGGTTGGTGTGTGTGTGTGTGTGTGTGTGTGTGTGTGTGTGTGTGTGCGTGCGTGTATATGTAACCATATCTCCCTCCAGGCCATTGTGGTAAATAGAAGTGTTGAGTTTTAGTCATATTTCACAAACTTCTGCTACAAGCCTGGGCATGTTCTTGCTGAAGCTGAATCCTAATCTGTTATTCACATTTAGGTTTTGGTGCTTGATGCGCCAAAAGACTGTTCAGCTGCCGTTTTTGGCTCATGGTTGTGCATGTGTGTGTTTGAATTTGTGTGTTGTCTTGATGACAGCCAGCCAGCCTCATGCCAAGGGATAAAGGGCCATAGACTGTGTGGTAGGATTTGGGTGAGAGGAATCTGTCCACTGGGAGCTATTTCAAATGCTGTTGATCCAATTTTGGCAAGATAACGGAGTCAATTAGACAAGCCTCAACCTCTGAGACTGAAAAATAAAGCCATCACTGAAGTGCCTAAAACGCAGTTCATCGAATGGCCACTTGGGGCTAGCTGCAAAAGTGAGTCTCCATAGACCCCCATGTTAAAATTCACAACTTTACAGCGTAAATAAACAGCCTGCTACAAAAATAGTTTTTTAATCTCTATAGCTAATATCCCCGTTCATGACACCTGTGTGGGGGTGAATTTTTATAAAATGTACCCATTTAAATTATGTTTAATTTAATATTTATTGATGCGTGTATTTTGTTCCGCAAATGTAAGTCGCTTTGGATAAAATGTGACTTCACATTTTAGTGTTATGGCAATCACAATACCAAACAGTTACAACATTAGCATTAATTGTGATTTATGTACTGGTCCCCTTGATGATTGTAAGTCTAATATTTACTCTCCTTTTATCTCTGTGTTGGTCTCCACCAACTCCTGAGAAAATGTTCTCTTTAGCTGCTTTATGGTCCCCTTTTTTCACCAGCTTCACTTTAACATAGGATTTGTCAGAGTTAGTTTAATGAAAAATGCTGCCTGCTGCTGTTGGAAATTAGGCTGATGAGATATTAAAGTTGTGGTCCGTAAAACCAAAACATGAGCTGCAAGATGGTTAAACACTCCATAGAGCTGGGGTGAACTGTCAAGTCGAAGTCTCTGTGGGACACTTAAACCATTATTAATAAAAAAACTGTTGATTAATGAAGCTATAAAAAAATGAGTTCTAGGGTTGAGGTTGTTTTTAGTGTAGCTGCCAAGTCTCCACATCTCAGAAGTTTCTATAAAATCAGATGATTCAGACTTAAAATTGTAATAGTATAAATCCTGCTGGAAATAACTATAACCACACTGGTTTTTATGTGTTGTTTCTGATCTCCATGCTAATGACATTAAAATATCACTCATGTCCTAATGACTCTGATGTAACAAGAGTGCAGAGTTTGTATGAAGCTGCCGAAATCAGATCACAGGCTTATTTTTCTTTAACAGATCCATGCAGATGGATACACACGCTCTACATATACTGAACCTGTTTTATGACCATGGCTATAGCTTAAACTTCAAACAGCGAACTCACAGAAAGAAACACACATATACCGTATACGCTGATGTTAATATTCCATATTGTGCAGGTTTGTTTGGTTTGTTTGTTCCAGGTTCTTAGTGTTTGCAGGATTTATGTGGCCCACACAGTATTAATTCATCTGCGTCCCCTGATTTTAAACACAAACACACACACACACACACACACACACACACACACACATACACATAAAGAGAGAGAGAGAAAGGGAGCGTTGGCTGGTTGGTTTAAGCAGCTTATCTTTACCATGTATTCGTCTGTCAGTCATAACCTTGAAGTGCCCCCCTGTGTATCAGCTTGAAATTCTTCCCTCCATTACTTACATTTAAGCATAATACAAACACAATATGGGCAAAGAAATCAAGAAAAAGGAGTATAAACATATACAATCACTCTTTTTTTTCTACATTAAAAAACAGATATTGGCTTTGTTGTAAAGGTAAAGAAACTGTCAGTTGGAGTCATTTTGGCATATTGTTTTGGTGGTTTGAAGGAGTATTGTTGTTGGACCCGTAATATTAGGGCTTTCTTCTGCACTCAGATTAGGGGAACATGTCTGATTAAGACACATGTTGAACCATCTATATTGTTTTACAGAATTTGAACATTTTGCACTGCACTTCATTCTCTTCTCGAAGCGTAGAGAGCAAAATCTTACAACTTGCGTATCAGCTGAGGATGAAGTGTAACCTGCCATTCGTGCATGAAAAGTAATTTAACTTTAATAAAAACAATATGATACGAAACACTTTGGGTACTATCTGTGTTTAAGATCCTTCTGAAAAGAGACAATTGTCACAATAAATAAGGTTGATAGAGAATGAAATCTGGCTTTGTGCAAGTTTAACATGTGGATTCTTTTACCTCTTCCTCTACAGGTTGATGGGCGCCATCCAACCTGTAACTTCCTCTTGGAGGTAGAGAGAGATCAGGCGGAGTGTCTGAAGAGACTGAGGGAGGAGGAGGCCGTTGACAGCCATAAAGGTCACAGTCACTCTCTAAGCTACAGTTAGAAGCTACTCTTCCTCAAGTTACAATGAAAGAACTTGTAAAACTGTAAGGAGCTGAACTGAAACATGGAGCCTGCAGACTGAGAACTGATATCAATATGTATATATGTATGGAGTTTCATACATGCATACATACAGTCTGTACAAGTGTACATATATTCATACCTCTGCCATGTGAGGACGTGAGCAGCTTTCACATTGCGGTTTAATCCCATTTTTGTATTCTGTCCAGCAGTTTAGCCGCAAAATGAAAAACCAGCAGATTCAGGTTACTTTCTCTTATTGAATAGATACTGACAGGACACCGAGAACCTGCGTGCAGCTGGTAATGTGTTCCAACTAAATCATACCTGGACTGAATTTGGATATAAATAAGACCCACCTGATTTGACCTCCTGAGCTGACTGAACAGATTAAATCTCATGTTAAAATACGAGATTATTTCTCTGCCTGAGCGACTTCTGTCTGTATTTACGATATCTACTGTCATTTGCACCTTTTCTTAGCGTATAGGAATTATTCAGTGTGTGGACCATCTTATAAATCCTATAAAAATCTATTCAGTGAATTATTTCACATTTATTTTCGTTCGGTTGAAAGTTCAACTCTGGATCACGGATAAACCCTGAGACTTTTTAGACATTTAGTGTGTTTACTAATACAGTGTCTATTACTGTATTAGTAAACTTTCTCTAATCCCCCAAAAAATAGGTTATATTTTTCGTTCCTAATATACATCATATTAATATTACCCTGTGTACATAATCTAAAGATCTTTTGATGACAGCCGCCTTAGCCCTGAATATTTTTGGTCTAAACTGGTATTTTAATGTTGCAGAGAGGAACTTTACTTGGTGTGTCAGGGGGGAGGGGGAGTAATATAGTGCTGCACATGACAAGGCACGTGCAGTGCAGTAAAGCTACCTTACTGCCTCCAGTGCTTCCAGTATAAAAATTTTGTATAGACAATATTAAATTGAAGAGTAAGTCACTGCCCTCCTTATTCATATTCATTTTTTGTATTTCTGTGTGGATACTGTGTTGGGCTTTAACAAAGAAATGACACAAAGGTGTTCCCTCTAACTTTGGTCAATGTAGTTACAATTCTTGTTGCTTCTTAAATTGAAATCAGTCCCAGTTTGGGACAGAAGACGTTTTACTTTGTTTTTCCCTGAAAATGACATGACGTCGTAATTAAGACATAATTACTTTTTATTATTATTATTATTATTATTATTATTATTATTATTATTAATATATTGATTATTATTATATACTCTAACTTTAATACAGTATTGGTGGATTTTTCTCTGAAGTGAAAGGCCCACGCAAAACAAATTATTGTGTCTGCGACAGACTCAAACCTGAAGCCCAGTTGTTTTTCTGCAGTGTTAACAAGCCTGACTTTCCTCTCCACTGATCTGAGCCCTGCATCCTGAATCCCCTGCTGTGTTAATTAAAGCTCAATGACATGAAGTACAAAAAATAATAACACGGCTCAAATTCTCTGCGGGGAAAAAACTGCTGGGGAGAGCAGTTTTCTTAAAGAGTTGTTTCGTTCAATTGTTCGAGCAAAAGGGCTGTCAGGACTTTGTCTGAAGATGCAGCTCCCATGAGAGCTGATTTCGCGCCCTCCCCGTTTCTCCGCAGGTGCCTGCGTTAACTCGCTAGTGCAGCATCATGGTCATGTTCCCTCACTGGCTTCCCACCAATGAACACAGCTAGTTGTGTTTGTTGGATGCCACGACTGCCACAGGTGCTGGGGATTAAAGTCCATTGTAAGATATAAATGCGAAAACAGCAGAACATGCATTCAAACATTTGATGCATCAAAGAAAAGTGTCAGTTTGAGAGGGTTAATGGAACACTGTCATACAGTGCATATTAAATACTGTAAGTCTGTTTAACTGCATGAAATTGAAGTAAAGCTACACTAAAAAGGGAGACAGAGTTCAGTCAGCCTTCACTTTATAGTGAATAAAGGATAAAAGACCATAAACCAGAGAAAGAGCATTTCCCTAGAGATGGTGCTACTGTGCATTTTGTGCGTTGTTGCTTAAAGGCAACGGTTCTGTGTTTCTCTGTGTTTCTGTGAAAGCGCACAGAGGAAGGATGGATCACTTAGCGGGTAGATAGGGTCTTCTTCATGCACTGATGAGTTCAGATCTGTGTTGGAGCCATTTTTACCCCAAAGACATCTGTTCTGTCTCTCTTTCCCCTATCCCTCTACTTTGTCCTCTCTTGCCCTCTCAGTGTTTATTATTTCCTTTCTTTCACCGCTTCATTTTTTTCTTTACCTTTCCACTTTAACTCTTCCTTTTCAAACCACCATTTTCTTTATTTGGTTTTCCCTCATGTGCTCTCCCTCTTCTTAAAAAAACATTTCCACTTGCCTTTCACTCCATCTAGTTTTCTAGAAAAAGAAATCAGAAATAATTTTCTGATTTTCTCTGTTTACAATTATAAGCTTCAGATCCTACATTAAGAATACAATAGGGACCAATCCTAGGAGTTCAAAGGTGCGAACAACTTCACTTAGAGCAGATTACAAATTATTCTGCGTCTTTCGTCACTGACATTTCTGAAGTTCAGGTACAACACAGAAGAAGAAAAGTTGGAGTGAAAGCCAGATAGAAAGTAGAGAAAATACAAAGAAAAGAAGAGAGAAAGAATAAGAGAAAATAATAGGACATAAGAAAAATAGAATGTAATGAAGGAAAAAGAAAGGAAGAAGGAAATTATGGAAATTAATTATTAGGAAGCAAAGTTGAAAAGTAGAAAAAAAGGGAGGGAAGATGAAATAAGAATAGAAAATGACAGGCAAAGGGATGAATATAAGGGAAGAAACAAGGGAAGTAAGGAAAGTGAATGAAATAGAGTGAAGGAAATAAAATAGTAAACAAGGGAGAGAGAAGGACAAATGGAAGTGTATAAATGGGAGAAATCAATTAAATATAATAAAAAAGGAAAGAAGAGGAAAGTTAGAAGGAACAAGAAAGCAAATGAGGGACAAAGGGAAGGAAGCAAGGAAATAAATAATGATCATGGGATATGCTGTGATCTTACCTCGTGTTGAACGAAAAATGTGAATCTACAAAATAAAGTTTTTTCATCTGTCTGTAAAATGTAGTGAAACGTTGAAGGTCTCCAAAAATGGAAATACTCAAATAAAAGTACCAGAACTCTTAACTTCCTTTTAAGTACAAAACTTGCAATGCTTGAACCTTATTTATATATATTCCAAATATTGAATCCTCTCTAACCACATCCACAGTAAATATTTACCTTCCATTGAAGATAGGGTTAGCTAACCCTATGCTGACTTGTTCTCACCCAAAAGGGAGCTTTTCAGAAACACCCCAGAGTGGAGAAATCTGAAAGTGCTGGCTTTGTGTTTCAGTGTGGATGGAGAAAACTGAGCTTTTAAGACATGAATAATGGCATATGCCAGCATGGGATTGCAGATGCTGTGCATGTAGTAAATAAACGAAACAGCTTTCTGTCGCCTCTAACACTATTTTCTGTTATTTATTTTTCCCCTTTGCTCAATATGCATCAGAAATCACACAGACACACACAGCATGACTCCCTCTTTCATTTGATATCTGTACCGGTGTCCATCAAGGATAATTTAAGGAAAAGCAGGACTATTAGAAAGTGCTAGTGGCTGACTTTACTTAACCTAAAAGTAAAGCAATGTGACTTTAGATGTAGCCCAACCATGGATGAATAATCTGGATACTGGACCCAAAGATAGCGCCCACTCAGTAATATAAATCCTCTATAGATGAAATATCCATAATAGAGTCATAATTGACCTTGTTTGCAGTTTGAGGTGTCAATGTTACAGACATTTCTTTTATAACAGTAGTCTATGGAAAATGCTTTTTGGAACATGGGGAAATGTTTTGCTACAATACTGCTAATAATGTCCAGCTGTCTAAACTGTATTCAGGACTTACACCTCCATGAGCCCAACACGTCAGTTCTAAATCTCAGAACATGTTAATACCAAATAGAAATATGAACAAGAAAACCTAAGAATGTATATTCATATTATATTTATTATATTAATAGTTTGTTGTGTCAGTGCATTTTTTGATATAGACACTTACTAAGGCTCAGAATGTACCATCAACATGACTCTGTAAATCCTGGAACACTGACGCCCACCTCTTTCCATTCATACACATAATCTGTTGTGTATTATAACTATATTTCTACTACAAGAATACAGGACAAAAACTCAATTTCAAAAATATTTTTCATTAAAACTGTCCAAGATACATCCGTTTTCATGTTGTTTTGGTGTTTCTCTGTGGATGAAAATCTTTGCAAAAACCTGAACTGAAAGTGCTAGAGGAGATGCTGGTGATTAGTTCTGCTGGTGTAGCGATTTCTACCTTCAGTCATACCTTTTACCTCTGCAGCATGGAGTGTATCTGTCAACAGTTGTGTATCCTGAAAAAAACAACAAAAACAATCCTTCAGTTTTATAAGTCGCTGTGGATATGGATGAAGTTGTCAGCTAAAATGGGAGATTTTTATTGTGTGCAGGTATCATCCAGTTTGTACTGTAGAATACATTTCAAACTCTATAGGAGCCAAAATAGAAACAGGCCCCTGAAAAAAGAAGAAATCGCGCTGGTTTCTTTAGCTACTCATGTCCTCTGGCTATGTTATTTTTTTCCGACTTGACACTAATAGGTTTCTTTTTTTAGCAGTTTTTTTCTTCACGGTCTGATGCCCCGGTAGCTGGCTGGCTGTGTTTCTTTTGCAGTGATGTTGGAGATGAGGGCTACATTTTACCAAGCAAACTGTCTCCGTTCATCTATCGCTAAAAAGCCTTGTTGACTGTTCAGTTTGCCATCAGCACTTTTGCACCCATTAAGGCTCATGCTGAAGAGCTCGGAGATCTATTTTAGGAGGCAGTTTCTGGAGGGTGGTGGGAGTTTTGTATTCATTCAGGGCCACGTTCTGTTCTGATAGTATCTAAATCCTCTACATATGTATGTCTTCGAAGACATCCTGTGCAATTTTTCAGGAACAGAAAATCCACAATGCACCATGAGGAGTATAAATAAGATATAGTTACTTCCAGAAATACATTATTTGGATACTAACAAATAATAAATAAGGGAAATAAATTAAGTTTAATTGCCAGCAAATAATGAACATTGCACTTGTGAGTCATTTGAACTCTATACTCTTCAACTATACTTTCGAGAAACTAATGGGCTTAGTTTTGTTGTAAATATTATTTATTATCTGCTACATGTGAAAATGTCTGATGTGTCACAAAAGCAAAATATACCAGAAACTATACTGTAAAAGAGAAACTAAACTTGTTAGGCAAAAAAATATACTTCATATAGAAAGAGCCAAGGCTGTAGAATGCATTTATATTAATAATGTAACCTTTTAAAAGTTCTGAATTTATATGATATACTGTATATATTCATATGTTCAGTAAGACAAAGAGCACACACAGTACACGCAGCGATAATGAATTGCCACCTAAGAATGTGTGTGCATTTTGCAGACACACCAGAGCAGATGTGTCCATCAACAGCAGTAACACATCTGGATATATTTAACATGTGCATCTGCAATAGAAACAGACTGTTCTACTCGTAACATTTCTGTGTTAAAATGTACTCATGAAGCTTTGGTTTTGACAGAGTCACTATGCAAAGGAGCATGGGACAATATAGCATGCTGGGAGCAAGCTGAGGTTGGAGAGACCATCACCATCCCCTGTCCCCGAGTCCTCAAGACTCTATTCGGCAGAAATGGTAGGTTACTTATTCACTAATTAGTTATTGATATTTATTGATTAGTTGTTAATTTATGTAGACATTTATTATCATATTTGTATATTTATTTTGTACTTATTCATGTCATATTCATTATAAAAATAGGAAGATGAAGACATTTACAGTATTTTTTCCCTCAACATGTGTGTGTGTGTGTGTGTGTGTGTGTGTGTGTGTGTGTGTGTGTGTGTGTGTTTTACAGCTGAAGTGGTCAATCCAACAAATGGGATTCCGTAATATACATAACATTGTTTAAACCAGAAGAAAAGAGGTTTAAAATTAATTCTTGACCTTGGAAACAGCAGCTTTACAACAAGGTCCATTTTACATTTACTCATTTGGCAGGCGCTTTTATCCAAAGCTACTTACATTTGAGGAACAACATACAAGCATCAGTAAAGTGAGAGATCTACGAGCAGCAATATTAACGCATACGGCATCACTGGGATAAATACCATACCATATATATTTTGTAGCTGTCCTAGAGCTTTTGGACGTATGGTTAGAATGAACTTATATTCAGCTTTTCAGCCGACATGGACATGGAGATGTCCTTTAAAATACTCTGGAAAAAAGGTGAACGTCTACAATTGTGTGTATATATATATATATATATATATATATATATTTTATATATATGTGTATATATATATATATATATATATATATATATACACACACACACACACACACACACACACCTCATTCCGTCTGTTACTACCAACATTCCTGGCTTAGAAGCGGATCAAATCTGACCCTCCCCTTTCCAGTTCTGTACCTTTCATACTGCGCAGCAAAAATAAGGCAGTGTGAAAAGCACCTACTGTTTACTGGGAAACCTCTGAGAGCTAACACTGGTCATTTGTTCAACAAACAAGCAACATTGATTTGGACAAACAAATCTGTCCCTAGCCTTAAATAAATTGCTTTAATTAGACAATAATTGTATCTGTGGCACATCAGTCTCTTGAGTCAACGTTTACAACAGTCATATGGGTTGTGTTGGAGGGCACTAACAAATGTGTTTTGTCATTTTGGTATGAAGAACTGCAGGCTTGATTGTTGGTTCTCAGTCGGATTGGCAATACTACTAACATTATTACATTTCATGGCATTTGAGGTTAATGTGGAAAACGTATTGCATGTATAGCTAAAAAAAGTAAAGGCAAAGTAAACTAAAGAGTTTTAGGCTACTTTGCAATAATTGTATTGATTCAGAAAAATTAAATAATCTTAATCTGTTGGTTACCTCCCGATATACACACACACACACACACACACTCACATACACACACACACACGTCTTATAAAGGAAGCTAGTCTGTCACTTCTGAACAATATGAACATTTCTTGCCGTTTCTGAGAAGACATGTTGTCTTAATTTTAATGAATTTCTAATTCTTCATTTTTTTAATCAGAATTGCCTGTTTGCCGGTTTGCCTGTGGCTTCCTCTGTCTTACTGTAAATCTTCAAAATCCCTTGTCCTACATGTTAGTCACATACATTTTGATCAAAAGATTGTGTATCAGAAATGACATGTAATCAAGTAATCAAAATATGTAATTAATTGCAAGATTTGACATAATACAGGCTATTTCTACCTCACACTATTCACCCTCAGTTTTCGCCTATCTTTGTGAATGTGTGCAGTGGATTCATTTGAATCCATCCAATTTTTCCAGCCAGTGACCAGATGGCAGTTTGGATTTCCACTCTGAGCCATGCTCTAATTTACATTGATGACTAAACATTGTGTAAGCACCCAGAGGCTTGTTCAGAGCCAAAGCTCAGACTCTGAGACTTCCCTGTTTAGGATAGATCCAAACCCCCTAAAGTTACCATATTTTATAGAAACAGTAAAGACTTTTTTTCTGGATCAAATAATGACATGAAAGTGCTGAGAAACTGAGAAATAATTAGGCTTTTTCCCTAAAGGGAGGTAATTTACAGATGAGGATTATTTTATTTTTCAATACTGAATCAATACAATTATTGCAAAGTAGCCTAAAACTCTTTATTTTACTTTGCCTTTACTTTTTTTAGCTATACATGCAATACGTTCTCCACAAGTAATAATGTTAGTAGTATTGCCAATCCCAATGAGAATCAACAATCAAGCCTGCAGCTCTTCATACCAAAATGACAAAACACGTTTGTTAGTGCCCTCCAACACAACCCATATGACTGTTGTAAACGTTGACTCATGAGACTCTGATGTGCCACAGATACAGCTATTGTCTGATTAAGTTTAGGCAATTAAAGCGATTTGTTTAAGGCTAGGGACAGATTTGTTTGTCCAAATCAATGTTGCTTGTTTGTTGAACAAATAACCAGTGTTGTTGTTTTTCTGGTGAGGACATTTTATAGTTCTCAGAGGTTTCCCAGTAAACAGAAGGTGCTTTCACACTACCTTATTTTCTGTGATATAAGAGGTTTCAGACTGGTACAGGTACTAGTACAAGACTGGCTAGACATTAAAATAACCTACTGAACATGACTGAACAAGCCAGGACTTAAGAGGCTGCAGTGATGATCCACAGGAGGCAGGTGTGCTAACCAGCAACTCCGCCCTGAAGAGAAGGAGAAAACTAGAAGAACACAAACAGATAGAAACAAAAACCCACCAAGCATCTCTCACTCAATCGAAAGGAGAAGCAAAAATCAAAACACACAAGCACACACAGGCTGTCACTCCCCCATTTGTGGAGTTGTGACAATTAAATTCTTAATACTGCAATTCTGTGTGAGTAACTGTTACAGATGGTTGAGGTGGAGCAAATTTCAGTTACTACAGTTAGGTAATCCATTGGTTCCCAATTAAGGGGTCAGCCCCTCTCAGTGGGTCACAACATAAATCTGAGGGGTTGTCAGATGATTAATGGGAGAGGAAAGAAGAAAAAACAAAGTTCTGACACAACTTTTTGGTCCAATTTTTGTTTTTTTGTGAAATAATAGATAATTTTGGGCCTCATAGACATCTAGACATCGTGTCCAGGGGCCCAGACTAGACATTTCTTTTTGAAACACAAGCCAGAATGTTTTGGAAACCAGTGTATTGTATTTTACAAGCTTATTATATGTTTTTATCAACAATTATAATCTGAAAGCAATGAGCTGTCAGATAAATGAAGTACAGTAAAAAAGAATATTGTGCTCTTATGAGCAGTGGAGTAGAAGTATAAAGTAGCATTAAATGGAAATACTCAACTAAAATACAATTACCTCTAGAACTTACTAACAAACAATTAAAACAAAAAAAAAAGTGCTCTAAATGTTTTACTATTGTCATTCACACCTCAGGCTTTGTAACAACAGGCTTTGTAACAATTGTTATCCAATCGGACTCATGGATAATGTAGTATGTAGAGCCATCCACCCTACCAAACTAACAAATAATCATGATTTCTTAGAAGTTGAAATAACTAAACCTGATGGCCTTAAGATAAAGCTGCCATATTGTTTAATTATCAAGGTGCTATGCTTTCTTTGAACATCATAAAAAGAAAAGTGAGAATATATGGTCTTCAACAAATACAGAATCCACATCTCCCAAAACTGCCACTCAGTGCTCTAGAACATTTAAAGAAATTAAGAATGACCTGCACAAACCAGTGACACTGACACTGACATAATGAAGCTGCAACAATATGTACATTTTTAAAGGAAGTTTGGTCAGACCTCTTCCCTGCTGCTGTTTCTTATGGGATTTTCCACAGACACCAAGCAAGGTAAACACAGGTCATAGTAGCATTAGCAACACTATTAACATCACTACTTGTTAACTGGAACACCTACATGTAAACACTGTTACCCATTAAAAAGTTCTCTTAGCTTCAGCTGTGTTTACCCTGTGAAGAGGGTTTGTTAAGAGTGTAGCGAGGCAGAAGTGTGGTGATGTTTCTTCCAGTCAGTGAGCTAGAGATGATCCATGCTTTTTGTAGTGCATTCTGGGAATTTCCAAGGGGGGTGAACTTCCAGTGCAATGCAGCGATTTTGGCATTGGGACACCCATAAAATGTCCCTCAGGAGTTCACTGCCTAGTGGACATGGCACTCATGTGAAACACACTGAGTGCTACTGAGCTTCATGCAGTGTTTTTAGTAACACATTGTAGTCTAACGCAAAGTGTAGTACTTCATCTTAGACTACAATGTGTTGTGTCTGTTATGTATCTTGTTTTTGTACCTTTTGTGTAATTTGAATGTTTGAATGTGAAATCTCCCAAAGGATTCACAGCACTGTCGACTGCTTCAAATACATTTTTTTCGTTATTGCAGGTTTGGCATGAAATCATTTGACTTGTTTCCATTCAGAATACATTCAGTCACTGACAATAGTTATTAAAATCATAGTAATCATTGATTTACCTAAAAAGGCTGGCGTCAAATTGTGGTGTAGTCAGATGTTCCCCAGAGCCAAAAAGCTTGACAACCTTTATTCATATCCTGATTTACTTTGTATTTATTTTTGAATAATAATAATAATAATTTAGCTGACACTTTTATCCAAAGCGACTTACAATTGATGCCTGAATTTATTTACAATAAAAACATTTTAAAAATCATTTCTGTTCTGTATATTTTCTGTCAGGTTGGTGTTAAATTAAGTGGAAATTGTTAATTTGTCTATAGAACATAGAAAAGATATAAATTCAAGTATGATGTAGGTATGATGCAAATTAGCGACAACAGGCATAAACAAGAAAGGGGATGTCAGAGGTCGCATGTCTCTGGAGCTACGGATTAAGTATCTTGCTCAGCGACACATTGGTGAAAGTGTCACTGTGGGAATATAATCCAGGTCTCCCAGACCAAAGGCATATGTAAAAACTAACACTCATGTTCAAAACAAAGACATGTTGCTGTTTAATGTTTCAAACCGAAAGAAAAGAAAGTAATACTTCAGGTTTAAAGTTCATTCTTGAACCTTGAAAAAAGCAGTTTCAGTGAAGTGTAGAGCTAATTACTGTATCTCTTCTTCACAGGTAACATAAGCAGGAATTGCACGTCAGCGGGATGGTCGGATGTTTTCCCAAACATCACCAGCGTGTGTGGGTCTGACACCAGCCAGGACAAGGTACAGTAAACGTCTGCACTGTAGTCTTTTGCTTTTCTGACTATTGTTGTTGCGGTAAATGTAAGAGCAGTGTTTCATTTGAACACTAATGAATTCTGACTGTGAAGCAGGAAACAGAGCTGCAACATAACGTTGACCATTAGTGGCCTGTAATTGACGAAGCCTGCAGGGTTGGATGTTAATTAACACTGGTTTGTGGTGAAGGGCTGCATCTTTAAAAGGTCAATATGCCCAACAGTAGTGTGATACATGTTTAAATGTGAGCAATCTGTGTGTGTGTTTATGTGTGTGTGTGTGTGCACATGCAAGCTCCCCAGCTTGTTTTTTTAATCACTCAATAAAAAAAAAACTTGGAAACGCCATTAGCTTTCAATTTAGCATTAAAACTTAACTGTAACTAAACTGTTTCCCAGAATGCCAAAACAGTTGTCTAGAAAGGAATTCTCCACATATGATTTTCGTGGGGAGGGAAAAATTGTAATTTAAATGCTGCTAAAAGAGGTTATGTATGACAAACTTTTGCTTCTCAACCAATTTCAGTCCAAAAGACATCTTCATGTCTTTTGACCTGTACATCATCAAATCAGCGCTGACCGGGATGTCTGGAATATTACCATACTCTGGATAATCACAAATTACAAAAGCCTGCAAATGTATTGTGTGACCTTGATAATGATAAATTAAACACTCCATTTTTGTTCTGTTGTGTCCAGTATTTTGGGTGTGCTGTGATTCCTCCTCTTCCCAAACAGTTCGGGGAAGCAGAAGAAAGAGTTTATGGTGAGGAGAATGTTTGGCCTTGTTTGGTATTGACGGCGATAATTGCTGCTCCCATCCTCTTTCACTGCTGAGGTTCAGTTTGGGTCACGACTGGTATTATTCTGAATCGGTCTTTGTGCTTGTTAAATTAACTGTGTCACCGTCTCTCTTGCCAGTTTCTGTTGCTCTGGCTCCTCATTTCTCACTCATCCACTTATGTTTCTTTAACGTTCCTCTTTTTCTCTTTCTCATCTTGATTTGCTTTTTCTTTCTCCTGCCACCCAGTCTGAGCAGGTCTCCCTCTCATTAAAAATCACCCAAAAGATCTGGAGCAATATTCCCTGTCTGTCAGATCAAAGTGGTCCACATTCAGCTGTTGTATTGTACAAGACAAAGGAAGAAGATATGCATTTATATCTTGCTGACTCTGAATTACTGGTAAACTTCAATAGCTGTGTGAAAGGCCCAAGAATCATAAAATCCTGTCAAAACAATTAATGAATTTGAGCATTTATAATTCAGACATAAGAGAAATGGCAAATTCATAGTTTATAGATTTCCCTAAACAAACAGATGCAGTGGTAGGACAATGCTGCAGCGTCTGTTGGACAGACCTTTCCTTTGTAAAGTGACTTAGTTGACCTGAAATTAAAGAAACTCGATCACACACTGGCTGCGACTCATAGTGTGAGAGGGGGGTTCACTTGATTACTATCATGGCAAGAAAATGAATTTATGGCGTGACAGAGTGTGAAAAGTGTAAATTGTGTGAGTCTCATGAGACAAGTTTTCCCCTGACGAGAATAGGCGTCAGGTTTCAATCTTGAGGGATTAGATTGTAACACCCCTAGTAGTAACTGTACTTATTCTTCAAACACCTACAAGTAGGGCTTTGCAATTTGACTAAAATCTAATATCCCAATTAGGTAATTTTATATCTCAATAATGATATATATCCTGATATAGAGCATTTATAAATTCAATGAAATATTATGAACTCGTGATTTTTCTCTGCATTATAAAGGTTGGGTAAGCACCAGGACAAATACCATAATATAGAGTGAACAACGACACAGCAAGTAATGTAACTAACATTAGCTAAGTTGTGGATTAGCTACTTGCTGCTGCAAAGTAAACATACGAGCTCCAGTCTGCAACACAACTCTCCTGCTGCAATAGCTAACATCACAACAACAGTATGTCTTGGTGAACTATAAAGTAAACTAAATGTCTGTGAGCAAGCCATAAAAAGTTACCTGACACACATTATGGCTGTAATGGTTAGAATAATGTTGCGTGGCTCCTCCATACAACAGACTTCTCTCTTTGGTATGAAGTCCTCATTTTTGTTTGCATGGTCTGAGTCCTCCTGTTTTGTATTATCCAGTTATGAGTAAACTTCACTCTTCTCCATGTTTGTTTATTATTAAAACCTGTTAAGCATGGAATTGCCGGTACGGGGGAGGACGATTGATTTTTGCGCAAAATGCAAATGAGAAATCCAAGTATTTTGTCACCCTATGCATGCCACACACCTCTGTGAAGCCATAACATCAAACCAACCATTTTTATCCATACCAAACACACATCATCTAAATGAACTTATATCACAACATAAATTGCTCTCTAATCACTGCACATGGCTGCAGTTATTAACATCCAGATATCTCTCATGTCATCCTACACCACCATCTGACCACTCTAAAGAAAGCTCACCTCCAGCTCTGATCAGCTGTGTAACTCATATCACTCAAATCACTAAACTTAGTTATTAGCCGGATAACAATAACATCAAACACACATACAATAACAACTGCTGATTTACTTTTGCTGTTTTTGCTGATTTCAGTGCACAAACAGCTGTTGTTTCTGTGTATAAACTAGCTCTCAGGCCGACATCTTTGTATTGTGCAATACCTCTGAGCTGTTAAGTTTCGTTTCTCGCCAGAATTTGCAGGAGAGAAGTGTTGCTTTGGAACAGACGGTCTTTATCGTTGACTAAGGACCAACCCGCCGAAGCTACACAGACATTCAATATATCAAACGATTTGTCTGCCCAATACGAAGAGATAGAACTTATAGCCCTGTAATTGAAAATTTGTGAAATAACTAGGGTTGTGACGAGACACTTAACCCTCGAGACGAGATTCGAGATTGTGTTCACGAGGTTGAGACGAGACAAGATTTTAACATTATTTTTAAGAAATCTTTACTAAAGAATTATATAAAAAAATGTGAGCATTAAACACTCTGTAGCCTAACTCTACCAGAATCAGAAGTCAGTGCCACTCTCCGTCATTCTGTGCTGCTTTCAGATCTGTTTTTCCTGTAGATCAACTTATTTAATATCATCCCTGCTGAGTCATGATTTAGTCTTCTCTTGTCTTTTGTGTCTTTGTTTGGGGAAGTAACCTCTTTTACCCTTTTCACTTCAATAATAAATTATTTCATTTTAATTCAGTTAGAAACTCCTGAACTTTAATAGCTCCTGTGTTTCAGCAGGTTTCTACTCATGTTCAAAACTTTCTGCACATTCAGAATCCCTCTCACACTCTGACATGTCCAGAAAAGAAATCATAGTATTACCAGACTAACGTCATCATTTAATGAAAAGTCTACCTGCCATTTACTCTGCTGTGCATTACGTTATTGATCCACTGGAAGTAACGTTATCCCCTTCAGACCGTTTGACCGACGCAGTTTGGGACTGCATGCTGCATGTGAAACTGAAAGTAACTGAAACACTTGTGATCAGGCAGAAATCTCACCACAAACCTAAGACATGCTATCTTCAGCAGCTCAGAAAAAGTGCAGCTCACAGTTCCAAACAGAGCAAGGCTGTGCTTCAGTTTTTATGTTGTTTATGTTGCAAAACTCTGCCAGCTGCGTTACCACTCAACACAGCTGTCTGGACTCACAACTTTGGTTACTGTCAGGGCGTATGCCAATGTTGCATCAGCTGGGCATAGTTGATTTGCTCTGTGAGTCTATCTTTAAAGTTATAATTGTATTTAATTGTCTCACTGTGTGAGAAATTTAATGTGTAGCTTGCAAGTTAAAAATGAAGATTGCGAGACATCTATTTACCTGACAAGAAATATTGTCATTTAATCGTAATTTAATCTCACAAGATCTCGTGGTACGAGATCTCGTCACACCCCTAGTAATAGCTGTTGTATTTTTTTTTTCATCAAATTTACAGTTACAGTTGTATTCCAGGTGTATTAGAAGAAATTCAGTTACATTATAATCTAAAGGATAATGGTTTTGATGGTGATATTGCTATTAAAATATAGATTTTACCGAGGCAAGGATAAAAATATCATATTTTCCTTTATTGCATCTCCATTTACTCTTTAATAGCAAAATAAATAGGTTCATTTACAGTTGATTTAGTTGGATATTACATTCACCTTAGATATTCGGCAGATGTCTGTGTAAAACTAACTTCACCACGGTGCAAAGCTTCGTCCCCTCGTAAAGTACTGAATTTGCAACACAATGAAATAAACCATAAAATGATAGATGTTTTTCTATCGTCAAATGATATATATCATGATATATAGCTGTCATATCGCACAGCCCTACGTACAAGATTGTAATTATTTTAGCCATAACCATGTGACCTTACTAAAGCAGTCCAGCTGGAGAAACCAAACCACTGTTACACAACACAGATGTTTCTATTTATTGTATTTAAAGGATTTCACACCATACATGTTTCTATTTCATGTAAGAAGAATACAAAGAAAACATGTAACAAAATGCACATTTTAGAAGGCAGGGTTTCACATCTACTGCATCTTGAACACCAAAGCCCTTTTAAGAATTCAGACAAGGAATATGTAACATTGGTGGATTTATCTATTAAAGTAATGGCTTTTTGTCATTCAGACAAAGTTTCTACAGATTTATTCAGACATGGCATGATATTTGGCATCTGGTGCGTGACAAGGAGAGGTGTCACTACTTGAAGTAGTGACAGCATCGGTTGTTTTATTGAAACTGACTTTATTCTCTTTGTTTCGAAGGCAATGATAATTAAATGATAATTACATTACAGTGATCTTAGATGGCAGAACTGGGTGTGCATTTAATCTCTCTCTTTGTCCTGACTTTTATGTAAAAGTGACTCAGGCCCTTATTTAGACATGTTAGCAACATGTACAATGAATGTCTAAAAAGGGCTAAATCCACATCTTGAGAGGAGACTGAAAACTGAGTAGGGAGGATGATTTATGGGATCAGGCACATCTCTCTCACACAGGATGGGACCTGTCCATTTCAACTGAAAATCTGATGTCACATGTGTTTTAGCTTCTTGTCAAACAAACACGCTTTGATTTTCTCACAAAAATAACTCAGGAGAGGAAATCAAACACATAACACCTTTATCTGAGGAAGCAAGATAACAATACGCGCGCGCGCGCACACACACACACACACACACACAAGCCATTTATTGGCAGATTTAAATCTCTGCTTCAGTTTCTAAAAGGAAATTATCTGTTATCTTCAGCTCTTCATGCCAGAAAGTTTTCTGAACAACACAACACTTGCTTTTAACATTTACAGAATAATGAGCCTTTATTACACATTTGTGCAACAAAACTAAACATATGTTTCGATCAGTTTAGTCAAAACTCAGCAACACAGTTGTACTTCCAAAAAAATCAATCAATGACACATAGAAAGCCAGATTATAGAAAGTTTCCATTAGAATGATGAAAAAAATCAGACTGGAAACATTTGGTTTTATAATGATGCATTTATAATGATGCATGAGAGCGTAGACTACATAGTAAGCAGTATCTGGTCAAGATTTTCTCTCAGAAATGTGATTATTTTGTAACATGTATAATATATAATATTTCAACTTCTTTGTGATAATTCTCATATATTTTTAATTGGCTTTTTTTCTACACAAAACAACTATTTGATACCTAATCTTTATTGGAAGTTTAACTCTATATTCACTTTATCTGAAATGTCACTATGATCAATCTTTATTTCTCGTAAAATGAAAACATAACATACATTCATATGAAAGGAGACAAACTGCAAACTCCTCCTTTTTTGTTTTTCTTGGTGCTCTTTAAGTTCTTGAACATTTTGTTTTCTGAATCAGCTTTTATTTCCTGAGTAAAATTTATATTACAAGACATTTTAATGTACAGACCTAAATATCATTCATGGTCCTCAGAGAATGTATCTTGAACTAAGTCTCTGACTTTTCATCTAGTTTATGCAGCAAGAAAATATTTTACTGACTGAATCCACTAGATTTCAGAGATATTTTTCGAATGATTTTTCATTTAGAAATACAGTATATGGTGAAAAAAAACATTTCGAAAATATGTTACATTTGGTTGACACCACGTTTTAAAACAAACTCCTCTGAAAGATGTTTCTCCATCTGAAATTATATAATTTATGATTAGATTGTCTAGATTTATATGGGAGACCTCATTGTGTCAATGAAGAACCTGATTGGTGCTAGGATATTAGTCATTTTTCGATTGTTGCATCTTCAGACCGAAGATATCTCAGTTGTGAAATAAAACTTCTCCCATCCTGGGAGTTCCCGTTTTTTTGGCTGTTTGCTGTTGTGTAACTGCATCTCTCTCCTGTTCACTTGTTTGGCTCGTTTTGGGTCACGGATGGCACAGCTGAATTGCCCATTGTGCTGTCCTGTCTCTCTCTTTCTCCATCTCTTATTCCCTATCTCTCTTGACCTCTCTCTCTCTCTCCTGTGGTACTACTTCCTCCTCTCAATTTACTTCAGCTCAAATCAGTGAGCTTCGCTGGCAGTGCAAGGAGGCCCATGTTTTTCTTGTACTGTTTAACAGGAGATTACATTCCAGTTAAGTGTTATGGGTGTGGGTACAGTGGTGAGAAATCTTTTTATTTGGTAGTGGAAAGGGAGGACAGGACCAGTTTGGTGATCTTGTTGGATACTGCATGTTGGTAAGGCTGGCTAGAATCTAAATTTGCTCCCAACATTTCCATCCTCTGCTACTGGCTGAACATTATCTAAATACAAACAAGACTGAAGGTGTGAAGCTTGCAGACCGTAGACAATGTAATATAAATATGACCTCATTGTGTCAGAGGAAACCTCATTAGCTCAGTTTATCCTCTGGGGAGAAGGAATTTGCTCATTTCAGTGCATCTGCCCTTTAGATGCTGAGATTCCTCATGTGCAAGAGCAACATTTGACCAATGGCAGGGCTACAGGAAATGACAGGGGGTCACCAAAATTATAACAATTAATCATATGGGGGCCAGACCAAATTTCATAGCATTCTGACCTATAATTTCTACGGAGCACCGCAGGTGTTGGGGGATTTGTTTTTAACTTGTACACATGCATTAGCAATCCATGCTCTCACATATTTTGTGTGTTTGGATTACCATATTAACAGAACTTGAAAGTAAGTGAAACTACTTTTCGTACAAACTACATTTTGACATATGATATGTTTAAGGGATGTCAAGGTTAAGTCAACATTGTTTACCCGTACACATACTTCTGTTCCAAATCAAAACAAAGTGTATTAAACTGTATTAAACCCAGTTGATAATTGCATTTATATTTTCAATTGTCCCTGATTATTTTGCACGCTGCATTGGGCTGCACACAGTACATGTGCACCTGACAGTATTGCTGAAGCAATGTTGGTAGCCAGGCACAGTGGGCTCAGAGCTAAATGCTATTTATGCTCACAGTGACAATGCTAACGCTGATGTTTAGCAGGTATAATGTTTACCATGTTCATCATCTTACCATAGCATGTTAGCATGCTAACATTTGCTAATTAGCACCAAACACAAAGTACAGCTGAGATTGATGGGATTTTCAATTGGTTTTACAAGTCATAAACCAACATAAACCAATGCATTATATAGGAAATTTATAACAACTAGAACAAAACAAGCTGAATATAAGATATATAAAAATAAACTAATAAGTATTATAAGATTTAGCAAAAAAGATTATTATCATAAATTATTGGACAGGTATAAGAGTAATAATCAAGCAACATGAAAAGTACTCAACAGTATAATCAAAAAGAATACATGGAAAAATAGATTACCCAAATTACTTTGTAAATGATGATGCATTAATATTAAATGAAGTGAATGACATTGTCAATAAATTTAATGAGTATTGTAAATGTAAATATTGGATATAAACTAGCAAAAGAGATTGTGGAACAGCAAACTGGGGATAGGGTTGATGAAGTAAATATTATTAGTAATAAACATTCAATATTTATCAGGGCAACTGATGAGACGGAAATACTAGATATTGTTAATAACTGTAAGAATAAAAATTCTACTGATTGTGATGATATTGACATGGCATTATTAAAAAATATTATAGAATATATAGTAAAACCATTTACATATATTTGTAATCAGTCCTTTTTAACAGGTATATTTCCAAGTAATGTGAAAATAGCAAAATTTATTCCTATTTTCAAAAATGGAGATAGACATCTTTTTTCCAATTATAGACCAATTTCTCTGCTTTCCCAGTTCTCAAAAATCTTAGAGAAATTATTCGTGCGCAGGCTTGACAATTTTATAGATAAGCAATTGAACTATTGAATGAACATCAGTATGGCTTTAGAGCAAATAGGTCGACCTCTGTATGGCAGTGATGGAACTAGTAGAGGAGATTTCCACTTCTGTGGATAATAATGAATATACTGTGGGGGTGTTTCTAGATTTAAAAACAGCTTTTGATACTATTGATCATACTTTATTAATGAGGAAATTGGAGAGATATGGAATAAGAGGGAAAGCCCTCTCTTGGTTAAGAAGTTACCTAGAGGATAGATATCAGTTCGTACAAATAAATAACATTAAATCTGATCTAATGAAAGTTACTTGTGGTGTTCCACAAGGTTCG
The DNA here is from genome assembly GCF_021292245.1 of Micropterus dolomieu. Lineage (NCBI taxonomy): Eukaryota > Metazoa > Chordata > Actinopteri > Centrarchiformes > Centrarchidae > Micropterus > Micropterus dolomieu. Next base: position 3,594,303 of record NC_060155.1, on the reverse strand, counting down.
GTGTTAGGTCCCAAATTGTTTGTATTGTATATTGTAGTGAACAACGGTGTGGATTTGTGCATTTTACATTGAATAAATTTGGAGCTACCCTAAATTCCTTTCTCCTCCCCAGAGAAGAAGGGGAGGGGTCAAAGTTGCTTTCTCTAAGTGCTAGCCCGACCATAAAACTGGCACCTTTTTGATTCCGAAGCTGAT
>NC_060155.1:3581298-3594088 GCF_021292245.1 Micropterus dolomieu | reverse complement strand
GTGCCTCTCCTCTCTTCCTCCAGACTCTGGGACCTTGATTTCCAAAGGAAATGCAAAATTTATTTTCATCAGAGAACATAACTTTGGACCACTCAGCAGCAGTCCAGTCCTTTTTGTCTTTAGCCCAGGCGAGACGCTTCTGACGCTGTGTCTTGTTCAAGAGTGGCTTGACACAACGAATGCGACAGCTGAAACCCATGTCTTACATACGTCTGTGCGTGGTGGTTCTTGAAGCACTGACTCCAGCTGCAGTCCACTCTTTGTTAATCTCCCCCACATTTTTGAATGGCTTTTGTTTCACAATCCTCTCCAGGGTGCGGTTATCCCTATTTCTTGTACACTTTTTTTCTACCGCATCTTTTCCTTCCCTTCGCCTCTCTATTAATGTGCTTGGACACAGAGCTCTGTGAACTGACAGCCTCTTTAGCAATGACCTTTTGTGTCTTCCCCTCCTTGTGCAAGGTGTCAATGGTCGTCTTTTGGACAGCTGTCAAGTCAGCAGTCTTCCCCATGATTGTGTAGCCTACAGAACTCGACTGAGAGACCATTTAAAGGCCTTTGCAGGTGTTTTGACTTAATTAGCTGATTAGAGTGTGGCACCATGTTTCTTCAATATTGAACCTTTTCACAATATTCAAATTTTCTGAGATACTGATTTTGGGGTTTTCATTAGTTGTCAGTTATAATCATCAAAATTAAAAGGAATGAACACTTGAAATATGTAGTGAACAACGGTGTGGATTTGTGCATTTTACATTGAATAAATTTGGAGCTACCCTAAATTCCTTTCTCCTCCCCAGAGAAGAAGGGGAGGGGTCAAAGTTGCTTTCTCTAAGTGCTATCCCGAACATAAAACTGGCACCTTTTTGATTCCGAAGCTGATAACGCGGGGCCTGACTGTTAAACTGACAAAGGGATATGAACCAGCATTGGCATCTCCCTGAACAGCCTATCAAAACTGCCCCCCCCACACACGTTTCCGTGGCAACTGACCTTATTCTTTGTTTTATTACCACATCAAAAAGGAAAACCCCTGTCTAACCCAAGTGTGATATGGTCCAGACACTGAACTTTCAATGTAAAAGGACTGCAGTCTCCAAAGACTCAAAGCATTTAATTAAGTTTAATTAAATCTTTAGTTACCTGATTACGTTTGCCTCTATTTGAGTAGTTATGTTAACTGTTGTTGATATTAGTGCTGAAAAGAAAGTTACTTGTGCAGTGTTTTTATTTTCAGCAAGACACTCCTTCATCTAATGTAATCAATGCTTGTTCATAATACTTTCCTACAAAATTCCTTTAGAAATGATGAGAAAGGAATGTTTTACTATACTCTCAATCACCAGCTTGAATTTAAGGATGAATCAACAATATTCCCAGTTCCTAAGGAGAGACGATCTTTGATTTAATCCAAGCTTTCCTCATGTAACCTGAGCTCCCCCAAGTGGACGAAATAAGTATTACATGCCCTCGTCGGAAATGCCGTTAAATGTATAAATATCCTGACCAATAATGTGACAATTGTTTCCTGTTACCAAATGCCTAGAACAGTACAACTGTTCAACCATTGAGGTTCGATTGTGGAAAATATTTGATTATAATACGTGCAAATAGATTTCTTTTCTTTAGACATTAAGTTTAGAAAGGCAGTCCCTTGGGAAACCTGAGACGCCCCCTGGGGAACCACGCCCCAGGCAACAAAAGAGCGACACGCGACCTCGCGCGTTCTCTTTCTTCTCTTTGCTGTTGGCTCTCTTGCTCGCTCTGCACGCGCGTGCGTGCCTGCCGGCAACAAGTCTCGGCCAGCGAAACAGGCCTTTTGTTTCGCTTGAAGCTACACACATGAAGTGCCGAGACATCGATCTGCCTTCAGTTTGTTTTATTTTTTTTATTTCTTTTGTTTGTTAAAGTTATCAGTCCGTTAAGTTACACTGGACTAATTCAGGAACGACCAAGTTCCATTTTAAGCCTTTTTCGTCGAGCCAACTTCACCGAGGTCAGACCAAGCCACGTGGTCTCGCCAGCTACAACGAAGGAAACCTGAAAACAGCCGAATTGCCAGACGGAGGAGGCGTTTTCAATCAGACACGGAGAACCCCGGAGAATCCCTAGCAAAAAGCCAGTATCGGGCAGCTAGCGTGGGACCCGTGCAACAGGCCAAAAGCAGGCTGTCGACAAGCAGTAAGACTTAACACACGTTCTGTGATCAGATATTCCCCTCTTAACTCCTAAAATCACAGCATTAGTTTACTTTCATTAGCTCTTCTATGCCGTATGAGTCAAATGCTTCCCACAATCGAACCTCCAGGCTCATTGTTCAGCAAATGTTTATGTTCCCTGTATCCAACCATCTTTTTATCACCTTAGTTAGAGAATAAATTAACTGTAATATAATCAAGAGCTGTGTGTGTTGCCTATTTCTAGTTCCTGCCAAGAGAATTGAGATATTTTTAGATATGAGACTGACTGACTGATTTAAGATAATTGAGCGATTATTAACTAACTGATCACTAGTAATAATTGTATAATTATTCAAAACTACCTAGAGGTCCGGAGACTCTAGGATTATAACAACTCCGATGGTGCCTTAAACGAGGAAAATTTTGATTTTATGAATCTTCAATTATGAATTCGTAATTGGGTATCAATTCTCATAAATTTATTAAAATGCATAACTAAAAATCTTTAGGTCTGCTACAACACCAACGACTGCACCTCAGGGGACCCATCTGTCAAACTCCTGAAGTTCGCTGACGACACAACGGTCATTGGCCTCATCCGGGACGGTGACGAGTCGGCCTACAGACGGGAGGTTGATCAGCTGGCTCTCTGGTGCGGTCAGAACAACCTGGAGCTTAACACAGCTTAAACTGTGAAGATGACCGTGGACTTCAGGAGGAGCCCCCCCACTCTGCCCCACATCACCATACTCAACAGCCTTGTGTCTGCTGTGGAATCCTTCAGGTTTCTGGGATCCACTATATCCCAGGACCTGAAGTGGGAGCTCACACTGACACTATCATCAAGAAGGCCCAGCAGAGGACGTACTTCCTGCGTCAGCTCAGGAAGCTCAACCTGCCTAAGGAGCTGCTGATCCAGTTCTACACAGCCATCATCCAGTCTGTTCTCTACACCTCCATCACTGTCTGGTTTGGATCTGCCACCAAAAAGGACAAGAACAGACTACAACGTACAGTCAGGACTGCAGAAAAAATAATCGGTGCCAACCTGCCCTCCATTCAGGACTTATACATTTCCAGAGTCAGGAAATGGGCAGGAAACATCACTGCAGATCCAGCTCCTCCCCTCTGGTAGGTGCTACAGAGCACTGTACGCCAAAACCAACAGACTCAGGAACAGTTTCTTCCCACAAGCCATCACTCTGATGAACAGTTGATTTCTGACTCACAGTGTCAGGAACAATTCCTGTGCAAGAACCCAGTAACTTTGTCTCTAATCAGCACCTGTTTACTGGTTTTCACTTATTATTTATTTACCATTCTCTATTTCAGTGCTGTTCATACTATGTCATATTGTACATACTGTATACCAATACTCCTACCTCAGGTCATAAGGTCACAGGTCTTATTTATTTATTTTTTCCAGCATCCTTTGCACTATGCTCCATCACACTGTGTACATGTGTACATGTATGCATGTACTGTATGTGTATGTGTACCTGTATATCATATCCACCTTCAACATGTACATAATGAGAATAGTTTACTCTTGCATCCTTTGCACTCTGATTACTGCACTATTTGTCAATATGTCTATATTGTTTTGTTCATAGTGTGTATATTAGTGTTGTCTACTCTGTAGTTTGTGTCTGATTGTATTTTATTATTATTATATTATTATTTTATTATTGTATAAGTAAGCACATCGTGAGCAATGTACAATCCTGAGTCAAATTCCTCGTATGTGTACACATACCTGGCCATAAAACTGATTCTGATTCTGAATATCTACACACGTAACCGTAATACAGAAGTGTTAAAACATAATTGAGTGTGAGGGCAGTCTCAGTTTGTTGCACTTCACGGCTATTCAATCAGCGGTTGTAATCTGCCCACTGACACTATAGGTGGATGAGGTGAGGGGTTGGAGGAAAACTGTGTAGGCATGTTCAGTAATTCTTTGCATGATCAAGTGTGTGTTGTTTGTTCAGTAACTTTGTGCTAGAGTGTGTATTCACAGACTGTCAGGGCATGTTTCTGCTGCATTTAATAAATAAGCTTACATGTGTATGAGTGATGCAGACTGTGCTCATGCATGTATGCATGCATTTGTTTTATGCACATAGCGATGGCTGCTCATTCAGTGAATGATTCAATGTATGGGTTTTCCATTGTTTTATTGTATTAAAAACTATTGTTATTATTTTTTGAGCGCTGTGAGAAAGTTTACTTCATCATCACCAGTTACCACTTTTATTCTTCTCCTATGGCCAGCAAACAAAAACCCTAATCTTTCTTCTGCTGCAGTGGCTCTGTGATGATCACACACACACACAGACACACACACACACACACACACACACACACACACAGAGTATATGTTCTCTTTTAGTAATGTTATATACTTTGCATGTGAAAATCAATCTCTGTTTTCATCTCTCCTCTTTCCTCTCTATGCCTCTTCTCTCTGGATGTCTATTCCTCTGTCGTTTTAAATGAAGTGGTTTCTACGCAGACTTGTACAAAGGATGAAAACAGGGACAGAATAAATGAGAGGGTTGACAGAAGATGAGGCGAGAAAGGAGTAAGTGATGGTGCACTAGATGAAAGGAGATGTGACTGTTTCAATAATTAGGCGATCATGTTCTTGGATGAGGAACAACATTACCATCCCAAATGGAAATACTTTCCAGAGATTCAGTCATTGAGAGAGAGAGAGAACGAGAGAGAGGGGTAGGGAGGGAGGCCAGTAAAAAATTGGGGGGAAAAAACAAGTAAACAGAGAAAAGTGAGAGACTTAAAGGAAGGATGATGCACATATCCCCAAGAAACCTACAACACACAGGCATGTTCGTTATGTATGTTCACCGTCTCCAATAGGGCAATTATTACTTTTTCCAAACTATCCCACAATGAGGGGGTTGGTTAAGGGAGAGAATTGGACCAAGACTGAGGGAACAGGAGAGACAGAGAGAGGAGAAACAAGTGTGCAAACGTTGTGGCACTTTAATTACAAATACATGTTTCTTTGCTACTTGATTGGGTTTACTGGGAATATGTTAATATTGTGTGTTGGTTAGAGATACCTTCCTGCTGCAACTGCAGACACGTCATATTATTCGACCAGGCAGACCACTCTGAGGCAATACACAGAGAGAAAATGAGTCCCAGAGCGTCCTGCTTCTCTGCCACACACCCGCAACTAAACTGTAAAAGCGATGGTTTAAGTTGACAAGTGTAAACCTGACACGGCAAACTGCAGCAACTATCATGTAATCACAGGTGCAACCGCATGTTCTTTTGCCCATGTTAAAAATGTCTATGTAGCTTCATATTTGTTTGAAATCACACTGCTCAATCACTAGCAAACCAGCACTCGAGAAGTTTTATTTAGTGGATTTACAACCTGATTGTAAAAGCAAAATGTGATTATCAGCATTATCAGCAGGCTCCATTTTGAAAGCTCAAGTAGCTACCAGATGTCAATATTTGCCTGAAGAAAATGCATTAGTGTTTAACTGAATCACACTAAATAAGGTAGATTTGACTGCACTCTAACTGTAAAATGAGCAGTAGACATCAAAAACTGAGTTATGTAAAGACCCAATTTGGTTGAAGACATTTAAACAATAATTTCACAATATCAAGGCATCCTGCCCTGACTTAGCTACATGGGAAGATAATAATATGATTGCAGGCTTATGCTGAAAACAAACTAGTTTGTGCAACTTGTCATCTGGCGATGTTGGAAAGTCAGAGCATTTATAACTGTTCTGCACAGCCACTGTCCAGGGCAGGGTGTACATCCTGCTGTCATAGAGAGAGGCGAGGAATGATCATCGTTAAAATATGGGGATAACAGCGCATACTTTTTTTCTTTCCTGAAAGGCATTCACAGTGTTGCACTCGAATGTTCAAATGAAAAGTGAGCATGAGAGAGAGGTTCAAACACTGTTTACTTTTTCACCTCCGCACACCTGGCTGTCGCTGAACAGAGGAGGGGTCTACGCCACCACTTATCCCCCACTTACAATGCGGTCCTTTCATCACTTCCCAGGAAACTCAACAAACTTAACCTATTGGCCTCAGGTGAGGATGCCAACGATGGTCATTCAGTCTTGGCTTCGGGTAGTCCTAACGACCATAATGACTGTCGTTAGCAGCCAGGAACACTAACGAACCAGCGGTATCAACGATCTTGGCAAACAACGCCACTGAGTTTAAATAGCTTAGTTTCCCTACCAGTCAGTCAGAACTGAAGAAGTCCTTTGGATGAGGGATGAAACGTCTTCTAGTATCTTCAACCAAGTCCAGATGACCTTGATTTTAACCTTTTTTGGATAACTATGACCTGGATGACTGAGAATCTTCACAGACATCTTTTCCTAAACACTCTTCCGTTACCTCGATGGAAAACGAGGTCAAAGAACGGTGTGAAGAACAATTCATAAGGTCTTAGGAAAATGTAATTTATAACACATGGAAGCTAAGTACAGTGACAAACTCAATTTTATATATAGGGTACATTTAACCATTAATTACTCATAGGAAGTAACAACAAAACAGATAGTGCTGAAAACAAAATGAGAGGAGTTATAGAATTCAACCAGCCAGTTATTTAATTATTTATTTAAAAGGGACAGTGCATGTTAATCAACATAACAGCTTTTCAGCAATGTAAATATGCCAGAATTAGCCTGATGGCTGTAGTTAGGAACCTTCCTAAGCAAAAAAGACAATTCGACTGCAGCCAAAGTGGCATGTAGATGATGAGTAGGAAGAAATCTGTTTTTGCCTACAAAAAATCAATTAATTTAGTATCTTATTATGCGTCAGTGATGAGGTTATTCAGAGTCTAGAGTTTCGCTTAATTTCCATATTAACTTACAACAGACACTAAATCAGATTTGAGTATTTATAAAACCTGTGGTCTTTTGGACACAAGGGTCCCAATAGCTTAAACTCCCTCACTGTTTTTAGAATTGTTATCTGTTTTGTGCTGATTCATCTCTGCCTTGGGGTTGAACTGAGAATTTAAATAGTCTGGTTTTCTCTATAGAGATGCAAATGATGTCATTCATTACACCCTCTATCTTGTTATGTAGAGATGATTTATCACCAAAGCTATAGTTCAAATGAAGAAATACCCTGTTTGGCTTCAAAACATTTTAACTTGGTTCTCTAAAAGAGGTAAAACGCACCATTTTGATTTATTTAGAGCTGCTGTGAGACTGAGTTACACTTAAATTTCAAAAATGTAGTGATTGGTACCATCACATGCAGCGGGTCAGTAATATCCATTTTCAGTTGACACTTTAATTTGTCCCCTTTTTAAAATCGCTTCCACTGTCATGGCTTGACATTGCAAACCCTTTGGTCTACAAACAACAGCAGGGCCTCACCAATGTGGGGGCTGCTTTATACATTGCGTTTTGTGTTGTGTACATTGTGAGCGTGTTGACCAGCAGGCAAGTTTACAACGAAGGCTAATAATCGTAGTTGTGCACACACACACACACACAGACACACAGACACAGACACACACAGACACACACACACACACACACACACACACAAAGACTCTGCCGGAGGCACAGCACAAAGAACAAAACACGTTATCTATACTGGTCAGTAAGGACAAAGAATATATATATATCTCAGGGGTAGTTTTTTTACCCTCATGTGTTGACCGTGACTTTTTAGTGAGTGTCATTGTAAGTTCTTCCCTGTGGATATGAATGTATATGGTTTTTGTACTTGGCAATAACTGGCTAGGGAATAAATAAATCATTTCCACAGCTGTGTTGTGTATAGATATGCGCTGAATATGAACTGTGCTCAGTAATTATGTACCCGTGAAAACTACTGTGGAAATAAGGTCATCTACTGTTTATGTAAGAACACATCTTTGGGTTTTACAAGTAAAAACTACAGAAAAACTTGTGATTTCAAAGGGAACTAAAGCGCATTATTATGCTGTAAGTATCAAAGTTAAGTATCTAAATGTGACGGCAGCTAATGCCAGGAGCAATCATAAAAAAGAAAGACATTTTAGGAAAGTAGCTGGTTAGTTAGTCTGTTTGTGCCATTGTCTTAGTTCAGTATCTAGGACGGTTACATCATTTGTACAAGTGCCATATTTGTCCTCCTTTAAATGGCTTTGCAATGCTATAGTAGTTTGAATTCCTTGTCCAGAGATGAAATTATAGAACTGTGACCACTTGGGCGTTTGTGTGTTTTACCTGTGGTATGTAGTTGCGTCTCTCTTGGCAGACAGCATGAAACCAAGCCAGACAGAACAGAGACTGGGCTCTGGCCAGGATGCCTCCTACACACAAACAATCAACAGCATGTCAACAACCAAAATAACTATAACAATCAATCATTATCAGCATGTCTGTGTTTTATAAACCTTGAGGGCAATTATCTTTAATAATTCATCAAACAAATTAAACATAGAGGATGCTATATTCTGCTAAGGATGGTTTAGACCTTTTTGAATGCTGTGTTGTATCCCCATTTGCTGCTTTTTATTTTCTGTCCCAGAACCTACAAGCTCGCTGGGATTCAAAGCCTGAGCTAATAATCATACACTGGTATCAATACCTGTGATTATAGTAACACAAGTTTTTGTCATAAGAATGTCAATTATTCCTTTACTGTAAATGACAGCACAGATTCTTTAAGCGTAGCGCCAGTTCATTAGCTACATCTAGATGTTAGCTTAGATCTAGGATGTACTGTAAGACATTCATTCCTTAAAAAAGAAAGCGGAACTGTTCACAAATGCATATAATAGCATTAATAAAAAGGTTTGCAATATTGCTTAAAATAACAGAGAGCTAATTTGAAGCAACAACACACTGACATCAGAAATGTATTCAGGAGGAGAAGAGCCAACCTTTACTGATCTGCTCTGGAGTCCACGACTCATATGTTCTCAACAGATTCTTCTTCAACCCGGGAGGAGCCTGGAGATGGGTAAGAAAAGGAGGACATACAGATGGATAGAGAAGGGACAGGGACAAGGTAAAGAAGGATGGAGGGAAAGAAAGAAGATTTTTTACTGTGACAGAATCTTCAGTAAGATTCAAATGTTCAATCCAAGTTCAAATTGCAAGGTCAAAACATAGACTGTCATACATGCACAGAAACATAGGAACGCTCTGGATATGTTTGCAAGACTTATGCACTGCAAGGTAAGATCATATGGAACGTGCTGGGGAGCACGAAAAAAAAGGCACTGCTGGGATTCAAACCCAGAATCTCCTGTTTACTAGACAGGCACTTTAACCAACTAAGCCATAGCACCTTGCACATCAGGTGAAAAGAAAAACTCAATTGCTACAGCGAATGCCCCCTACAACTATGGTTGTAGCGCAATACAGAGGGAATACCTGGACACAAAAGCTAAAACTTATCTAGGTTCCAAAAACAAATGTGTTGGTAACATTTTAAAATGTGAAAATTTATCTATGTTATAGTAAAGTGTGAGCTTGTTTTGTTGTGAGACTGGGAAAATGAATTCTGTGAATTTGGTTAGTGTTTGATCCTGACATCCCTAGGAGTATGATTCAACAATCCCTGGCAAGACCAAAAAAAAAGCTGTGACAGCAGTTCCGGATGTGTGTTGTGTTGTTTCATTTCACAGTCTGTTTTGTGTTGTCTTGTGTTTTTAGATACCGCCAACACCAAGTATCCAGGACCAAATAATATATAGATACAGACAATACTGTACTTTACTTGGCAAGGTTCTCTACATGAGTCAGCAAATACTGTATCTTTGTAACATGTATGTACATTTGATTCCTCTGTCAACAACACGCTGTTAATAACAGAAACAATGAGCATTGATATCAGTCCACACATTATAAGCTTTGCAGAACATTTGGTACCATCTGGAGGTTTTGATAATACACACAGCCAGTTATGCATATGTACTAAATTTGCCAAATTTGGCAAAATCTCTACATATGTTTCCAAAATAGTAGATCAAATGTATTTGCAAGGTTTTACATTGTACATCCACAGCCAGTCCGAATTGTATGTGTGTGAGCTGCAGCAGAACAGTTTCCCATGTTTATCAGTGAAGGTGTATCTACACTTTTATTCACTGGCCATCAGGAATTTTGGGAACAATCCCAGACTGCCGGTCCATTTAAGGCCGAACCGGCCTGTGTTCAAGAGTTTTTATTTTTCAGTTTCTTATGTTCAACTTTAAAAGCAGTGAACTCTGTCGGTGTCTATCAGACTGGGCCAAACCAATACTTTCAATATTGAGGGGGGATACAAGCGTCGCCTCCCAACTTGGGCTCAACTGTACCGAACAAAGGAGTTCACTTTCCATCTGGGAATTCGACCTCAATATGTTTTATCTTGGCTGAACTCAGCACAGCGTTGTGTGACAAGCACAATGGAGAAGGTAAATATGTCGAAAAGAAAGAAAGAGGAAAAAGAAATGTGCTGCCGAAAAAATAAGAATTTAGAAGACAAAAATGTTGGCACAAGAGGCAGCTAATTGCGCCAAGTTAACCGATGTCTTCGTTGGTAGAAAGGTGCTGTGGCAGGCACAGATGAGGCAGGACCCTGCACATGCACTGATAAGTAATGCATTTATTATAACCTGAGATTATTTATATATGAATTTATGTATAGGCATATAGGCTACATTACAGCCTATATTTATATATATTATAAACAACAATTGAAGGAACAAGGAACAGGAGGAGGAATAGCAGGAGCAGTAGGAGAAGGATGAGAAACAGAAGCAGCAGGAGGAGGAGGAGAAGCAGGAGAAGGACAATGGAACCAGAAACAGTGACAGGTACAGGGGCAGTGTGCAGAGCTGGGTAGGCAGTTATGCATAGATAGAATAAGAAAATGGATTAGTTAGTTGTTAGTTATATTTATTACTGATGTTCTTCTCATTCATATGTAGCTGTATAATCAGTACAAGCAGAGTCAGGGTCCAGCACAGGGGAGCTGAGCCAGGGAGAGGCCTACTCAGAGCTGAAGCTGCGGGATTTGATTTTTATGCACACACGTACACTGCTCTATTTTATGGGACTGCATTGTAGTTTTTGATTATATCTAATTATTTTAGCATTCTGACTGACTCAGGCTTGCTTGACCTGGTCTTGTTCAGTGCAGTGGTGCCTTGCTTGTACAAACTTAAGAGGCAGGTATCACAAAAGTTCTCATGAAGGTCTTTATCATGATGAAATTGACTGTATACAAGTACAACACTATTTATTCTCACACGGTGCTTGCATAAAAGGCCTCTCTGTCTCAAAGTCACGGGCTGAATTTCAGTCCCAGTACATCCCTGCTTTTACTCACCCTTGGTAATATGGTAACTCTTCTTTTGGACAATAACAGTTCAATTACCATTTTATCACCTTTTATTCTCACATGAAGATAATTCCCTCTGGTTCCGTGTATTTATATTTGAAACACATTTGTAGGATGTAATAATTGCTCTACGAGAGGTTTGAGCTGTCAGTTTATACTATAAGTCTAACACTCTGCCAACAAGGCACTAAACATATTTGGGTGTGAATGCTGCAAGCATTTGCATCCTATGTTATTGCTAACCTTTATTATTATTCTTCTGTCACGTTTTTTTGTCCGCTAACTAGTCCCCCAGCTTTTGACGTAGAAACTCCGTTTAAACTCCAAGTTGTCCGGCTCAATGAGGAATGGGGTGCTATTACTGTTGTCATTGATACCTTGAATACTTTTCAAAATATTCAAGGTTTTCCAGGAAAATTCTCCCATTGTAAGTTAATGGAGAGACTGTCGAAATCCTCCTCATACCTACTCCACTTTGAAAGTAGTTCAACATACTTTCAGCTACAGACTTGATTTAAACTGTAAATTGGTCACAAGAAGTTAATCTATTAATGATGTATTCAGCTTTTTGCTATATTTTATGATTTGTTCACGGTCGCTGTAGAAGATTTATGCTTTTTTGAGCTCTTTTCTGAGTTTATAATGGATGTGTATTGCGTGAGTTATAGTGGGTGACATCATCACTACAGTGTAGCAGGCTCGGAAAATCTTGTAAGATTTTTCTTTTTAACTCACTGGCTTGACCACAATTTTAACTCTTCATGCATAATTTTACACCAGAAACGTAGTAAATTTTGTTGTGGTTCCTCACATGGGCTTTTTAAATCCCTCGGAGTTATAGATTTGTCTCTGTGTCCTTCCAAAGGACAAGAGTGTAAATTCTCTATTGGCTGCCATTGTAAGTTCTCCTCAAATTTTCTTGACCAGCGCAGAACGTACCAGTTTTTCAACTGGCAAAGTGGTCACTTTTTTTCAACTTTATCCAAACAAAAATACATCATATTGTTCACAAATGCCTTCTGCCGCTCCCGGTCAAGTCATTTTGTCAATACGACCTATAGTTTAGTCTCTGGGGAGGTTTGTTTGAGGCAAAGATTTAGATAATTTCAGAGGAATATTCCTATGTGTCTCTGTTGTAGAGCTGGTTACCTTTGTGACGTAAATTAGCTGATCAAAGATCAAAGGACTGGGTCCTCTGTTCTGATTGGTGGACTGAAGTTAAGCTATTTTCTGAACACCTGTCTGTGTACTCTTCACTG
>NC_060155.1:3579098-3581198 GCF_021292245.1 Micropterus dolomieu | reverse complement strand
CCAGACACTGAACTTTGAATGGCCAAAGACTGCAGTCTCCAAAGACTCAAAGCATTTAATTAAGTTTAATTAAATCTTTAGTTACCTGATTACGTTTGCCTCTATTTGAGTAGTTATGTTAACTGTTGTTGCTATCCGTTGTTGATATTAGTGCTGAAAAGAAGTTACTTGTGCAGTGTTTTTATTTTCAGCAAGACACTCCTTCATCTAATGTAATCAATGCTTGTTCATAATACTTTCCTACAAAATTTCTTTAGAAATGATGACAAAGGAATGTTTTACTATACTCTTAATCGCCAGCTTGAATTTAAGGATGAATCAACAAATTCCCCGGTTCCTAAGGAGAAACGATCTTTGATTTAATCCAAGCTTTCTTCATGTAACCTGAGCTCCCCCAAGTGGACAAAATAAGTATTAATGCCGTTAAATGTATAAATATCCTGACCAATAATGTGACAGTTGTTTCCTGTTACCAAATGCTTAGAACAGTACAACCGTTCAACCATTGAGGTTCGATTGTGGAAGATATTTGATTATAATACGTGCAAATAGATTTCTTTTCTTTAGACATTAAGTTTAGAAAGGCAGTCCCTTGGGAAACCTGAGACGCCCCCTGGGGAACCAAGCCCCAGGCAACAAAAGAGCGACACGCGACCTCGCTTCTTCTCTTCTCTTCGCTGTTGGCTCTCTTCCACTCTGCTTGGCCCTCTGGACGCTTCGGCACGCACGTGGCGTGCCTCGCCGGGCAACGCCCAGACTCGGCCAGCGAGACAGGCCTTTTGTTCGCCTGAAGCTACACACCTGAAGTGCCGCGACATCGATCTGCCCTTCAGTTTGTTTTATTTTCTTTATTTCTTTTGTTTGTTAAAGTTATCAGTCCGTTAAGTTACACTGGACTAATTCAGGAACGACCAAGTTCCATTTTAAGCCTTTTTCGTCGAGCCAACTTCACCGAGGTCAGACCAAGCCACGTGGTCCAGTTCCAGTTCCTGCCAAGAGAATTGACCCTTTTGATATGAGACTGACTGACTGATTTAAGATAATTGAGCGATTATTAACTAACTGATCACTAGTAATAATTGTATAATTATTCAAAACTACCTAGAGGTCCGGAGATTCTAGGATTATAAGAACTCCGGTGGTGCCCTGAAACGAGAAAAATTTGATTTTATGAATATTAATTCATAATTGGGTATCAATTCTCATAAATTTATTAAAATGCATAACTAAAAATTTTAGGTCTACTACAATATAGATGATATTTGTAAAGTGTCTAAAATATTAAAAATTATATTGTTTGCTGATGACACAAATTTGTACTGTACGGGAAAAAGTTTGGAACAGCTTCTGAATACGGTTGAAATCGAATTGATGGCCTTAAAAAGATGCTTTGATGATAATCGACTTTCATTGAATTTGAGTAAAACAAAGTTCATAATATTTAGCAGTCGACGAAGTAATAGTAATGTTAAAATTAAGATTAGTAATGAGGAAATAGAAAGAGTAGATGAATATAAATTCTTAGGTGTTATAATAGGTCATAAATTATGCTGGAAATCACATATAAATAATCAAAAGACAAAAATGTCTAAATCCATTTAGTATTCTATTTAGCATGAATAAATGTCTAAAATGGATTTAGACATTTTTTGAATGAAATTTGTACTGTACGGGAAAAAGTTTGGAACAGCTTCTGAATACGGTTGAAATCGAATTGATGGCCTTAAAAAGATGCTTTGATGATAATCGACTTTCATTGAATTTGAGTAAAACAAAGTTCATAATATTTAGCAGTCGACGAAGTAATAGTAATGTTAAAATTAAGATTAGTAATGAGGAAATAGAAAGAGTAGATGAATATAAATTCTTAGGTGTTATAATAGGTCATAAATTATGCTGGAAATCACATATAAATAATCAAAAGACAAAAATGTCTAAATCCATTTAGTATTCTATTTAGCATGAATAAATGTCTAAAATGGATTTAGACATTTTTTGAATGAAATTTGTACTGTACGGGAAAAAGTTTGGAACAGCTTCTGAATACGGTTGAAATCGAATTGATGGCCTTAAAAAGATGCTTTGATGATAATCGACTTT
>NC_060155.1:3544252-3579078 GCF_021292245.1 Micropterus dolomieu | reverse complement strand
AAATTTGTACTGTACGGGAAAAAGTTTGGAACAGCTTCTGAATACGGTTGAAATCGAATTGATGGCCTTAAAAAGATGCTTTGATGATAATCGACTTTCATTGAATTTGAGTAAAACAAAGTTCATAATATTTAGCAGTCGACGAAGTAATAGTAATGTTAAAATTAAGATTAGTAATGAGGAAATAGAAAGAGTAGATGAATATAAATTCTTAGGTGTTATAATAGGTCATAAATTATGCTGGAAATCACATATAAATAATCAAAAGACAAAAATGTCTAAATCCATTTAGTATTCTATTTAGCATGAATAAATGTCTAAAATGGATTTAGACATTTTTTGAATGAAATTTGTACTGTACGGGAAAAAGTTTGGAACAGCTTCTGAATACGGTTGAAATCGAATTGATGGCCTTAAAAAGATGCTTTGATGATAATCGACTTTCATTGAATTTGAGTAAAACAAAGTTCATAATATTTAGCAGTCGACGAAGTAATAGTAATGTTAAAATTAAGATTAGTAATGAGGAAATAGAAAGAGTAGATGAATATAAATTCTTAGGTGTTATAATAGGTCATAAATTATGCTGGAAATCACATATAAATAATCAAAAGACAAAAATGTCTAAATCCATTTAGTATTCTATTTAGCATAAATAAATGTCTAAAATGGATTTAGACATTTTTTGAATGAAAAATCATTATATATATTGTATTGTTTGCTCATAGTTCCATACATTACTTATTGTGTGGAGGTGTGGGGTCATACATATTAAACTTCAATTCAATATATATGCTACAAAAGAAAGCATTAAGGATTGTAAAACGGGTTGACTATTATGAACCAACAAATATATTATATATTAATTTACAAGCTTTAAAATTTGTTGATTTAGTTGACCTTTGTACTGCCCAGGTTATGTATAAAGTCTGTAAGAATTTAGTTCCGAATTGTGTTCAGAGGCTGTTTGAAATTAGAGAAAGTCAGTACAAATTAAGAGGAATGTATATGTTTAAAAAAGTAGGAGCAATAACTAATATAAAAAATAGATGTATATCTGTTAAAGGGGTAAACCTATGGAATAATTGTGACAAGGAATTACAATTGTGTACTTCACTCTGTAATTTTAAGAAAATGTTTAAAAACAAGGTGATAAATAATCATATAACTCAATACGATTAATTTGTGTATGCTTTATGTCAAATATTGAAATAATATCTGAGATGTGTACCACTGTAATCATTTATGAACATCTTGGAAATTTTTCTTTTCCTTTTTTTATGTAACTGTACGTTTATTTTGAATGGATTAAATCCAGAGAGAAAAGTGACGCTCATTAGATAATTATGTAAAAAGGGTAAGCACAATAAGCATAGGCTTCAGTCTACACCTTTTTCGGTTGTTTGCATGTATATATCGTTTTATTTTCATCGTTTTCCTTTTTTTGTTTTGGAAAATTATGTGTGAGGACCGAAATAAATTTTGTTGTTGTTGTTGGACAAATTAAAATGTCAACCTCATGGTGGCATTCCACAAAATGTTAAGAGATCAACAAAGTCATCAACCTGAGGAATAAATAAATGTTTGTACCAAATTTCCAACAGACAGACATCTTACATAGAGTCGTACCACTAGTGTGGCTGAAGTGTTGAGGAGACAACAGTAAATGTAATAACCTAATGATATTATGATGGAGTTGAGTCAATATCAACTCAGTACCAAAACTAGCTGACCCCTTAACTGACCAAAGTATAGGCACAATAAACAGTAACATCAGTCCGTGCTGTTGCTAATTTGACATTACTTGGAAAGTTCCAGGCTCAGTAAGACTTATAAATATCTTCTCTAAGGTCCAAAGTCCTGGACTGTCTGGGTTGCTGATACTGTTATGATAAAGATAATTAGACTGCTAACGCTGCTTCACTTCTCTTTGTGTCTGCAGCTGGTCTTCTACGTGGTCGTGCAGACGTTGTACACTCTTGGTCACAGTCTGTCTTTAATCGCCCTCACCACAGGGAGCGCCATCCTCTGTCTGTGCCGGTAAGACCAAATATTACTACGTGAATACATGAGAGTCAACTTCAGTGGTCCCTGTGGTAAAGCTGGGTCTGCAAAACAATAAAAATACTAGTATACTGTTAGAAGACGACTGGCTGGTGTTCATTTCAAGCTCAATTTTTAGGTCTTGACATGTCAGCAGAGTCGGAGGAAAAGTTGTCTGTTTAATTGGATATTTAAATGAACAAACAGTGGCAGTTTCAAAGCTTTATCATTAATTGTCAACAGATATGTGTTTGTTTGTGTGGCAGCCTCTCAGTTTACAGCTTAATTGGATTTAGTTTTCTTTCTAGTTTTTAATTAAAATTATGATGATTGCAGTATCTTTTTGTTTCCCATTTTGCATTGCTGTGGGAATTGGTTTTAAGAATCCACTGGAGGTTTGACCAAATTAGTAAAGGGGGAAATATGCATAAACCACATATGTATGAGAAAACTTTAAGGGCTCAAACTTTTAGGGACTATGTCCCTTTGGACGTTAATTAAGAAAATCTCACTCTTTCAAGTTTTTTTAAATCTTTTAATGACCTCAGTAATTTACATTATCAGTGTGCATGTGTTTGATGATGGTTCATCCTCTTATATTTAAATTCAAGCTCTTCTGCACCATGGGTATCTAAATTCATCCAAATAATAGTTCTTAATGCTCTTACCTCTGAATAAAGGCTCATTATATTTTTGCTTTAATGTGGCTATACAATAGTTACACATACACTTCCTGTAGATTTGAAAAACGTGTTTTTAGCGTTATTGGAAGCTGAAAATAGCTGGTTGTGTGTGCAGACCTTCTGACTGCAGAATATATTCATGTTTAATGTTATATAACAATGTAACAGATGCATCGCATACTGATTCAATGTCATGTCAACGACTGATTGGATTGATGTATCGTATCAAAAATAATAATTTAAAAGTTGCAATAAAATAGAGACAGTAGTCTAATAATGCAAGGTCAAATAACAAATAAAAAAAAAATAATAATAGCTTTATTTTATATAGCACTTTTGAATGCAAGTAACAGAGTGCTTTACAGAAATCAAGGTAAAACATTCAAGTCAAATGAAAATCTGTAACTCACATGAATAAAACATAAAACAAGTTAATGTACAAATAATGGAGAAATAAAATACTCTTTACACATTGCTTTTTTTGTATAAATGAGTTTTAAGAAGTGAGGGAAAAATTAAGTACATCTTTGAATTAGAAAATTCTAACTCAAGGTCCACTTACTATATTTTATGATGAGGAAGTCTTTGATGAAAAACTACAGTTTCTAAGGTAAAGAATGAGCTGCCATGCTTAAGTCTGAATTGTGTTTTAAAACTAGCCTCTGACTTTTCCTCTCAAACATCTCCAGCTAAAGTATTGTGAAGTTTAGGGACTTTGAGAAAGAAATTGGTGATGATGTATTGCTACTGATGATGAAATACTCCCCAGTCTGAGTGACACAAAACGCTGCACAGCTATTTAGGATATGACGGGACAGGAGGTCATTTTATTATCTTGTCTCAACTATTGCAAGACAAAGAGGACAATTACACTGTTGAATCTTCAAATAATATACAAGTCATGTGTGCTTGTGCATATTTGATTAACTAGTGTGTTGCCACATGTCACTGCATTGTGTTGCAGGAAAAAAAATTTTTCAGAGGACCCTGCATTCTTTTGCCAGAGCACTTTGCATCTGGACCTACACTATGTAATGCAGTAGTCATATTTAAACAAAGGAGAGGACCATAGTTTGACATAGTACTACGTTAGTCCGAACATGACATTGATCTACTTGAAAATGTGTCTCAAGACCATTCAGAACTTCCAAAAGTCAAAAGCGCATAAATTGATTATGGAGTGCAGTACAGCTTGGTATGATGTGTTTTTAAAAAGCATGTCTTCAAAGTTTTTCCACATATTCTGAAAAATACGAATGTAGGAGTTCATTTGTGGTAGCATTTGATAAGATTGGCGCAAAAAATAATTTGGGAGGAGCTTTTCAAACCTGAATTGCTTTGTCATAATTTAACACACGACAAAGCAAATTTTAACCAGAATCTGTATTACGTATCTGTGTAACATCTGTGCAGGAAGCTCCACTGCACCAGAAACTACATCCACCTCAACCTCTTCTTCTCCTTCATCCTGAGAGCGGTGGCCGTGTTGGTGAAAGACAACATCCTCTTCAACCGAACCTCGCACTGCTCCAACCAGCCATCACTGGTGAGGTCACCACCTCCGTCCTCGCTGAGCCGAGTCGTGTCCTGAGGCAGCACAGAGAGCAGGAAGCTGCACGCTCATGTGTTAACAGCACAACTGTCACAGTGTGATGCTTCCAGCCACAGTTTGTAAAATGAAAATATAAATTCAGTTTTACAGAAATGGGACAGTTTTCTATTTGCTATTTTAATTTCTTTATAACATGATAAAAAAAATCTCAAACCATCTACTGTGACAGTTCATTAACAGATGTCTTTGTCTAATATACAGAAGGGATGACAGGAAATTCCTCTCCAGCCACATTTTGAGCTGTGCATATTTGTTTGCATATTCCATGACTTCTGTGAAGCAGTATCTTGTAGCGTCCAATGTATTAAACCCAACAACATTTCAGAACTTGTTGAGATGAATCCTTTTGTTTAATCTTGTCTTTGTTCATCCAGATTACAATTGGTTGGGTGACCTCATAGTCTAAAGCACTGAAAGTACAGTATTGATATTAAAACAATATCCAACACATAGTTGGGATTTTTATACCTTTGCATACTTTTTCTGCAGAACATTTCATTTCATTTAACAAAAAAAGGCAAATATCTGAAATTCATGTTGTGTTTAATGGAACCAAAAATTAAATGCTCATTTGCTGGCTTACTCACAGCAATGATTCCAAGATCCAGAGTCACAGCAGAAAACAAACAAACTACTACTTCCGTAGCATAATCCATTTATCTGCCATTGATCTGTATGTTAAAACCAATAATTGCTACACCAATGCTACATCCGGCAGAGCTTTGAAGGTATTAGGAGGCACAGGCACAGTATGTAGTTACATTAACACAAGTGCGTTTGGAACATACAGACTAAAGAGAAAGAGGTGGACTTGATGGTGGACATTTTGATAATATTTTTTAAAATGTTTTTTCCCCCATGAATCGGAGCTGACTACAGCTCCATGAGGCTACAAAATTTCAGGTTCACCTTTCAAGCCATTAAGTAGTTAACAGGGCTGTAGATTTTTTAAAAGATAAAGTTGGAATTAATGACTGAGAACTAACATGTAATTGAATAACTCATTTGAACGCAACCCACGTTGCTTAATCCTAAACATCGCAGAATTGAATTTGAGTTCCCTGTGCTTGGTAGTAGGATACATGACTTCAGGATAGTCTCTAGAATGATCCTACAGTTGAATTAATTCCTCTCTAAAACCGTTTCTGCACAAATGTAACAACTTTCACAAAGGTAGGCTTTATTGCAGGACTGTGTTTGACTGCATCGGTTTTGGGTAGGTGTACCTAATAAACTAGCAACTGAGTGTACACTGTCAAGTTTTAATTTGGGAAGATTATTACAGATGAAATATTCGTAAGTGATTCCCTTTAATTCCAGCTGTGCAAAAAACTAAACAAAATATTAACCAAATGGAAAAATATATAAAATGGAGTGCTCTTGTGGCTTAGAGGTTACAATGCCAGCTATGAACCAGAACTTTACCAGTTTAAATCCAGCTGAAGACTTTTGCTGCATCTCTCTCTCCTTTTTTTGCTGTCATTCCTCTACTGTCACAATCTAACAAAGCCATATTAATTTGCCCCAGCAAACATTAAAAACACAAGACTAAAAATCTCACTGACAACTTTCAGTACTTGGCAGCCTTTGATATTCTTTTGATGCTCTAAAGCAGCAATTCCCAAAGTGTGGTGCGCGCACCCCTTGGGGGTGCGGGAGCCCTCTCTAGGGGGTGCGCAACAGGAAAAATGTAATGGTGGTGTAGTAGTGTAATAACTACAACAATTATTTTTTGTGGAACTTTCCATGAAATAAACACTTGAATTGAAAACTTTCCTTTGTAAATTTCATCAAAAACTAAACTAAAATAAAAACGTTATTATTAATAGTTAGCTCACAGGGAATGGGTACTCATACACCTCTTTCCTTCTCCCTCTCTCTCCCCTCCTTCTCTGTCAGACTGAGCCTGTACTTACAAATTCTCATATGGATCCTCTTTTAGTCCTTGTTATCTGTTTATGAGGCTCTACGTAGGTTGCGATTTGTGAGAAAGCAGCGGAGCGATGTTTTGAAACATTTTTTTGTCATGAAAAAACCCCCTCACAGCCTGAGAAAAAGGTTTACTGCCACTGTTACTTTTTAAAGTGGTAAATATCTAACGTTACATTGCGATCAGTGAGGGACTGATTTAAAAGCCGTCACTTTCAAGAGTGTCAAAGTGAAACCCCGTAGCTGTGACTTCGGGCATGTTCACACTGGTGTAACAGGGACACTGCGCTGCTTGTCATCATAGAAACAGTTCTTCAGATTTTGAAGTTCATTGCACCTTCAGTAATACAGTCTCTTCAACACACTCGCCGGAGCAAGTGTTGATAGGCTATTATTCACAACTTGGAACCAATCAGATAGTGCTGTGGGTGGGACATTGAGCAAATAAATAAAATAGATAATAATATTATATATATAATGTTGTTATTATATATATATATATATATATATATATATATAAGGTTTCTCTACTTGCCTTCAATTGCTTTCATACTGACATGGAAACGTCTCTCTAGTTACTGAAAGAATACTGTCAGGGGCAAGGCACTCTGACCTTTATACTCCCATCTACTTGCTGTTTGGAACGTTGTGATTTGCAAAGCTTATCTTCCTGGTGAACTCACTGATTGCCCCAGTGGAAAAGGGTAATGTATACCCCCATATCAGAATAATTAGCATAATAAAAGCCTGATTAACCCACAGTTCTCTGTGGATGTAGGAGTCTGTATCAACACTGCGGTCATAATAACAATAAGATGCGCACTAGAGGTTGATACAAGGAAATCACTTAAAGGTTAAAGTCGTGTCACTAGTAATGCTGTTACAGAATTGCTGATAGTTTTTTTGCGATTTAAAATTTAATATTCAGCTCCAAATTCTATTACCTGGTTAAGACCTTTGACCTTTGTGTTTTTTAGGTGGGATGTAAAGCCAGCCTAGTGTTTTTCCAGTATTTCATCATGGCCAACTTCTTCTGGCTGCTGGTGGAGGGTCTGTACCTCCACACTCTGCTTGTCGTCATCTTCTCTGAGAACAGACACTTTATCGTCTACATGTTCATCGGCTGGGGTAGGCTGGCCTGCTGATGCTCACATCAAAAATCACATTCAGTCCGCTTTTCTTTAATTTGAAGTTAGGCATCTTTTGGAATTAGGAAGGACTAACTTCATACCTGTCAAGATTGGGATTTTAAAATAATAATAATAAGGAAACTTTTTAGGCAACCCCATGCAGTTTGAACTCGCATATTGTAAGAATAAAAAAAAATGGTTTGCACATATAAATTTTTTAGGGCAATATGTGAGTGAAATATTCGAGAAATGACCATCCATCCTGAACCCCTCGCGCTGCTGTTCTTCTTCTTCTTCTTATAGTTTTGGTTGAACGGCATAATTACTGTTTTTATCAACCTTGTTTCCAGCAGCAGAGGAGCTGTTTTCAGCAAAGTAGCTCTGATAAACCCACACAGTCCGAGAGAAGCTGGTGAACAGAGTCAAACATCTAGCAGCTAAAGAGGCAAATATTTTTCTCAGGAGTTGGCAGAGACCAAACCAGAGCTAAAAGGAGACTGACTATTAGAATTACTTTTATCGTGTCCAAAAAGGTTGCTCTATGTCTTCTGGATGTGTAAATAGGCAACTGTTTGCTAATGCATTTGACGTGTTGGCTTGTTGTTGAGTTATTCTGCCCCCTAGGGGTCAAAAATGTATTAATGCAGCTTTAAACAAAATTTACCTGTAGGTGTAGCCAGTTTTTACCTCTGGGCAGCCATACTTGTAAAATGATGGTGTATTAGTTCCTTAAAAATAAATTTAATAAATTACTTAAATTTAGTGCTTTTGTCAATCACGTTGATCTACTAAATCATTTCCTTTCTTAAACCTATTGCAAAATAAAAATGTCATATTTCTGTACACACCTGTTTGCATGTGTGTATTAAACACAAAAACAATTAAATTAGTAGTAAATAGTATTATCTTTTATTTTTATTTTTTTTTAATTTATTTTGGTAGTTGCAAAAGATAATTCAATATTTAAACACACTTATGTGGTTCATGTTATGAGGTATCAAATTTGCCTTTAGAATAAGTGTGCTAACTGTAATGTGATACATTTAAAGGTTCAGTGTGTAAGTTTTAATGACAACTAGTGGTGAGGGTTGCAAATTGCAACAAACTACTCACTCACTGCTCCCCCTCCCAACCCACCCTTTCCAAGTACGTAGGATAGCTATGGTGGCCGACACAGGACAAAAGATGTCATAGTCTGAGCAGACAGTCAAGAAACTTGGTTTCTTTGGATGTGTGTATATATATATATATATATATATATATATCAAGAAATTAAGTGCACATTATGCTTCATACTCTTTAATACATTATTTTACTATAATTGGGAGGGTTGGCTCATCTGGACTAACAAACTAAAGTAAACTAAAAACATTTCAAAAACATCTCACATCTAGTGCAAGTGTGAGCACTGACAGATAACGGGAAAATGTAAGTCTCACTGTTTCTGCACCAGAGTCCATTATAAACCACATAATACCTGAAGTTTACAAAGGCGAGGATGGTGAAAATCAAGGCTTCTCTCGTTTTGTTTAATTAGATAAGCAAATCTTACCAAAATGTCTTTTTAAATAAACTTTTAGCTTGTGGTACAAACGGTGCAACATTTTAAATGGGCATGTACCCTGTTAATTATCAAATTGAAGCAATAGCCCTACAAACAAATATGTTTACTTATGCAAATTCTGAAAGTATAAGCATTATTGGTAACTTGATAGGCACACGGTTTTGTTAGCAGTAAAAATAAATATGTTTTTTTCCACCAGGGCAGTGAAATGTGAAGTTTAGCTGGCTGATCTGAGCGTCCATGCTGTACAATTTTAATGCCAATAATATTCATCAGCTAGTTGTCTCACGAACGTTACCGGAACATTTCTGTCCACCAAGCCAAAACACAACGCTGGAGAATAATGTTATCCTACATGAAATTACAATCCGATTACATATTTTACAACACTGACAAGAAATGGCTCATTCTAAGGTAATAAAAACATAATGGCTCATTATGTAAGGTCTTTTTACACCACTGAGAACATAGTCATGGATATTATATTGCATTTCTGTCAGTAGATCCTCAGATATATTACACACTGAACCTTTAATACATTTTTACATAGTATTTATATTATCTATAAATAGTAAATAATACTATATAGAATATACAATAATTATGACAAATATTAAATATATAAATAAAAAATAAAAATACATTTAAAAAAGAATACAATAAATGGTATTCTGTTTTCCTCATGGCATTTTGCAGGAATCCCCACTGTGTTCGTCTCTGTGTGGGTGATTGCAAGGATTTATCTGGAAGACACAGGGTGAGTGCTTCCAACCAATCATGAACCAATAACTCATTAGCATAAAAATGTGATTCAGATTTGGTATTTGTGTACATCATAATGTCCCTCAATCATATTACATTTTAGATTTTGGATTTAATTGTGTAACAGAGTCTGCATGCCATGTGTTGTCTGACATATTAAAAATTATCTGTAATTTGTTATAAAATATACAAACGTATGTCATGAGCTCTTTTGATTTGTTTTTTATTTCATCATTTATAAGGTGATAGGACATGGGGAATTTCAATCACATTAGAGAGCGGCCCACATTGATACTCAAGGGGGACTGTGACTGTTATTTCCTCAAATTAAATTTTATTGATTAGATTCTGGCAGCAGATAACCATATGGGCATGAAACGCGGTTTCCAGAATAATAAGACAAATATCCCACATATCAAAGAGTACTTTATTGGATAAGTCAGCTGGTGGGATTTGCATTGAGTACTCATCATTATGAGCCTGGTGCCATGGATCTGCTCAGCTTTTGTTGTACATTATTACAGCTGACACTGCAGCTCATTATTGAACGTAGCGGGTGTATTCTAAAAAGAACTTTGTGAAAAAACTCTGCAACAACAATTACAGAGCAGCAGCCTGATAACAAAAGGATACAGCCTCAAAGTGTGAGACTGTGTGTAGAATGGTAATGAAGCTTGTCATGAAAGTTCATTCTTGACCTTGTTCTAGAGCTCTGAACCACCTGATAAAGGGCAAGAGGGGCAATTGAAAGTGCCAGAAAAAGTTATACCTTGAGATTATATTATTTTGTGTGAGCTGAACGCCAGAACTGGAGACTTGAGCTGGAGACTCATGTTAAGATTAAGTCACAACAATTATCTTGAGACTTAAGTTTGACTTGACTGCTTTCAGACTTGATTTGAAGGCATTCGAGTCTCAAGTTATGACCATTTGGCCATAACGTTACACAGGCCTTGTTTAGCCAAAAAGTTTGAATATTAATCATTAGGCCTATACCTTATGTTCAAATGATCTAAAAGCCTTCCATCTTGACTTGCAATTTTCCTATTAAGACTTGTGACTAGTGACCCTCTAGTATTCTTGCAAGGGTAAAGAACTTATCCACAACAGTGGGAGATGCTGTCCCGAGTAAAGTGCTGTCCCAAGTACTATGGGGTCTTGTCTTGGGGTCATGAGTAAGATGGAAGATGGAACGTGAGCTTGACAGGCAAATGGGGCAGAAGTCATAATACGGATGCTGTACCAGACTGAGAAAGCTGAGCCTGAAGGCTAAGCTTGAGTCTGGGCTCTGAGTAGACATTAAATTGCTTCAGCCCACTGATAATGATGCCTCCCATTTTCCGGCATGTCCAACTGGGAGAAGACCTAGGGGCAGACGCAGAACATTGGGAGGGATTACATACTCCACCTGACCTGGTAATATCTTGGGATCCTTATGGAAGAGCTGGACACTAGCCGTTAACTACTGCGGCATGGATCTGGATAAGTCGACAAAAATGGACTGATGGATCTTAGACTTGACTTAGACTTGCCCTGAAGGCCATGCAACTCGACTTAAGCCCTGAATGACTTTTAAATAGCTCTGGGCATGATTCCACCTTGTAAAGTTGCTTTTCACATCAAGCTCTCTCTCTGCTTGTGACCATCTGCTCTTTTCTGTTGCCGCTGTTTTACAAATATACCATGTATACTGTAATAGTTAAATTATGGTTATTTATGGTGTCCTCAGATGCTGGGAGACAAATGACAACCCCATACCCAACTGGGTGATCAATGGGCCAATTGGATTCTCCATTATGGTAGGTTGAGGTTGATTACCTCCTGTTTCACATGCTTGTTGGTTCAAAAAGCATCCAAATGGATGATATAAAGTCTACAGGTGCTAACGGCTGCCCCATCAGTCACTGTGCTACACCTGTCAAGCAATATAGCACTGCACAGATGCCATTTACAATGACAATTAATGCTAAGTTAGTCCTTGATTTCAGACAGAAGCGAACAAAAACAGGCTTCTCATTTTTAGATGGCAACCGTGGATTTCAAAATGACACCTCTCGCTGGCAGATTTCAGCTGTAGCGAGTGTGATAATTAACGTTACCTCCATGAGTTGGTTGAAAACTTCTCTCGCTGACTTTCCATCTCACTCATTAAAAAATGAGAGATCTGTAAATATGTATATGTCCACATACATGATATGATGCCGGCTCAGGGCTGCATAATGATGCGACAAAGACACCTAAGCCAGCAAACAGTAAATTTCTTGTATTGCTGAGTAGAGCTAGTCATCCTGATAGCAGGAGTTTAAAACAAATTATCAGTATCAAATACTCCAAAACAAGAGCACTCACTTGTGTTTCTGTCTTAAAGGAGACCTATTATACAGCATTTACAGTCCTATATTGTAGTTCTGTGACTCCTTTTTGGCAGCTTTGCATGATTCATTGCATGATTTATACTGGCTCTTCATGTAGCCCTTCATTTTAGCCTCTGTCTGAAACAAGCTGTAGATGCTGCTGTCTCTTTAAGCCTCTCACGGCCCTCTGTCTTCTGATTGGCCAAGACTTGAAGAATGTTACCAGGCTGTTCTTGCCGCTGAGCGGTACAGACAGACTGAGCGTTGCTGTGCCATTGCTGTGAGGAACAAATGACCATATATAGAATACATAACATGGCATAACATCAACATCCAACATTGTAACATTGTAGATACATCATAAAATATGGAAAACTATAATAGGTCTCCTTTAACTTTCTATTCATTGTTTTCTGTGGGTGGAAAAATGTCCTACACGGCAAGATAAAATTACCTCTTGGGAGAACTGACTCTCTTTAGTTGTTCTGACATTTCTGTTATTTTCTCACTGTTTCCAAGGTGAACTTTATCCTGTTCATCAGCATCATTCGGATCTTGATTCAGAAGCTGAGGTGTCCTGACGTGGGTGGCAATGACCAATCGCAATACAGGTATCTCACACGAGGCGGAGATTTGATGCTCTTTAAACAGTGTGAACAACAAAAAAGAGACAACACAGAGATGTAAATCCCTATCTTGACTCACTTGGAGATATGCTACAGACCAGTTTTTCAGTTTCAACTTTTAATAGTAGTTGACAGATTGTGTCAACATGTATGTGTGATTAAGCAAACGCTGCACCTGCTCAGTCAGGTTAATGCCTCAAAACATAAAAAACAGATCATCTGAGACACCCAGAACATTTTTATCCCCTCTGTGTTTGCTGTCTGGAGACATAAGAGTGACGCTTACAGTCATGCAACAAGACAGCGTTTCCTGATGCAGCGTTCATAAATGGGGGGGATGAAACCCCTATGAAGCGGCACATTATTGCACGATTCAGTGTGTTTAATCTTCAGGCAATTTTACCCTCCAGGGAAATCTGAGCTGTGCTGAGTTGTCAGGTATTCTTGTGTCCCCCGCCTGTGGAGATCTGAGATTTAGAGGTGAGAGGTGATGACAGGCCTGGATAAGCCCGATTTGTTCCAGTGCAGAATCTCCTGTTAGTGCACATGAAGATTCAGTGTCAGTGTCAGAGTAGTTCAGCATTGGGCTGAGCAGAGTCGACAGCTGGAGAGTGATACTGGGAGGGAGGATTTTACAGTCCTATATGGGTGTTGCAGGAGTAATACTACATTTTATTATCCTTCAGTTTTCAAAAACCCTGAACCAAGATAGGGCCCCGCATTCTGTCCAGTCACGTTTACATAGTGTGCCATTCTTTGCCAAAGCATCTTGCATGAGTGCATCAATATGTGACATATCCAAGTGGACTCTCGCTCATGTGATGCATCTTAATCATCACTGGAGTCAGATGGAGAGTGTGAACTGTGAAGTGTACGAAAACTGACATGTATTACTGCTCTTTTCAACCAAGCCTGTTTGTTAATCATGGAGAGCCATGCAATGCCAGGAGTGTTCTGACATTGTTGTTGTTAATGTTAAAAACACAAACTCAGATGGAATATTTTATATTAGGTCTGATGTCAGTCGTGTTTAATTTGCTATTTCATGGCTTTGAACACAGTCCATAACAAAAATGTCTGTGTATCAGTATACATGTGGTCAGTTGTTCTTACCTTTAAAGAAACAAGAACTTACTGATGAATAATTTTAAAAAGTTACACATGAATGTTTTATGAATGAGGCCCATTGTCTCTGAAAAGGCACGTTGCTATGGATGTGGTCAAACCAACAAACAATTCAATTCACCTCCAAACAATCTTAACTCATACTTAACTGCATTTCAGACAACTAAGAACTCCATTCACACATAAATAATGTGAAATGCGAAAGATAAGAATAAAGTTAGTAAGTGAACCTTGAGTTTTAACTCTTTGTCAAACCACCTTTTTTTGTCTCAGACACAGATCACGAAACCTAAACTCTCTGCATGGCAAAAATGTGACATTTTCTTGGAGCAAACTGACCCCTTACAGTAAATCAAAAATATATGCTCTTATAAGACAGCAATAACAACAAACACTACATCGGTTGCAGTTAAATGGGCTACAAATAATGGTTCATTACTGTTTTTCTGCCTATCAGGAGGTTGGCCAAATCTACGCTCCTACTGATCCCTCTGTTTGGGATCCACTATGTGGTCTTCGTTTCTCTTAGTGAATCCATCGCAGAAGATTATAAAATATTCTTTGACCTCGCCCTCGGATCCTTTCAGGTGCTATATTATAGTTACTAAATGTTAACGTCATTGTCCTTAATACTTTTTAGTGCATGAGTCCATCGTGATGTTGTAAGTTTAAGATTTAAATGTTGACTTACTTCTGATGTTTGTCGTTTTTTAAGATTAGACTTCTGTGTTGTTTTTTTTTCAGGGTCTGGTGGTGGCCATTCTGTACTGTTTCCTAAATAGTGAGGTAAGCTTAGATTATATTAATTGACACAGCACATAGCGTTTGTCATATTAGTGAGAAGTGAGTAAACCTCAGTCAACAACATTTGCATAAAACATCATTTCTTTTTTAGTATTTGATTTTAGAGATCATGCAGGCATAATATAACATATGAAATAATGTAGTAATAAGTAATAAGTTAAAATATACAACACACATAAATATAAATATATAATTAAAATATCCCCATAAATGTGTCTGCCCTCAGCAGATAACATGCTTATTTAAAAATGCACCACTGAATTTCATTGTGGTTTTAATTGGCAATATTTGATACGCAGTAAATTATATTGGCGTTTTCTCTGGCTGGACCTAAAGACAGTATGTCATAATTTCATCATCAGATCTTTTTTCATTAAAAATATTTTGAACTATAAAATTTCAAACAGCAAGTGCAGAAAAAAAGCAAGCTGGCTTTTGTTTAAACATGAACTGTTCAAGCATCTAATGCAAGAGAAAAAAATTCTAGTGAAATCTCACCAGGGAACTTCATGTGAAAGTTATTAAAATAAAATCAGATAATTGTTAAACCTAATTCACTGACTAAAACAAGTGAAAACAAGAATGCACCACATCATTAATACACAAGAACAATTTGACAATGTAATTATGATATACAAATATAATAGGGCTGCAACTAATGACTATTTTTGTAGTCAACTAATCTGTTAATAAATTGTGAATTACTGATCTCCAACACACAGCCTAACTAGCTAACGTTACCATTAAGTGAACAAGGTTTACTATTCAGAATGAACACTAGTATCAACGCCGGGGGGAAACCAGGGACAGACAGTGTAGTCTACTCCTATAATTCACTGCTTTATTTTATTTAAAACTTTATTTTTTTTATTTAAGATTTTTGCTTTGCAACTATATAAAATAAAAGCAAATATATAAAATATAAAAGCAAGTACTATAACCACAACTGTACACTAACAGTGTAATGTCTATTTAGAATAATAAAGCAACAGTCCCCTTTCATACTGCTTCTTTAGTTTATTTTTCCAAAGTGCTTATAAGTTTTTATAAGTGGAGAATGTTCTGTAGGCTACATCACGAGCCAGATGTTTCTTGATGTACTTTAAACCATTACTCATTACTAATAACTTTTTTAAAGCTGAGTCTCCGACATTCCCAGCGTTGTGTTGGACAGATTTGTGCTGCGGTGTTCATGAGAGAGAGAGAGAGAGACGAGCTAGAGAATGCGCTGATTTGCAATCAAATAAGATTTTAAATAGGCCTAGTAAAATAAAATAAAAACTAAAATCAATATGTGGCAGTCAGAGTTGATATTATGGCGAGCCGCCACAAATAAATGAATGTATAGGAAACACTGCCTTTCCTCTGTTGTTGCTGCTGCAGTGGTCTGCGTAACTGGGACCAGGGCGCTCTGTGGGCGTGACTGGTCGGCCGGCTGCCAGCGCTAACCCCGCTCAAAAGTGTTGATAAAATAGCGTACAAAACTTTCAAATAAATAAAAAACTTCTGCTGTTCGCCTTTTTTCTCTGCTTCTCTTTCTGCTTATCGCATGATTGCTTCTTCTTCATGAGTAGTCTTACAGTCAAGCAGTCATGGCAGACAGTGGAAGCGGTACTGCCCCCAGCACTTCCTGTAGTGCATTGCAGTTAGAAATAAACAACCAGAAATGTTCTTAATAAGAAGATTTCTATCTCTCCCTTAAACAGCCTCTCTGTAACGATGCGTCCACAATGAAATTTCACGTCGTCAATTACTTCGACTAATTGTTGCAGCCCTAAAATATAATAAAACACAAACACGTAAAACATAAAATAACGTTATATAACAAATAACATTTGCAGGTAAACGAGTGGTTCAGTGCTTTGAAAAGCTTAGTGAAAGTTTGATTCACTTTGTAACATTTAAATCTTTTAAACTTTAGGTAATTAGTATTTGTTTATTTATCCAATTTTGCAGGTTCAAGGTGAGCTAAAGAGAAAGTGGCGGAGTATGTATCTGAACTGCCGTCTGAGCAGAAATCACCCCTTCAACAGCAACTTTGCCTCCAGAAACGGTTCAGAGCACATGGTGCAGTTTCATCGCAACTCGAGAACCCAGTCCATCCTGCAGTCGGAGACCACAGTGCTGTGAGGACCTGAGGGGATCTTTTAATATAAACAAAAAACAAATACAGTCTCCAGGTTGACCTGGGTCGAAAAGTTTTACAAAATGATTTTAACACAAAGTTGAGGTGAAGTACCACATGGGTGGGACCTGCACATCGTTTCAGAGTAGATTTCGGTTTTCGCTTTACAAATCTCTGCAAGCCTTCAAAATGTTCCTCAAATGGACCTAAAATGGTTCTAGTTCATCACATGAGGGTGTGCTTGTGTTTGCTGCCAACAAAGAACCATTTTTATTCACATTATGTCGTGTTATATGTGTGGGCCAAGAAAGAACATTCACAATCTTCATGGTGAGTCAGTTTTTCCTGGACCCGTAAACATGAGTGAGGTAAGAAATGTACGTACGTAACTTGTGTGTTATGTGCATCTGTTAATTATTTATAAAGAAATATGTGTAAGTGACAGTGGCATTCTTCTCTTGACAGTGAACAGAGCTGTAGACTCTGTAGATTGGAATTGAGTTACAACCGCGATGCAGTCAGAACGCTGCCATGTCAGTCATAATTAGGACTGGGATGACTCGTCGACGTACTGATTACGTAAATACGTCGACTCGCATTACTTGTTGAAGCGTCGCTGCATCCGGTGTTTGTGGGATTCCCCCGCACAAGCTCAAGCTACAAGACCTCGCGTTTGACTGTCTAAAGCTTGGGAGTATTTTAGACAGACACTCAACAACATGCTGCTCCGTGAGCTTCACTGCAGCACAACTGCTGTCAACGAATACGTGAAGCAGCATGAACACGTGAAGCGAAAGTATCCCGGAGCACTGACGGCAGCACCGCAAATCCTGTCTCCACACAAGCACGGCACATTATCAGCATGAGGACACGCAGTCCGTTAAAATGTATTTTCTAAGTATTTCATCGCCTTCATGTTAAAAGTAATTTCTACCCCACTGCTGTCATTGTAACATAACATTACACCATGTGTCAACTAAAGTTCCCCCGTTTCATATTTTGTTTATTTAGCAGCCACGTATGAGCGAGAAAACAGCTGGAAGTAACATTACAGAAAATAATAGCAGTACAGCCTGTGAATCATTTCAGTTGTTTTCTTTGCCCCTGATGCAGAAATACATTTGATTAATATACTGCATTACTAAATATTGAAATAAATCCATGTCAGAACCATTTAATATTTGAAGTAAAGCAGCCTAATTAATGTCTGTTATTGTTATTATCACAGCACATCAGTGAAGAGGAAATATGATTCATTTTAAGAAATGCTACTATTATCATTATTCTAATGTGCTTCATCAGGACGATTGAATAAAATAGTGATTTATTGATTAGACATGTTTTTGATATTTATTTAGAATAAATTGGTTTATTAATCTAGTAGTAGGAAACTTTTTTTTCTTTAGAATACACAAAATTAGTCGTCAGATTAATCGACTAATCAAAAAAATAATCGTTAGATTAATCGACTTGAAAAATAATCGTTATGTACAGCCTTAGTCATAATATCGTGACAATTTGTGATTGATGGGAGTGAAAAGTAGTACATTACCTACAAAGGAGAATCTTGCAATACTTTCGTGTTAACATAACTGACCTGGAATTCTTGATTGTCAGGAGCAAAGGAGGAAATATTGTGATGTTGTTGACAACAAAACGTCAGACATTAGCACGGGAGACTGCTGTTTATTTCCTACCGCGAGTCAGTGTTGGTTTCCTTTAACTTCTTGACATTCCAACGGGTTCTAGCGGCAGCTCTCGTTATGTGCACAAAACTGCTATGTTAACTTCATTCTCACATGATACACATTTGAAAGCTAAAATCCTTGTGATTCGACCATTTCAAGATACGATCAGCACAGCGGGTACAATCAGCGCCTCTGTCAGACCAACCAGTACAATCAAAATTGACGCGACTCACCTATGAAGCCTCATAGTAATCCAACGATCGATTATATTTCAAAAACAATGGTCTTGTTACGTTGTGAAAGGTCCAGACGATCCAATCCAGTAAAAACATGTAGTCCAAAACACATTATTCCATCAATAAATCCCCAGGGACTGCTGCTGCATCATTTCATATTTGCCGGCAGACATGGCAGGTTTGTCATTATAACATAATAACTCCGATTTGGATGTAAACAACTACGATATCTTGTATTCAAATTAGCCGCTGAGCTCTGACCTTTCGACTGACCCCAAATTCGACCCAATAGGAGCCCACATGTCACGTCCACGGCCTACAGTAACCAAGGAGAGCCCGCTCTAAGGAAGGGCCAGCCCGTTATTTCGTGGGTAGGCTGAGCAAGTTGCAACCAATTGTGCCGATGACTGGCACTTACTTATAAATAATAAGTCCCAACTATAGTTTTCTGCATGCATGTGTTAGCAAACATTTTCAAGCAGAAACGAAAAATATATATTAGTTTTATTGTGTTTAAACTTCTATTAATCAATTCCAGTAGCGCTTAAAGTGATTCTGACTTTTGGGTTAGACACTTCAGTGTTATCTTTCAGAGAAGCCCAAAAAACATGTATTTACTCTAAATGGTTCAAGAACTGCATTCAATTAAATTTGGATATGTCTTGAATAGGCGTTTTGGATGAATTTTACAGGAATGGTTAACCATGACCACCGTTGTTCCCCTACCCTAACCAAGTAGTTTTTGTGCCTAAACCTAACCAAACCTCAACCATAGTGGTGTCGACTCATTAAACAATTGTATTTGTTAAGGCACAGACAAACTAGGTCGTCCTGCCAATAGGGTGTCATATATTTTGTGTGGCCAGACCCACCCATCTGATACTTGAAGCTTGTTAAAATCACTGCTAAGAATGATTCACAAATGCATTTTGACCCGAGTCAGCTTATGATCCCTGGTTGTCTGGGCTACTGGTGAAGACATTGGAAAACAGGATTGTTTTGTACTTATACAGAACCTAAACTGTTCCGACAAACAGCACAATTTTTAATGTACATTTAATGAAGTGATGTGCATGCTCCAAATTCTTTATCTGTGCTATGATGTGTTACAGTGAAACAATGCCGGTGCTCACACTGAAGATGTCATTAATTAAAAGGTAAACTTAAGACACTGTGTCCACCAGGAACTTCTGTTGACATTGGTGGCAGTACGACTTGACACTTGATTTGTTGATAAGCTGAATGCAACCACCACAGTTGTCATATCCAAACTATACAGTCTCAGGCTGGGAGACCTATATTATGACCAGCAGGTGGTTATAATGTTATGGCTGATTCAAATATTTCACATATTTGCAGTGTGCAATTTGAGCAGGACTGAGGTTTTGGTATGAAGTAAATTATAAAATAGGTTTATATTTTTGAAGAAAAACTAGTTAATAGTCAGCAATCTGCCTCCAATAAATTTTCATTTGCTCCAGCAGAAACAGAAGCGTCTCTCATGGTCACCAGTTGAAGCAGAAGTACCAGGTGGATACTGCAGCCTGGAATAAAATAATAATAATTCTAATGATGCTTCATAATGCTTAAGAATTGTAATAATGTTGGTTTTATTCATGCAGGAAGTGTTATGCAGCAGTTGCATGATATTCTCAGTGTTTGCCTTTTTTTTCATTGCTGTTGGTAACTGGCTGTCAACGCATCAATTTCTTGTAGAATCTAATGTACATTTTGTCAAGAGATGACCAGAAAAAAAGGAAAAGCCTGCTTTGTGCAGCGTGCTATATTTGTCTTTTACATAATGTATTTAATTGTCGCCACAAGACAAAATGTCTGGTGACACTTGACTTAAGGCATACAGAATAAGAGTTTTCATACTTATAATAACTTACTATTCACTATATGTAAAACAGTACTCCCTCCTGTTACAATCTTTGGTGAACAAAAGAAGTATAAATAAGTTCCACATTTTAAATTAATTTTATTTAAAAATTACAAGGATCAATGTTCAACAAAACTTTTTATATTTAATTCCACACTCCAAACAACACTCTAATAAAAAGTTTAATAGGAGTCAGATCCCACTGTGTCTTAAGAGATACAGGATTAACCTCTTATAGTCTGTCCGGGTCAAATTGATCACAATAAGCAGATGATTACTAGAACTTTTGTTTTTCTTTATTCCACATGCAGATTGCCATCTAATTTACATATGTATATTTATTTACATCAGTATTGAAAAAACACTACCAAGCCACAGCTTGCTGGTGGTTTATTTGGATTTTAAATTTTAAAATGTATTTATTTATTTTTTTAAAAATACAATGCAATTTAAATGTAGAAGAAACAAACTTCCATTGTCCAAAAGAGTAACTTAGGCTAAAAAAAAACAAGCTACAGATTAAAAATTATTACAACAAGCTACTGCATTATATTCCATTATATTTATATATTTTCATTTGTCATCTGCCAAATGATTTTTGTTTCCCTTCATATAAACAAAGACATTTCCACCATAAATTGGTGCAGGTCTCCCAAAATCTTCTGGGAGAGGACCCCCAGTTCCCCCACTCATATATTTCAGAATAGAATATTTCTTCTAAAATAATGTTAAAATATCATCTCGTAATGGTCTGTTGACCCAAGTGTATCGTCACACCCCTAATCTGAGCCCGTATGTCTCCACCACTTTCCAACACAAAGTGACTCCCTTGTTGACAGCTTTAGCAGGGCTCTCTTCCAAACTCCTCAAAAATGGGGAAAACACAGGCGTAGTCAAAAAATAGTGACTTGATTTTTATTATGCCGGTCTCCAAGATGCAAACAGTGAAAATATCTTGTATTAAGAAAACAAAAACTGAAACAAATAAACAACTATCAAATTACTCAATAATAAAGTTACAGAAATAGTTCTTCAATAACTCAACTTCTCTCTCTATCTCTACAGTAATACAGATCACTAGTTACCTCCTCTATAACCAGGCCAAGACTAACTTCACAGGTCCAAACCTGCCACTTTTAAAGCCAGTAGCCCTTCACACTATGCTTAACAATTATTTACAAAATACAATAAACACATTTTACTAACTAGAAAAAAGGATTTACATTTATTACACTCCAATATATTTTCAACAATAATTATACCCATCTCCACAAACTTTTTCCTTCCCATGAAACAGTTATTTGCAACACATATTATTACAACCAAAAACCATAATTGTACAGTTCACATGACCATGAAAGCGTGCGAGAACATTTAAAAGACGGAAATGGAAACAACAGAGCGAACCTGCAATGCCACATAGTAAGTGTTTATTGTTTGTTTGTTTAAATGTATGTTTAAAGAAGAGTAGAGCTACCAAGTATGCACCGTTGATCACGCTACTAAAACAGTAGAGGAAAAATGCACAATAGTGAGGTTTATGAACGGCTTAATTAAGGCTGGAAGGGAGCGGGGAGTGAGTGTGTGTGTGCACTGCCCACACTCAGTGACAGAGCCACTCCGTCACAACAGCAATCTGCAAACTTTTGAAATGTTGAACTTGTTCTGCGTAAATGATTATGACAAGTTAGTACTTAGCATTAACAAATCAGAAACTGACCACCATGTAGAGCATTTTTCTTGCACAATAATTTAATGAATGAAAACAACACAGGGTTAGGGTTGCATTTGATAAATTTAAGCACTGTTAACGCAGTTTATGGTCCTTGAATGTCCTTATTATATAGCTATACCTGAGTATCATCAGCATAACAGTTATAATTTAATGATGATGTGTCCATGTATGTAGATTGAGATTAACCGAGTGCCTAGGATTGAACCATGTGGAACACCACATTTCAAATGAGCTGCAACAGAACCTACCTTCTACCACAGCAAACGTTCAGAGAATAAGGTTTAAATTAACCTTAAGATTCATTTGGATGTACTGTTGTCATCATGACTGTCAGCAACTGAAGCAAGAAAATCAACATTTTGGCAAACTCGTTGGAGTTTTTCTGGAGAAGAGGCAGTGTGATGTACTAAGTAACCTGTCAATTAAGCAAACACTTTGTGAAAAATAGTCCTCTTTACGGCATAATCTTCCAACTTTATATGCGATTTTTCATATAAACTTTTCAGTGGGATGTGAAGGTACAGTAAATCATAAAAATATTCTGTAAAATTTAGACAAATAAACCAAAAAATAAAATATTATTTAAAGGTTAAAAAATTTTTAAGAGGTTCTGATAGCGGCCATTCAAATATCAAACATTATAGTCAAATACAGCTGTATGCCTTAAGGAAAGTGTTATATAAATATATTACAAACAGGATGTCACCATGTTACTCAGTGCATCATAAGACATCTACAGTATGTGACAACACACACATTGTTGGTTTGTGGAGTGATTTCATATTTAATGTTGACTGACATGATGCTGAGTATCGTGTCTTTATTCAACACATGTATTTGTACAGAGACACCATGAATGTCATGCAAATGATGATTGATAAAGGCTATCTTTGTAAGCATTGCACTTGCATTTTTATACTGTGTTTTGTTGATCATGTAATTTACTGAAGCATTGTAACAAAAAAAGCCCCAAGCAATTTGTAGAGCCTGAAAGCAATTCCATACATTTGGGAAACTTTAATCTACTTATAGTAACATCTTAGGAGTTACATGCCTTCAGACACTTTTCCTTGATGTAGCCTATCCAAGCAAACAGTGGTTACTACAGAGTCAATGTCGTCATGGAAGGTGGGAGAATGGAGGGTAGCGATGTGGGATTCTTATGTTTACAACTTGCAAGTGTTCACATCATTCCACAACTCATGACAGCAAGTGTCAGTCTTAATGTGCTGTTTTCTCCTTGGTGGAAATTCCAGCTGTCTTACAATCTATCTGCTGTTCTGTTTAGTTCCCAAATATACAGACAACTCCTTGTGTCCATTGGATGTGACTGCGTCATGTCTCTGTTGTGGCTCAAATGTCCACTAGAGCCCTTTGAAAAGGTGAGTGTCTTCAACCAGTCTGTCCTTCAGCAGGCACATTCCAAATCAAAAAGAGGTGTTTTGCTGATTTTTTTTGTGTTTTACAATCATATTGAAAACGTGTGCAGGTCATTTATGATCAATGCGGTTACAGATTTGTAGCTTTACTCTTTTTATAACATTGAAAAAACACCTGATTACGTGTCAGGTGTGCCTGGAGGAAAACACAACTTGAAAAAAATTAACTCCCACACACTGTTCACTTTTAATATTAATTACTTTGCAATTTTCCATGAGGTATATAGCAGTTGATCAGACGGAAACAACGTTTCCGAAACATTTTAAGCAGTGGATAGACTTTGACAGCTGCCAATAGACATTAGGGCTAATGTAACCTTACTAACAAATCATTTGGTACTCAGACACTCTATTTCGTCTAAAAACACTATTCTGAAATATATTATTTATATTTATATTCTGAAATGCTCCTTGTGGCTATGCAGCCTGAAGTTGACGGAACGAAACAAAGTCAGAGAGAGCAGTGGAGAAGAATTATTAAGCACAAAAATGACAAACATCAAGTCAAATGCTGAGACACTTCCAGTGGACATAGGCGCCAGGCTGGGGACCTAACAAAACCGTGGCACAGCTGGAGTCGGTGGACTTTCAGAGTAGACCGTTAAAAAAAGACTGCGACATATAACACAACAGCTTGAAACGTCACTTCTGTTCCAACATGCCGACTGTGGCTTTTCACACAGACATTGTTCCGCCTTTGTTACTACCAACATTCCCGGTTGAGAGGCGGATCAAATCGGACCCCCTTTCCAGCTCTGCGTGAAAGGTAATAATCCCGGAAAATTGGGCAGTGTGAAAGCGCCTATCATTTACAAAGCAAACAAAACACATCAGACATATACTGTATAATGTGAGAGTGCTTTTCTCCCATCTGCCAACTGACATACAAATAAATAGTCTCCACAAACGTGATCGGTCTAATGGCGCATAATTTAAAATGGCAGTATGAAAGATTGAAAGTGTGCAACTGAGTAGTATAAAGACTTAGTGTTATGGTGATCCCCTTTTCCACTGCCTCTGCTGCAGCCTTAATAAGCTAATGTTAAGCTAACAGTTCAAACTGCTCTTAACCTCCATCTTGGCTGTCAGTGAAGGTGTAAAGTTAGGGGGACTGACTCGAGCCCCCCCTGAGTCTGTCACTGCTTTCAGTTCGAGTGAGATGCAAGTTACCAGCCAGTATCCAGTAGACGTTGC
This sequence comes from Micropterus dolomieu, assembly GCF_021292245.1. Taxonomy (NCBI): domain Eukaryota; kingdom Metazoa; phylum Chordata; class Actinopteri; order Centrarchiformes; family Centrarchidae; genus Micropterus; species Micropterus dolomieu. The sequence continues at coordinate 3,554,147 of NC_060155.1, read as the reverse complement.
GAGAGTTACATGTGTAACTACAGTTCTATGAATACAAGATAGATACTTTATTTATCCCTTGGGGGAAATTTAAATTTGATCAGGCTTAAAACATCAGAAAAGGGTCCAAACACATAATTTGTGTTTAAGCTAAAATGGCGTGTTAAGTACGTATTTAACAAAGGGCTGCTTTTTGAACTTTTTGGTTGGTTATTGCATTTATTATGATGTATGAAATCTCTAAGCGGAAATGGGGTAGTAGATATTCTCAAGTATGACACATGCTAATGCTGAAATGCCCTAAAACCAGGCACTGCGCCATAACATCTGCAGAGCATGAGGAGTGCTCTGCAAATCCAGCTGCACTGAGGACTGTGTGGGTGGATCTAGGAGGTATAAAAAGACCCATTTGATGACCATTAGTTATTTATCCCTATTGCAGTTAACAATAACACATTAGTAGTATAACGCAATCCGTGCATGGAAGCTGCAGTGTTCAGTGATCTAATGATTCAGTCTGGTTGCTCATGGCAGAAAAGTGGTTCAATTTACGTGTCTGAATTGTCTGAAGTGAACAGAAGAACAGTGTAGTTAGTTAATATGGGCATCATGTCAAAAGAGACGAAGAAAAGAGCTCCCTCCATTTTTCTTCTTCTTCCTCCTCCTCTCTCGTGTCCTTTCTACATATCGACTCTGTCCTCTGGGCTGCTTGGCCTGGACGTAGCGAGCTAGATGTTCAGTCATCTTTGAGAAGACGAGCAGCCTTGATCGGAGCTGACAGAGCGACTTGAGGCAAAGACGCCGCTAATTGGGAAAGAGAAGGCATGCTGGGTGTTGGGTTAGGGCGATGACTGAGCACTTGGCTTCATGTCGCTGGTTGCTGTGAGTGGAAACCACAGTCCTCCAGAGGGGGGAACTGAATCTTTACTGCAGTTTCTTTAGCAGCCAATAGTAAATGTATGTCTGGTGTTCGGACCACAGGGACTTTACGGATGAATTTGTTATGAAACTGAGGCATTGAATGCAGTTTCTCACAATCCTGAAGGAATTGACACCTAAGTATGAACTCTGCCCATGGACCCAGGACCAGTTAAAAAAAAAACTCAGCTCACATTCTAAGCACAAGACAGTTAAGCTTCGGTCAATGTACATGTATTGAATTCCAACCTACTAGCTGTGGAAGTTAAGTTATAGATTTAGGTTATAGATATTCATTTAATCATTAATCAGAGTTGTCTTTCTCTTTTCTCCTACCAAATACGCAGTCAAACATTTTATGACATTAAAAGTGTAATTATTATTAAATGATAGCAATAATAATAGTAATAATTATTAAACAATAATATTATTAATAACAACAACAATAATAATAATACTGACATCTGGGCAAATTTTTGTACAGCCTAATCAAAAACTACACACACAACAAAGAAAACAGACAAAGGTCTACATATACATATAAAATAAAACTGATAATATGTCCTGGCAGCCTACTTCAGTACCTTTTCTACGGTTTGATCCTGATAAAACTGTGCAGACATTTTATGTATGGTCAGAAAAACATTTGTCTAGAAAATCAGCCTACAAAACAACATGAGTCATTACCAGCATGCTATGATTTTATGTCACAGAGATTTATAGGACAGCTTGAAAAGATGAGATCCTTCCACTTCGTCTCTAAATGTGGGGACCTTGTTTATTTCTCCATAAAGTACTGTACTGTGAGGACAAGCCCTTTACTGATGGAAGACTTTGGAGTCATTTTTATCCAGCAGCTATAAGGCTGAACTGAGCCAGTAAAATCATTTCCTTTTGCCCTTTCATCAGAAAGAAAGTTTTTTCACTGGTGATTATTTTGACACCATCTGAGCTAATGAGTAGGCTTACAATCATTTTCTTCTCCTCATTTTGCCTGAATGCAAGCAAACAGATGGAAAATGCATTAAAGGCCAAATGCCACACATAGTTAGCAAAGTGCCTACAGCTATTTACAGTACATACGATGAGATAATAAACACTAGGAATGCTTAGTGCTCTTAATATACTATATATAAATGTGTATACTGTTCAGAAAGGCTAGAGTAGGAGTCTTCAAATATCCAAAGTTTTGTATGACCCCCGTGTACAGCCAACACGTTCTCATCTCAGGGCATCAATTACAGACACAGAATTACATTGGTTTAAGCACACACCCTTGTGATGGCTAGCTCGCTACTCACACTATGGTCCTAGACATGCGCTTCCTGTCTACTCCTACACTGACAGACTGATTAACTGACTTCACCAGTTCTGAACACTCCTGTTTATCTCTAAAAAAAACACTATGGTTGCTCTGTGTATGTTTTAGGATTATTGTTATGCTGCATTATCTTAAACACACATGTCCTAAAAAGGGCTACGACTCCCACGCTGCCCTACAACTGTCAGCACTGTGAGTCAAAGTTCCTGCATTATATATTTCTCTCAATGACTTTCTTCACTGAACACGTCACATTAATTCTCACATGGCCACGTTTCAAACAGCGTGTCTTTAATGAGCTGATGAGCTGATTTCATTAGTGAGAAACAGATCAGTAAGCATGAAGAGTCTTACGCCTTCAGCCATCTTGGTTGGTTGGTTGGTTCAGCAACATCTGCAAACATCTGTTCACCAGCGACACTCATCTCAGGAACATCAAGGTCCCTGATTCGCTACAACTGAGGAATCACATCAGGGGCTCAATTCACCCTCATAGACTGTCTGTAGTTGTTATATACAAATGTGTCTAATTGCAGAAGCTTCAAATAACAATTTTAAGTAATTTGTCTTTCAAGCCCGTCCCACAATGCATTCCACCAACAGCGTTTTCACATTTATTGACTGGATGTCTTCACATCAACAAACTACCATTTACTTTTAATCATTTCAGTTTTAATCATTTTATCTGGATAAAATCCAGATGCGATTGAATACACTTTCGTTACCCACATGTTTGTCTCTGTTTGCAACATAACAGATCTAATTGCAGTAGATTTTTGTCAGAATAGAGGCAAATAAGTGTTGGCTCTAATCCAGTCCAGACGGTGATGGTAAAGCTGTTTAGTAATAGCCAAAAAGTCCAGAGGAATATCTTTAGTTACTGCAATAACAACAGTAACAATTTTCCTTCAACTAACACAAAAACATGTCTTGCAATAAAGATCTATGAGCGAGACAAGAGTTTTTTCCTCTTAATGGGCTAATTACCAAAATAGATCAACGCTCTCATTGCCCACACAGATCATTCAATGGTTGCACTGATTGGGGATTATATCAATACTACATGTTGAAATCAATGAATGTGCGTATGAACAATGACCAATCACTGATCCCCATTGTTTGTCTGGAGAACTCCTTCTCCTTTGTTTTTTGTTCAAAATTATTTAACGGACAAGGCACCATGGGGGTGCGGTGATCACTCAGAGGAGAAGAAAGAGAGCCAGGATAAGAGCCATGTTGGCCCAGCTTTGATTTAAGGCTGCTACAAAAGGTCCAGTCTGAACAAACTGGGACTCATGTTGGCAAAGCAACGGAAATCAAAGACCACATCTTTACAGAGAACTGCCCCATCATCATCCCGGATTAAGCACTCCTGAGCTGTCCTGAGCTGTAAGGGCAACACTCCGGCAAGAGGAGTGGAGGAGGAGGAGGAGGACTCATCGATGATGCTTGGTGCTCAAACATGGTCAAAATGGACTCTGTTTCCCACATGTCAGACTTTTTAATGTGATTGTCATCTTGTTGCTGCTGTTTACATTCACCCCAGACGCAAATATTGTTTAACTTTATTATATATATTACCATATTTTAATATATACTTAATTATATGTTTAGTTCTGTGTGTGTAGCATGAAGGAACTACAAGCTTTTTTTTTGTTATCCAACCTTGTGCTTGACATGATAAATAAACAACCTTGTACCTTGTATTTTCAGGTTCATAATTTTATTTAGGGGTTGTACAAGAACAAGTTTACATGGTTTCATTTTTGTTATACTGCAGATTGCTGCAGCTCCTCTTTTCACCCTGTGTGTTGACTACTCTGTTTTAGCTGCAGAGAAGCATCTCACCTCTATTTGATCTTTGTTGCACATGCGCAGTCCCTAGGTAAGGACTACTAGCCAATCAAAAGCATTGAAGGGCGGGTCCTGATAAGCAGGTAACCACATATTCAGTGCAGCTGTACATGTTCCCGAACCAGCTTCGTAACCTAGACTGGAGCAAGAGTTTCAGAGTGGTGAGTTATTAATTTGTAACAAATCTGTCTTTTTATACGTAATGTTTTAACTGTGCACTGTCTCTACACCACAGTAACAACTTTATGTCCACAGATGGATTTCTGTGCAACGTTATCACAGAGATGTATGTGTAACTAAGGGGCAGAAAGCAGCGCTCTGTCTTTGCGGAATATGAATCTGTGCTGCATATCTAGAAGCAGTGCTGGGCAAATTACACAGAAATTGTAATCACTCCTTTAAAAAGTAATAATAATACTTTACTTATTACTGCGTATTAAAACTAACTCATTACGTAACTATTACTTTCAACCACCCCCACTCCATCCTTAAAAGTGACAGAAAAATTGTTCAGCACCTCATTTTAGAAATTAATCCACTTTGCTGGAACAATAAAAACCTGAGGAGTCAACAACCAGCTGAACTGAAAATACTGCAACCTCTCAGACCAGAGGATGCTGTACAGGTAGGATATAGTCTATGGTTATAATTAAAATTAATAAATAACAAAGCAAGTCTCTCCCAACTTTTTTACTAATAGCATATTCATAACAGTAGCAAGGAGTTTATAATTTTTTTTTTTTTTTTTTACAAAACATAACATTTCTTAATGCCTAACTGTTTTGCACATGCAATTGTAAGAGAAATATTCTGTGCTTTTACAAAACACAAATGTTGCTTAATGCCACTCTCTCCTGCTGAGCTGATGCATCATTGGTAGTAGCGGCCACAGTTTCTTTCTGCAGGCTAACTTTCGTTGCTGTCCTGCTTTAGCAGGTGTTTCATTAAATAAGATGTAGAATTGTTCACAGATGAAAGCTTTTTGCTGGTATCACGTTTACAACAGATGACAATATTCTTTGCATCTTAGCCTGTGACACAGAATAGCAGGACTTACAGGTGTGAAAATAACGCTTCTCTCCAACTTTCGCCATTCTTACTTTAGCTTTTTGGCTAGCAGCCAACTTGAACATCATAAGGTCCGGTACCGTTGACCTGCCACGCAGTCGCGCATGTTATATTACTATGCAAATGAAACACAAACAGATCCAACTCTGAATTGAGTCTGAAATTATTATTGAGTCAACAAGAATTTACTAACAATGCAAAATCTACATTGATTGCAATGGCTGATACAGTCAAAGTGATGCAGACAGTTTACAGAAGTAAAGGCTGGACTACAATCAAGCTGTTTTCAAGCGGTTCAGAGCAATGTTTTCTGTGGGAGATGCAAACTCCCTTTGGAGTGGACTTTGGGCTTTTTCACTTCACAAATCTATTGCATGCACAAAAAAGATATATAGCTCAATAAAAAGAAAGAGAAAAGCCAAAAAGCTGAATATGACCTCTTTCAAATACAACAAAGCGGTTGTACATTTAAGCTATTTGGGCTGTTTAAAAAATATGTTGTTTATGATATATGGCACTAAGAGGTCTTTCACTACATAGAGCAAATAGGATTTGTTCAGTTCAAGGCAAGGCAAGGCAAGTTTATTTGTATAGCACATTTCAACAACAAGGTAATTCAAAGTGCTTTACAAAAAAAAAGCAACAGGGAAATATAAAAGAGTTTAAAAGCAACATAGGGAAATTGAAAAAATACACATTAAAATATAATAAAAGTTACAGTGCAGTGAAAAGATTTAAATGGAAAATAAAAACAGGCTGAGGGGTTGAGCAAATAATTGAGTTACAATTATTTTGAAAAGAGAATAATCAGAGAAGTACACTACTCTCTCTAGCTAGTCGGTACTCCGGTCCATAGCAATCGTTGGGTCCACTGAAACTCCAAAAACCCTCGGACACTACAGAGAAACCAGGACATGTCTCTCCGCAGGCCGCTTTGATCCAGTTATACTCTGGACACACCTGCGCGTTTACAGGTGGACAGAGGTTCCTGCAAATCACTCAGGCGTGAGATTTAAGACCACTCTGTTCAATCTCACTCTCATTATCTTTTCACTCAATTACCTACTCATTTCTCACCGTGTAAATATTTAATTAAAAGCAATGGTAAAAAGCTAAAAACAAAGAAAAAGAAAACAGGACAGTAAAAGTTACAGTGCAGTGTAAGTTATCAATCTACTAGTTAAAGGCAGTGGTAAAAAGAAAGAGGTCTGGATGGTTCATAATGAAGCAGAAGATCAGAAATGTATTTTGGCCCTAAACCATTTAGTTCTTTATAAACAGCAGGATTTTGAAATCAATTCTTTGACATACAGGAAGCCAATGTAAAGACCTCAGAACTGGAGTGATGTGATCCACCTTTTTGGTCTTAGTGAGGACTCGAGCAGCAGCGTTCTGAATCAGCTGCAGCTGTCTGATGGATTTCTTAGGGAGCCCTGTAAAGACGCTGTTACAGTAGTCAAGTTGACTGAAGATAAATGCATGGATTAGTTTTTCCAGGTCTTGTTGAGTCCTCTAATCCTTGATATATTCTTCAGGTGATAGTAGGCTGACTTTGTAATTGTCTTAATGTGGCTCCTCAAATTTAGGTCTGAGTCCATGACTACACCAGTTCAATACAATCATGAGCTGTGGTGCGAACACCAACACCTGCACTCACAGTTTACCTTCTGGTAACACCTACATGAGCTGCTCACCTGAGCCGCAGTCAGGGTCAGACAAGAAGCAACATCATCAATCAAGTTGCACCTCTGTCTCAGGAGGATCAGGCCTCACAGACAGGAGAAGTATATATTTTTATGTTGGAGGGAAATAAGAGAGTGAACATGAGAATACAAGCAGTGGTAGAGAAATCCCTCATCCCTTGTGGGTAAGGTCTGTGCATCTGCTTTGTTTTTGGCAGATGTTCTGACACTTTTAGGTCACTGCTGTGACCTATCCTGTGTTTACATGTTCATAGGTTCAGTCAATGTGCAGATTACAGCTTTTGATGAAGACTGAGGGGAAATAAATGCCCCAAGAAGCTGTTTAACTATTCAGCCATGCTACAGGGAGGAGTTTGATTATTTGGAGTATCCAATTGTGTATCTGTTTCTTTTTCTGCGTATTTAGGCTTACTTAGGGCTTTAGAGGCTTATGTTTATCTCAGAATCTATAGAAAGAAAGGACATATGGTATTAGAAAACACAGCTTGAAAAGATCTTTCATGATTTGATCTTTTTGAAAGAGGATATGGAAGTAGGATAAGCCTGGGCTGGATTGATAAATGAAATTAAATCACATTATATCTGTCTCCTTCCACAAACTTAAGTTACAGGGAAAAAAGGAGAGTATCCACACGCAAGACATTATTTGTTTTTTCTTACAGTGCAAAGACAGAACATGTGCAAGAATACAAACAATGATGCATTCCACTCTTGACCAATACAATCAGGATGTGACGATGCCCTTTCTTTGGAGCTTAAGAGATATGGGGATTTGCACACAGAAACGAGTCATTTTGATCCTCTTTTTAGCAGATTTTTCAGCCACAAACTCTGGTCTGTTCAGGCCTTTTTGAAACTTTGAAAATTTTTGTCCTTTGCTTTTCTTAGTTTGAGTAAATATTTTAAAAATCACCTTTCAACTACTATTTGTACACTCCTTGCTACACTGGAGAGCAGATGGACAGCCATCAATGCCCTGTCTTCTCAGCCATTCCATCCTGTCAGCAATGCAAAGCCTGTACTTAAAAACCAGAAGCCAAGGCAGGTGGGAGCAGCATGGGACACCCACTTGAAAACCCTGAGATGTCATCGCTTCCACTTACAACAGCACGGGCTCAAGCATAGGTGTCATTTACGCTGGGGATGCTTGGGACATGTCCCCACTTTTTGAAAGCACTTGTTAAAAATGTTCTAAAAATTGCTTGCAACAAGAAATAAAAAAAAATTAAATGGCTTTGAGAAAGGTTTATTTGCACAAAAGAAAACATGAAATGCAATGGAATTATTAAAGAAACATGTATTGTCCAAAAAAAGTAACATAACTGCATTATATTCTGTTATATACTGTATTTATATTTTGAAATGTCACGGCTCATATGACACAGCCTGCCTTGTGTGAACCAAAGGGGGACCCCTGGACACACAGAAGGACCTGCTCGGGGAACATGAGAAGAAGAATATCTGTGTATGTGTTCTGTCCACACGAAGCGTAATGTCCGATATCTCAGTGCTGAAGAAAAATGGGAGCCGAAGGCTAGGTCTTACCATTGTATTTATACAAGGTGCGGACGTAGTAGAGGCCCACACTGTAGGTGGGCGTAGCCAAACTTTTCTCAGTGAGAAAAAGAGGGTAAGACCTATTCGAAATAGAACAAACATTTCTAGTACTTTGAAATTTCAGTTTAGATCGCAATGTTGGGCTGTAAATAACATCATAGAGTACGGTCTATACCTGCTCTTTTATGAAAAGCGCTGTGAGATAACTGTTGTTGTGATTTGGCGCTATATAAATAAAATTGAATTGAATGTTGTAGAGACACATTGAACAGAAGTTTCTCAATAAAACAATAATGATAACATTTTCCCTCTTAGCCATAAATAAACTATGTTCCCTTGTTCTTCTGTTAACTGACCCTTCACTAAGCCACGCCCCGAATTCACAGCTGGCCAATCACAGCGCAGTATAGGACTCGCACTAACTGAGGTCCGACACTTTCACGGATGTGCTCCATTGACATTAATGCAAAAAGAGTCGTTTTCTAGCTTTTTTGAATGTATTTTTTTTAGATATGGTCAAAATCTGTTCGTGGGGCACTAAACAATAGTTTCAGTTGCTACCCAGAGAGGTTGATAGGAGAAGTACGATTTATTCTCTTTCCAAAACCAAAAATAAATCCAGAAAAATGTCGGCTGTGGATTGTTCCTAATGTAGAGTTTGCAGCAGTGAGGTAATACTCTATCTTTCCTACTCTTGAGGTGCTATTTCTTTGCACTTTTACTGAGCAATACACTAGAATCTGAAGGCCAGCTGAGCGAGATCAAACAACTGGGTTTGTGTCCCACCCACTGAAACCAAGCTTTTGTCTTGTTAATCCGGAGGGCGATCTCAGCTGGGTGCAGTCAGTCTTAATTCCCAACACCTGTGTGCAATTAGACCACACTACTTCAGTGAAACCTACCACTAAAGCGTCAGCGTTAGCTCCTTGTGTGAAGACCTACTTGGGTAAAGACCAGCGAGTCTACCTATGCTACAAATACACTCAGGCCATGTGCTACCACACTATTCCTGTTGTCCACCAATTACTCTTTCACTGGGTTCTTAATTTCCAACAAATGGAAATTCACACAGCTGCTACCCCCGAATCAATATGCCTCCTTCGAATACCATGCTGTCTTTGTGTTCACTCCGGTAAAGGTCTCTGTGATTGTCATATACCGTGCACCAGGACAAATGGGTAACTTTGTGGAGGAGCTAGACACACTGCTGTCTTCAATCCCAGAGCATGACTGTCCCCTACTTGTCCTCGGTGTCATGAACATTCACTTAGACAATTCAAACTCAGCAGACTTCATGTCTCTGATTCAGTCCTTTGATCTAACACGGGTTCTTAGCCCCCCGACCCACAAAGCTGGCAAGGTGCTTGACCTCGTTCTTGTCCGAAACTGTGCCACAGAGTGCCTAACAGTCACACCTCTACATGTGTCTGACCACTATTTCATTCAGTTCACGGTATGCCTACAGGAAAAGCCCATTCTTCCAACACCATTGGTT